>NW_006798798.1:1904440-1905132 GCF_000442215.2 Lipotes vexillifer | reverse complement strand
GAAAGAGGCTGGTGGGCTACCGGGAGACGTAACTTACTCCCTTGGCTCCAGAAGTTCTCCCTGCCCTGGGTTCTCCTCACCCCGGTTTCAGTCTCATTTCCCACAAAGGCAGGATTTCATTGGTCTGCCCAGATCCCCGCAGATCCCACCCGCAGATCCCATTTTATTGTTTTCTGTGCACCGCTGACTTGGGTGTGCCGGAGCTAACAACTCATTTGGGGAGGCCTGCCCCGGGGAGGCTGGAGCCATGCTTTGTCCCCTTTGAGTATGAAATGCGTGGAAATTTCCTCACTGCCCCAGGTAGGGTGAGGGTGAGGGTCATCCTTAACCCAAAGCTGACAAGTAGGAAAGCCACAGCCCCTTTGCCTGGGATTGAAAGATCTTTCTCTTAACTAACACTCCAGGGTCCCACGTGAGATCAGGCATGCACGACCCTTGGTGAGACTTTGCCTAGCATTCCGCCTGTGCTCAGCTTTGTCCTCTTCCCTGTTTTGCTTCTCCTTCTGCCTTCCCAGTTCCCCTGGAAGCACTGCCTTACCAAATCCACGCACACAAACCCTGGGCTTAGGATTTGCTTCTGGCAGTGGGGGGAGAGGCGGGGGTGGGGTGGGGGGGGGGGGGAGTGTGCTGCCTGGACCCTTTAAGAGCCCCCGCCCTGAGGAACAATGTGCTCCCTTCCCCCCCCCCCCGGT
>NW_006798798.1:1898248-1903962 GCF_000442215.2 Lipotes vexillifer | reverse complement strand
GGGGGTGGGGTGGGGGAGGGGTGCAGATGTGTTCCCCCTGCCTCAACCAGAGCAGCTCTGCCAAAATCCATCTTACATTATGGGATTGCCTGTGGAATCCTTTCTTAAGGTTTACACTCATAAGAATAATTTCTCAAAACCACTGGCCAGGGACATTTTAAATGCAGTGTCACTTGTGTGACCTGAGCACCAGCCTTACTCTTGGTCAAGGTTCAGCTTTCTCTCTGATATACCATTGAAAGAGAAGGCTCTAGGTTATGCCTCCACACAACTTCAGTCAAGCATCCCCCAGTTGTTTCCTAATATCACATATTCTTCCCTATACTTGCAACAAGTAGAGGGATGCAGATGGAAAGCAGGCACAACACCAGATTTACCAAAACCATCCATGTAAAGATCTCCCAGAGATGGGAGTTAAGGGTAGTTGTTGTTTAGTTTTGTGTTTTGTTTTGTGTTTTGTTTTTTTGGATTCTTCTAACTGTCCAATGGGTTGAATCAAACACGCACACACATACACACGCACAACTAACCAAAACCAGCATCCATTCTCAAGAGAGTGCTGTCTAAACTATAAGGAAGAAAAACTTGCCTACCAGCTCCATCATTTGTGCACAAACTCTCTTATAGCAAAAGGTCAATGACTCACAACACTTTGAACGGCACTTCCTGTCCCGGTCCCTTCCTTCATCTTTCTGCTCTCGCTCTGGGCCCTTCTGGGCCTCCTGCCAGAAATAAGACAAAGATACATTGCTGAGCCACACTTCTCATGGTAGGCACTACTAGGTGGCAAAGCCCCAGCCTTTCCAACCCCCCTTCCCTTTCCTTCTCTCACTGTGGATTTCCAAGCTCCTTGCACGTGGGGTGCCCAGGAGGCCCAGTTGTGACCAGTGAGTTATGAGGGAGGTCTGCGGGTAGTCATCTGAGAATGACATCTTGCTCCTGACAAAAAGGACATGTACAAAAGGAGAGTGTTGCCAACCCAGCAAGGCCTCCCTCCTTCCCGCTTTGAACACAGATTTGATGCCTAGAGCTGCAGTGGCCATTGTGCCATTGTGAGGCAAAAAACACTTATGAAAATCCAACAAGCTAAAGGTGAGAGAATGAAAAGATGGAAAAGTCCTGAAACCTTGATCACATTGCTGAGCTGACTGCCAACCTCCAGACTTCTTAACAATAAATGTCCTTGACGTCCAAGCGCAGTTAATCTGGTTCTATGTTACTTAGAGTGAAAAGCTTTCTCAACTGATAGACACCTCTTAACAGCCTCTCTCTTAGCCATGCAAAGGCCCAGCAGAAGCTTTGAAATGTATCCCCATAAATACTCCTTTATTTTTTTTTTACATCTTTATTGGAGTATAATTGCTTTACAATGGTGTGTTAGTTTCTGCTTTATAACAAAGTGAATCCGTTACACATATACATATGTTCCCATATCTCTTCTCTCTTGCGTCTCCCTCCCTCCCACCCTCCCTATCCCACCCCTCCACGCGGTCACAAAGCACCGAGCTGATCTCCCTGTGCTGTGCAGCTGCTTCCCACTAGCTATCTACCTTACATTTGGTAGTGTATATATGTCCGTGCCTCTCTCTTGCTTTGTCACAGCTCACCCTTCCCCCTCCCCATATCCTCAAGTCCATTCTCTAGTAGGTCTGTGTCTTTATTCCCGTCTTACCCCTAGGTTCTTCATGACCTTTATGTTTTCTTAAATTCCATATATATGTGTTAGCATACGGTATTTGTCTTTCTCTTTCTGACTTACCTCACTCTGTATGACAGACTCTAGGTCCATCCACCTCATTACAAATAGCTCAATTTTGTTTCTTTTTATGGCTGAGTAATATTCCATTGTATATATGCGCCACATGTCCTTTATCCATTCATCTGATGATGGACACTTAGGTTGTTTCCATCTCTGGGCTATTGTAAATAGAGCTGCAATGAACATTTTGGTACATGACTCTTTTTGAATTATGGTTTTCTCAGGGTATATGCTCAGTAGTGAGATTGCTGGGTCATATGGTAGTTCTACGTGTAGTTTTTTAAGGAGCCTCCATACTGTTCTCCAGCTGGGCTGTACCAGTTCACTTTCCCACCAGCAGTGCAAGAGGGTTCCCTTTTCTCCACACCCTCTCCAGCATTTATTGTTTCTGGATTTTTTGACGATGGCCATTCTGACTGGTGTGAGATGATATCTCATTGTACTTTTGATTTGCATTTCTCTAATGATTAATGATGTTGAGCATTCTTTCATGTGTTTGTTGGCAGTCTGTATACTCCTTTAAACTAGCCAAGAGCCCTCCCTACCTCTGTCTGGAGTCAGGGAAAGACAAAGACAGCCCCCTTCTCTGCATATCCTGTCTCCTTAACTAAGCCCCTTAATAGGAAGAATGAGTTTTTTATGTTCTTTTGTCTCCCCAATAACACCTAAACTATATCTATACACAGAGAAGATGTTTAGAAAATTCCTGATGAATTGTGCTGAGCCAAGCGTTTGTTAGTTATCCTTCTAAACAATTGCAGTTGGCTTCCATTTAGGTTTTTTTTTTTGTTTTTTTCTTTTCTATGAACATGTCTCATTTCCCTATTATCTGAAACCCTCTTAGGGCAGAGTCTGTGTCTATTCATTTATCTAGCCTGGAATGCCTGACACCAAACATGGAGACTCTTCTCAGCATGTGACTCCTGAATATGGGAAGCTTGACCTGGGGGAACATGTTGGATATAATGGACTCTCCAATGCCAAGTCCACCTCTGGATGACAAGTCTGAGCCAATCCTGGTCACTCCATCGCATTCACCAGTGACTGGTTCAGGAGGCAGCATCAGACCCAAATCCAGCCAATGAGATGTGAATGGAAATCTGCAGGGCCCTCTGGGAAGGTGTTCTCATTCCTAAGAGGAGGCATAGGGAGAGATGGGCCCATCTTTCTTCTGTCTGCTGTGTCTGGATGTGACACAGCTACAGCCATCATGTGACTCAAGGGGCCCAGGCTTGTGATGAAGCAGCTTGTGAGGGTGGTAGAGTGGAGAGATGGAAAGAATCAGTGTCCTTGACTTAATGAGGTTATTATACTAGGCATGGAGGGCCCCACCTCACCACCTGCAGCTCTGGACCTGGTTTCATAAAATAATGAAGTTCTCCATTTTAAAGCCAGTGTAAGTCAAAATTTTCTGCTACTTGCAGCTAAATGCATCTTAACTGATGAATCTGATGGTGAGCAGCTATTTCCCCATACTAGCTAGCCTTGTAGAAATCCCCTAGCCCTGGCCCTTTCTCAGGTCCCCAAGAAGTCAAAGAGCTTCAGGGTCAAAGAACATAATCTATGTGTTCAGGATGCTAAAGGGTGTGGGATGAGTCTTGGTCCTCAGCTGACCGGGCCTCTCTCTGCCCAAACTCAGATTTTCTCTGGGTCTGCTTGTCATTTCCAAAGAGCCCCATTAATTGCTTGATTTGCATCTTGAAAACCTCTGATGACTCACAGCAGTGACTAACCAACCAAGGGAACTTGTTGGGGCTTCTCCCAAGTCCCAGCCATTCTATTTGTTTGATTCCTCCAGGCTGGGTGAACCCCAGAGCAAGGAAAGTATAGAATCAGTCCAAATGAATGGGATCCCAGTAAGGACCCAGAAAGTCTAGGAATGACCTGTCCTGGCCCATGACCCTGCCTTCCATGGAACTGGGCAGTGTGCTAACAGTGATTTTGCCTAGGACAGAAGCCCTGATGAATTCTAAAGGACACATCACAAGTCAAAGGGAAGCTCCCCAGGTGTGATAGACAGAGCTCTGGTTTTGCCATCTAAAGATCTGAGTTCCTTCCTACCTTGATCGTTTTGTGCGCACTTAAGCTAAAGGCTTTCAAGTCTCAGTTTCCTCACTGGTAAAATGAGGCCGTTGTTTCTCATCATCTTCTAGAACTTTCCTGGGACTAATGTTCTCTACAGCCATGGGTATTTCTGAGTTAATTAATCTTCCAGCAGGGTGTGGGGCAGTTTAACAAAGCCTGGCCGATGGGACATCTGTCTGCCTCCCCATACAGAAACATTTTAATAAAACATCACCCCAATGCTGTTTTCTGGGCTCACTTGCACAATCAAACAGGGTTGGCAGGAGGAGATGGAGGAAAAGTGTGGACATCACCCTTCCATTGATTTCCAATCAACACCACCTCCTGTAACAGATGTTGAGGTTCAGATATCCCTGGCTGGTTAACAAAAACTTTGTCTCACACACAAAGAGTGGTATGAGGCTAGGGGGAGGGGGAATAACATTTTGGGTAGAAATGATAGAAACATTTTCAGCTCTGGAGGACTTTTAAGTTGACTCATATCTTAAAAGCTATGTTATTTTATATCCACACTGAAAGGGTAATATCAAACTTATGAAATATTTACTAACTTGGCAGCATAAACAACAAATCACCTCTTTTCCGTTAAATATCTTTGTGAAAGATATTTTAGTGAAATACTTCAGCTTGCAATTTAATTACAATGAGTAATTAAAACTTAGAGCATAATCATTTTTGGCAAAAAGTCAGTTTTTGTTAAAATTTTAAGATAGAAAAAAGATGCATATTACGATCATAATACTGTTAGTAATTAAGATAAATGCATCAATTATTAAAGATGTAAACATGTCAAGCAAGCATAACTAATTATTTGAGCATGTTAACAGTTGTTTAATGTTAACAAGCAGTGAATTATTAAAGACCCCATGTGTCACATTCTGGACTGCATAAAATATAATGTTCTGGAACGTTTTATGATTTTCAGGTTTTCCTTAGGTCTTCTCCATCGGATTAGTCATAAAGTTAAGATAGCTTGCCTTTAAAATGTATTTCTAAAATAATTAGCTGTAATCAGGCTAGGAGAGGCCACGTCTCTGAGATGGTGCAGCAGAGAAAAATAGAGCAGATTCAGAGAGAAACTGCAGACCCAGCGCCGCATCTGCAGGGAAGTCTTGTGGAACTGGGGGAAATGTTTCCCACTAAAGGTCCAGCACAGGGGCAGAAACTGGAAAATATGGTGTTGGTGCCAAAAAGCAGGGGGAAGGCATAGCTCACGGGGAGCTTCTTTACATACACGTTGCAGCTGTGTATTTCTTCTTTTTTCTATTTAGAGATACACCTTCTTGAAAACAGCACTTCATGCAATCATATAATCAAGATGCCAATTAAGATACTTGTATAAATCACATGCAAAGCAATGCTTGGATTATTTTTGACTGTCAAACTGCAAATCAACGCTGGCAACATTCTCACAGGAATTCAACCAGTCCTGGGTATTGCCTTCCCCCAGACACAGAGCAGGGCCCTCAGGGAACCCATCTGTTTGCGGGCCTAGAGAATCAGTTGGGAAACATCTTACTGGGGCCTCTGAGCCCCAACATTCTGCACTAACTTGGCCCCTCACCCTCCATACTCGATGCTTCTAAATGGGGAAAAGGGGGCTTCCCGAGAGGCTGGCTGAGCCTCTGGGGCCTAAATAAGGCTCTCAGGGGAGCTGGGTGTGGACAGAGGCCGGGAGGAGCAGAAATGGGTAGTGGGGGAGGCTGCTAGTCCTGGCCCTGCCTCGGGCCCACAGAGGTGGCCGGGGCACGCCCATGTCATCTGAGGGCCATAGGAGCTGCCTTCTGTAAGCCCACTTTTTCCTTGTGCACAGAGACCGCCGCCTTTCCTGTGCCACACAAATGTCGACAGCAGCCCACTCAGTTACTGC
>NW_006798798.1:1890247-1898197 GCF_000442215.2 Lipotes vexillifer | reverse complement strand
TCAGTGCCTGCTGAGCCCTCTGCCAGGCACGAGGGGTCAACAATGATGATGCTCGCAGTTTATCCAAGTGAAAGAGGAAGAGCCAAACACAGGAGAAACTGGAAGGCAATGTCTGATCCTCCCACTAAATAAGAATCTTCTAAGGATTTCCACCTGTTCATCCTTCCACACATCCAATCACCTTCCTCTCAACACTTACTGCACACAGGCTGTTCCTCACACCATTCCAGGTACAGGAGTGAGAGAACTTCCTGGGAAGATAATGCTATGTTTACCCTTGAGACTCCATGGTGGAAGCCATAAGCTCAGCTGAAAGCCTGTTACAAATCTCATTGAAAGGGGGGCTTGTAGCTCAGGAGCAACCAGGGTAGGAAATGGTCAGTCAGGGAAAGCTGGCAGGAGAAACAGAAAGAACATCGGGTACCCTCCCCTTTCCTTCAACAGGTGCCATGGGCTGAGTTAGCTTTGCAAGGGTGCAGCATCTATACAGTCAGCCTTTTGCCCCATCACAGAGCACGAGGGGCCCCTCTTCCAGAACAGCCTCCTTTACCTCCATCAGCTGCTCTCAGAAAGGCCTTGAGCCCCGGGGCCCTCCACTACCTCCTGTTTCCAGCCAGGCTAACTGGCTGGTGTGCACCACATAGACACACAGTCTGCCTTTCCCCACCCCCGGCTCCCCACGCAGACACAAGTCTGGGAGCAGCATTAGCAATTTCATATCCATAATTTTATGTTCTTTTCCTTAAGGGCCCCCAAACTGTTTAAGCTTCAGGTCCCCCAAACCTGGATTTTCTTCCAGCCTAGCCAGGCTAACCAGGGGCCTATTTCCCACATCCTTTTGGCCCTCCCTCCCATTCACAGGGTCCCTGGTCACAGCACAGGGAGAGCACAGCAGGCATCACAGGATGACATCAGAGCAGTCCAGCCTGTCTTCCTCTCCCAAATCCTCATGCAGGCATCCTAGGACCAGGCCTTGCAGAGAATAGAGTTGCCTCCTTTCTGGACAAAGGAACGCTAATCCTGCTTTCCAGAAGGCCCTTTTCTGAGTGAACTCTCATCTGCTCCTCTCACATGGCCTGGATTTGGGAAACAAAGAGCACTGGCCAGAGCTTGGTAAGAGAATTCATAAAGGGGCACGGGTGGTCCAGGCTGAGCCTAAACTGAGATGGCTGGTAGAGCTTGAGTCTTCCTTCATCCCCCAACAGGGGTTTCCAATTACCCATGTGATCTCCACGCAAGTAAAGAGGAAAATGTTTCAACCTCAGTGCCTGGGGTCAGAGATAAAAAAGAACAAATGTTGAGCTTCCGCCGGCCCCACATGGCACCAGGGCTCAGCCCTGCAGAGGGATGGATGTTCTTCTCATTTTTTATTAGAATCAGGTGAAGGAAATGGCTGAGGGAAATGCAGAACCCCCGGGCTCCTCTGGGCTTTGCAGACCTGCGAGGACCACAATACTCAGCGGGGATGGAAGATCAGAGGATACTGCATTTCTTGGGAGAGAAGAGAAAGCAGCAGTTACAGGCAGGTCTGACTATGCAGAGTCCATGCAAGACACCCTTGGGGATGCCTGAGGCTCTTCCATCAGCTTCCCGCACTGCATCTGACCCCACAGTCCCTCTCTCCGTATCCTGGGCACATGGCAGCCAAGTGATTTGGCCAACAGAATATGAGACGACGGGAAATGTTTCTGAAGCACAGCTCTGAGGACAGCAGTGAAGGTGACAAGACCCCATTCAATGGTGGAGCTACAAGGTGGACGGAGCCTGGGTCCCCCCATGGAGGACAGCCTCCCAACACCGGGACTCCCTAGACGGCTCTATACGTGAAAAAGAAAAGTCTATTGTGTTGGTGTCGTTACATTTTGAGATCTGTTTGTAACAGAATTTTAGTCCGCCCTAATATAGCAAGGCAGGAAATATATGTATTAATGTCATTGGGATATGATGATGGAAATTGTGTTAGGCTTTACTTGGAAAATACAATACCCAGGAGAGGTTCCTTTGCATGTATCGTGTCATCCAGTCAAGAGGGGCCACGTGTAAGACTGGTACCTCATTGTCACTTCACTCCCATCTACGGTCATTCTCACTGATGTCTCTTTGTAGTGAAGATTTTTTCCTTCTCTCAGCAGCCACTGGTGGCAGCTCTAGGTAGAAAGCAAATCCGAACTTAGTTAAAGGAAGCTCTAGCAAAGCTGGCAATTCTCCACTATTGTTTTTATGAACCATTTAGAAAAGCCAGAGTGAACTCCCTACTGGAGTTTGCGGCCACCTGAAACATTGAGAATGTGGTCCTTGTTGGGCAGGACAGAAAGACCCTAGGAGCCTTGAACAGAGTTCTAAATCCTGGAGCTCCTGGCGTTCCAGATCCTGAAATTGTGGGTCTCCCATCTCAAGCTTGAGCACTCGCGGCTGAATTAGAGTGTACCGCTGGCACCACGCCAAACGCATTCCTTCATGTGTCAGCCCTGAATCTCTTCATATGTTAGGGTGAGCTGCGTGTACACTAGTTTCTTCACTTCCAAGGCAGTTTCACCATCTGTTTCTATTATGGGAGTTTATGGCACAGAATACCTCAGACACCAGAGCCTCCATTTTTTTCCTGGCGTGCAGTGAAAGCACGTTATTGAACAGAATGATTAAAAGGTAGGGGCCTCCTTAATTTTTCCCCATTTTCTTGGCACATTATAGAATTCAGAAGGATTTTTACAGTTCGTTTTATGAAGATGAAAGGCGATTTGAAAGAAAATTAAGAAATTATCGGGGAATGTAAATGTGGCTGGAATTCAGCTTTTAAAAATCCTTTAATCTCATCATGATTAACTGGATTTTTCATATTGTTTCCGAACTGCAGATCCTTGAGAAGGCAAAATTGAAGCATATTCTAAAATTTGCAAATAATTCTGGAGTTTGATATCACGGAGGCTCCTGTGTCGCTGTATTTTAAAGCTAAATTAAGACAGCTGTACCATGAAGCTTGGAGTAAAAGGGTTTTAAGGTATATTCTGCATCACGTACACAGATGATCAAACTATATAGCTTTGAAGGTAAAACAGGAAAGTGTTGAAATCCCACGTAAAAATCTCACATCTCAGGGTCTGCCTTGAGCATGAAATATGTCCGCTGTGCACATGTATACATATATACATGTGTGCATGCACACATTTTTCTGTGTTCTAAATAACCCAATGTGTTCTACAGAGCAGCTATAGAGACAGTGTTCACTCCAGCCCTTTTTTTTTTGTCTATTTGTGGAAACCTGTTGTTATGTCCTTAGAGGACATTAAAGTGGTTGATGATGACCTATGACATCTTTGAAACTGGTAGTAAGAAAAAGCCAGAAGAATTCTGTGACTTGCATGTGGAAGTGATAAGTGTATCACATAAAATCCCCAAGAAAGCCTCTCTTTGTCTGTGGAAAGGCATTTACATAGGTAACACATAGGACTTGAATACGAGATTCTTCATTATTGGTCAAGAAAGGGCCCCCACTTTTATGCCGTCCAGTAAATTTCTTCTTGCTTTAACTAGCCAAAAAAAACAGTGGTAAAGTAGGCAAAGATAGAGAGCCCACTATACTACTAGACTCTTACAGTCTCGTCCTAATGTTTCCTCACTGATTTTCCTTATTAAACATTTATTATGTAAAACCAAAGCCCACCTCCACGCTATCACAATCAAGGCTAGCTTTAGTGTCAAAGCCTTGGTGCCGTCATGGTGCTAGCACAGAGTGAGAGCAGAAACTGGCTGTGTAGCCGGAACACTCGGAGCTGCACACAGATACCTCAGATGAACCCATTCCCCCCTCAACACTTCTGGAAAGTTCTTGGTAGAGAGTCCGTGTTAATCTCCCACTCTCCTGCTTCTTCTCTGAAAGTCCATTTACCTGACCTGCTCCATAATCCCAGGCCGTGCTGGGCAGCAGCCGGTTCAGCCCCCTGCATCCCCAAGGGTGGGATCTTGCCATGGGCAGAACCGGATCCCACTGTTGCAGTCACTGCACGCCTGCTCTCTGCGCCAAGGCCTTTGTGGGTATGGGGTGAGCCCCGGAGATGGAGAGCCCTCCAGGCACCCTTTCTTTGCTGGAGTAAAGACTCTAGTCCAAGGCAGCCATGTGTAGACAACAGAAGTCCATCCTCAGCGGGCAAAGGAACATGATGGGCTTGTTCAGAAGCTTCTGTCTACAGGGTGCTTTAGTTCCCCTACCCTGTACAGACCCCTCTAATAGAAAGTGTGGTGTAAGGAAAAAGCATGTCCTTGAGGACCAAAGAGCAGACACAAGCACATGGCTGTTTATTGATCACTTTAGCCTAGACTCACTGTAAGAAGAAATGTGGAAAATGGCCACTTTGTACTTCCTGGGTCTAAGCCACAAAGCGATGTCCTTGGCAAAGCCAGTGAGTTGGAACACAATAGATATTGCCGGGGCCATGCTAGATGTGCTGCTCCCCCACAAAACTACCACATCACTGATTCAAGAATCTGCTGGGAATCCCATGGTTCTCTTCACAAGGCAGAGCCTAGGGCTGTGTTGTCACGCTTCTTCCCAGCTGCCTGTCATTTCACCACCTATGAATCTGTCTCCTGAGTTTCTCCCAAGAGTCAAGATTAGCCAGAGAGGACAGCTAGCCTATAGCAGAGCCTGAACAACAACAACAGCCTGAGGGTATAGACACACATTAGGACAAAGGACTAAAAGTGTCCTAATTATATTACAGTGAAGGGTGGCAGAATATTCTACCTCGAAATATCCCACTTTGGCGTAAGCATTACTCCCCTGCTTGCCTAAGAGCGGGACATAAATTTACAAAGGTGTTCGTCCTCTTCTCTCTACCAGGAAGGACCAAGGTTAATCCCTGGACACAACTAAAGCCCTTATCGATGGAGAGAGCGCCTCTGCGTTTCCTAACCGGCTCCCCATAATTAACCTCTCCACACCTTTCTTTTGTCTTCAGCTGAAGATGGTATTTAAGACTGAGTTCTAATCCATGTCTGAGAGTTACTCATTTTCCCTGGGCATCTCCCATGTACACATGAGGTATACATGCTAATAAACTTCTGTTTCTTTTGCTCTTGTTAATATGTCTTTTGCTATACAGGCAGCTGAGAACCTGGAAGGATACAGGGAAAATTATTTTTCCTCCCTTACAAGAGTATCCCCTGAGGTGCATGATAGTTACTGCCTCACCTGATGCAGTGATTCTTCACCTATCTATTTCAAGACAAACTTCCCTGAAGCAGAATTATCATGAACTCCGCTGAAGGGGTTAAATTACATTGGCAGGTATTCCTCTGCCTACCTGGTCCCCCGGAAGCATCAGGTAGCATTTGTCTCCTGGGATGTATTGAAGGATTTGACTTGTATTGACTCAGCCTAGCAGTGAGTCCCAGTGAGCACATGATCTTTGCCTACTCTAAGGTGCTATGTTAGGAGTCCTCACTCCTCATGGTTTTGTGGCCCACCCATGAAGGGAAGGGTTCCAAGTGTACTGGGAGCTTGAGGGGCACAGATACAAACTGATTCAGCAATACACATTTTCACTGACCAGAAAGGTTACATCTGGTGTGGTAGGTAATTATATTAGGGGGTGTTCAAAAAGGGAAATTTCAACCCCCTTCATTCTGTGACTCTGCTGAGTTATCAGGAGGCAAAGGGCTGCAGAGAAGGGGCTTCTGTGGTGTCAGGTCACTCTGGAAGGCACACTACCAGCAGAGCAGTGCAGCAGCATCCTCTCCTGTACCCCCAGCATGCCCCATTCTTCCCTTGACCCTAGGCTTGTCTCTCCCTCTGCAGCAAGTTCCCAGAGGACAGGACATGGCAGAAACAACACAACAAGTTCCCAGAGGACAGGACATGTCAGAGACAACGCTTCATCCCCGAGCTTAGCACAGCACCAGACAAAATATATGTATTCCATAGATGTGTGAGAAACAGGGCTTATCTCATTAACACACACTTCTCTTTTCACTTGCCTTATGGAACAATTCAATAAAGAGAGTAATTTAATGAGATCCAATTTACACACCACCCAGCTCTGACAATGATCATCATGGCCTGTGCCCCCCTATTCACACACCTCACCATCACCACCAAGGTGAACTCCTGTGACACACACAGATCCCAGGAAGTATTTCAGTTTGTATTTACAAAAAATAGAAATCGATAAAAAATATTGATTTTCAGTTTAACCAATAAATATTTTCATTTGTATTTCTAAAAACAACATCCTCACACCTAAACAATGAGAATCGTTTCTTAACATCATCAAATGTCCAGTCAGTTTTAAAACATTTAATAGACAATGGGGGATACTTTATTTATTTATTTGTTTATAATTAGTTTATTCCACCTTTAATCTCTAAATTGTCTCTATTTTTTTCTCCCTATATTTTCTAATTGTTGAAGAAACCATGACATTTGTCCTAGAGACATTTTTTACGCTGGATTTTGCTTTATGCTGAATGAATCTCCAGTGTGTCCTTTAACATGTTTCTCTATTCCCTGTACTTCCTGTAAACTAGCACTTAGATCTAGAAGCTGTGGCTATAATTCAGGCTTTTTAGTCTCTCTTTTGCAAGACCATTGCAGAGGCGACCCTGTGTACTTCTCTATGAGGCATATGATGCCCAGTTGTCTCTTTCCTTGTGGTGTTAGAAGCCATTAAAAATCATTGCCTGAATCTTCTTTTTTTATTCAACACTGAAAATTCTATCATTCTTTCTTCGTTGGTTACCTGTAATATTTCTATTAAGGCTAATTTTCTCTTATCAACTATTTGCCTGCAGTACAGCTCTTAAGGGAAAGGCAGGTTAAATGTTGGATTCTTTCTCTCTATTTGCCAATTTTCAGAATGAGTAGATTTTCGGGCCTCCAGAGGTGACCAATCTGATTTTTTTAAGCATCACAATGAACAATCCACTTCAGTTAGTATTCATATCAACACTCTCCGGTCATCAGAATTTGTCACATTTCTGGCCAGTAAAAGCCTCAAATTGGCTCCTATGTTCTTTCACATGACCCCAGTCATCCTTGACAGTTTTCTTGCTTTCTTATATGACAAGATGTTCTAAGTCTGTCTTATACAGCTCTTGCCTTGTACAAACAATCTTGAATCAGCCATTTTGGTGGAAAATGGTATTTAGAGACCACAGTCTGGTGGTAGGGATTCTCAGTACTACCGAGCTGATCATTGTATTCGGGGCTTTTCAGTGAACAGACAGGAAATAATTCTCGTTCCCCCAGAGAAAATACATTACAAATTCAAACTGACATTTTCAATTTCGATTTAGGTTTTAATTTTGATTTTATATTTGTATCTCTTTTCTTATGATAATAACATTCTAATTGCATTAATATAATCACTTCACGGCTTTTTCCTAGTATATACATGTCTGTGTGAGAGAGAGAGTGAGTTTCAAAATAGCAATACCAATGTTATTACCAACAGTATAATATTGAAAAGAATGTTTTCTGGGTTTGTGTGTGTTTCCTTAAGATATAAACCGCTAAGAACTCTATTTTATTTTTGTTCTTTTTTTGTTGTTTTTTTTTTTTTTGCGGTACGCGGGCCTCTCACTGTTGTGGCCTCTCCCATTGCGGAGCACAGGCTCCGTACATGCAGGCTCAGCGGCCATGGCTCACGGGCCCAGCTGTTCCACGACACCTGGGATCTTCCCGGACCGGGGCACGAACCCGTGTCCCCTGCATCGGCAGGTGGACTCTCAACCACTGCGCCACCAGGGAAGCCCCAAGAACTCTATTTTAAGTTCAACTAAAGTAAATTTTCTCTGCAGATTACATAACCAACTTGACACACATTCAGTTTCATCTGTTTCATTTTGCTCTTGGTTTTTAGGAACTGCTTTTTTATTTTGAGTAAGTTGTGTTTGATAATTATGTAAAATATTTATCTGGTTCCAAAATCAATTTTTCAGACAGGTCTAGCTTCT
>NW_006798798.1:1887628-1890237 GCF_000442215.2 Lipotes vexillifer | reverse complement strand
CCCTTCCACTCTTTTCCTTCCCTCCTCTTATAACTATACCTATGGCTTATAACTTCACTTATTTAATATACAATCTATATTAGTATCCCCCTCCTCTGAAATATAGCATACCATATGCATTTTTTCTCTCTCTTGCTTTGTCTTACAAAACTGTAAATCATGGAGATCATCCATCACAGGATATGGAGATATACCTGAATCTTTTTTACAGCTTTAGAGTACTTCTTCTTGACATCCACCTCATTCTTAAGTATCAAGAAAGCCAACTAGAATGAAAAGTTACAAATCATGAAGTATATACAAGGCTCAGCCTTGTTGGTTGCATATTTAGATGAGGATAGTTGAAAAAAGTCTAGAGGTGGCAGTGATAGAAATAATAAACCAATTATTATTACTATTGTGTATCAATTGCTTACTCTGTGCCTGGAACTGGGGTGAGTACTTTGCATCTATCACCTCATATACTTTGATTTCTTGCAATATTTCACAGCTTATAAATGAACCATGAGGAACCTACCTTCTGCCACGTGGATATAGCAGCCTATGGACACTACATCAATGTTCCAAGTTCAAGTGATCCTTTTTTCAGTGATACCCAACACAACCAAACTTTCCCAAGCATTTCTGTAAACTTATCTAGTAAATTCTAAGCCAGGATTTCACTGGAATTTAGGATTCTCTGAAACTTTTTGTGAAGCCTTGGAAAAATCAAGGGACCATAAAAATTCCCAACTGAGGGCACTTAACTCAAAATGGCCCTTGGTGAGTGATGAGTACAGTTAGAGTATCACTGAAAACAGGTGCCGATAAGCCTGGGCAAGGTCAGGTTTCACCAAGACACTTCAGCATGCTCAGACAGGAGTTGATGTGTTGCAGCCGCTGATTCCAAGCCGTGCTAGTGTGTGGTATTGACCCCACCCCACCCCCACGTACCCTCTCTGTTCAGTGTCCTTAGTGTGGCCCACTGTGCACATGAGATGACTTTAGGTGAATCTGTTTGATGACGCTTAACAGGTATTTTGCATTTTTCCACTTCATTTTTATAGCCAGCAAGTCACGGTTCCAGTGCAAATGGGAGTTCTGTAAAAGCCAATTTTCAGCTATGGTTATACCTATAGTATAAGTGTTTGGTCTCCATGCCCTGACACTGGGAACAATGAACATACTTTGCCACAGACTCCCCACAGACGGTCCCATAAGGGTGAATGTAAGTGGCTCCCTGCAGGGGCCCCACTGGCATTCCCAGTCAGGCAAATTCTGCCACCTTTAAAAATGCATCGGGACTCCACAATTTTGCAAAGGACTTTTAGAGACAATATTCTGGTAGGTACTTATGCCTCTTGATTACTGGAGTCAACTCCAGCTCATATTTTCGAGCTCTGGTGGGCACCATGACTATTCCTGCCAGCACCTGAGATATCTGCCCTAAATCCTGCCATAGGAACGCCTCCCAGCTTATGAATCCTGGGAAGAAGGTGGTAGACGTTGATTTCTGCAGAATGCCCTTGGGCACTCACCCTAAATTGAGGCTTTGCGCATGCCTCAGAGGAGGGCAGACCATTCCATTGTCAAGATGTACCCAGGGGTGGCTTTGCCAAGACTACAGTTTTTCAACTCTCTTTTGGACTCCCGTCCTTGTCACAAAGATGTTGTATACAAACAGGGCCCTGAGGTTTTCAACAACAATCTTTGGGCTGGCTCCACTGCAAATGGTGAAATAAATGAGCACAGACACTCAACATCTGTGAGGACCATGGCACCACATGGGCTGCTGGCTCATGTTGCAATGTGATGCAGACTCAGGACAAGAGACCATCCTATTGAAGAGACCCAGATGCAACAAGGATGTTATCACCCCCCAAACCACCTTATCTGCACCTCACAGCAACCTTGCATGTGGGGATGTTAGGGCGATGTGCTCAGAATGTGAACTTGAGCTTGAATCCTGCTCTGCCACTTCCTGTCTGAGCTGGGGCAGGTCCCTAGGCATCCCTAGCCCTGGTTCCTTTGCGTACAATGGAGATAAGAGTGAGACTACCTACTTCACAGGGTTGTACATGAGGAAATTCACCGAAGAGCTCAGTGGTGTGCCTGACATAACAGCAGTGCTCCCCAGTGTTGATGAGCACCGCGTGCCTGGATATATGGTTATATATGCCCCCAGGAGTTTGGGGTGGGGATGGTAGTTTTTATTCCCATAACGTACCGATGTGAAGAATTTTCTGCCCTTGCCTATCATATTTCCAAGACAATGCTGGCTTACTTTATTTCCAATCCACATCTTCAAATCCTTGGTTCCCAAGCAGACTAGCTCTGCTCTAGAAAATGTCTTGAGTAAAACAAGCATATTCCCATCTTCTGTCAAAATATATTACATTTTCTTTGAGGAGTAAGAGGCTAACCCTTACTTTTTAAAGTGAATCATATTGAAATTAGGGCCTGAAACTTAGGGCATTAATGTCAAATACCTCTCCTTTTCCATGATTCCAAAATGCTAGCGCGGGCTTCCCTGGTGGTGCAGTGGTTGCGAGTCCGCCTGCTGATGCAGGGGACACGGGTTCGTGCCCCGGTCTGGGAAGATCCCACATGCCGCGGAGCGGCTGGGCTCG
>NW_006798798.1:1848933-1887505 GCF_000442215.2 Lipotes vexillifer | reverse complement strand
AAAAAAAAAAAAAAAAAAAAAAAAAAAATGCTAGCGCAAGGCTGGGGAGGACCGTGATCCCCATGCCAGGTGCTGAGGGGTCCCCATGCACAGCCCCTCAGTGGATGAAGTGAGCAGAGGCTCGATCTTAATTTATGGGGTTATACGTATGAGTCACATCTTATGCGATTCTCCTTTGTTTCTTGCTAAAGGACGAATGCATACTTTTTAAATGTCTTGCTAGCCACATTTGGCCAGCACAAGGAAACCAAACACAGAGAGGAACGGGATGACGAATAAGGGCAAAGACAGACCCTCAGGTTTCATTTCTAGCTCAGATTTTGAAACAAATTCAAGGATTTTATTCATATTGAGACTCCACCCCTGTCACGGCACTACAAAGCATTTTCTGGTCTGTATGTTCAGACTGAAAATCTTCCCCCGAACCTCACCTGGAGAGCAGACCTCCAACCAACTGATTTATGTTAGTGTTTGACCAGACACAAGCTGTCATTTCCCGTTTTCTGACGGGAGTGGAAAGTGGGCTGGTCCTGGGATTAGCTGTACCCAGTGGACGATAACCTTTCACTGTCCAACTACCCCTTCTGCATTGTGCATATAACCACTAGGTAGCCCCCACCCCGGATCTTATCCATTCATTACCCATCCCCATCCTGGGAAGCACCACTCAGACGTCAGGGTCCTAAGAGTTAAATCGCCAGCCCCTCCACCGGAGCCCTTCTCTTCTCTCCCTGGGCCGGCTCCCTGTGATTTATGGAGGGCTCCATCCCTGAAGGCAACTGACAGTCACTCTCATTTTCTTGTGTTTCCCCCCCTCACGGCCAAGGTCATGAGAGAGAGTGCCCCTCCAAGTTTTCTGCACTCATCGTCCTCCACCCTTCCTCCAGTGCGGCCTCATGAATCATCCCGTCTTCACATGGAACTCCTGACGCTTCCCTAGCACCAAACTGCCCGACTTCCGCAATTTTTCTTCATTCTCACTAACAATTTGGTAATGAAATATTGATTTTTAGTTAGATTCAAATAGATGTTATTAAGTTTGCATTGATAAATCGTTCCCTTTCTCAGGCTGGAAGTACCTCAGTCAAATTCTAACTGCGCTTTCATACCTGGTGATGTATTAATCTGACGTGTCTGTCAGCCAGGCTGCCGGGGCCCGAGCTGGGGGCGCCAACCTAATTGCTGTTACCTCACATGGAGGGTAGAGCTCTAGCTGGTGCGTTGTAAGGGTTTTAGCCCTAAGACCCAAGGCATGGGCACATTTCCTCTGGGGTTCCTACTTTTTAAAACTGTTTCATTTTTTAACGGAAATTAGCCTTATATGGGATGAAGAGGTGGCCCATTAAATTTCATTTCCCCTCAGGGCTTTTTGTCAGTTAAATATCCAGGCCATATTATAAAATATCGAACCATCTAATGAGGGTGTGCCATTCCCTTCCTAAAACTGTTGGAGCAGATCTAAACACTCACAGGCATAGGGCAGAAGCTGTAGCACCCTCCAGCTTTGTGCAAGTCACCTGGGGAGGGTCTGCAGTGGGCATGGAGGCCCACCTTCAACCACGAGCTATTGAATGACCTGGGTGGGCAGGTAGGTAATGAACCATGGTTCCACTGGCTCAGCACTCACCCATGTTGTCACTTTCCCTGCCCCTCCCACATCCCTCCACATCTCTCTAGCCCTCCTCCCAAAAACGTCACTCAGACCCAACTGCTCTCTCCTAGAGGACGCCCAGATCTATGAAGCAAATCACCTGGGATTCACAGCCCACGGGGTCCTCCTCAGAGGCCAGCCCTGGGACATTTGCCACTCTAGGGAGTGTGGCTCCTTACTCTGGTAAGGCCTTCCCCTCCCTCCCTGGTCACTCCGTCTTGACTGAAAAGAATCACTTGATTCAAGCTGAGCTAATTATCGATTCTCCATCCTGGTCTAAGTAATTGTTCAGAGTAGGCACAAGACCTAAGATAAGCCAGGCTACGTTCTCTTCAGAATATGGTTTCAAACTGGAACAGGGGGAAGAACGCTCTTCTCTCTTGTTCAAAACAAGAGCGTGGGCCTGGAGACACCAAAGGCACGTCCCCCAACCCTGCGTGGAGGAAGCCGGCTGCTGCTGATCAAGAGGAAGGTCGACCCTAGTCCCAGGGTCTCCAACCACACCACTTCCTTTCCTGACTGAGCACCAAATTTGGCTCTGGTCTGTCTTATTTGCATTCAGGACCCCAAGTACGTGCCCCAGTACCTTCTCCCCAGGCCACATTAATCTTCCCAAGGCTAACTCTGACATCACACGTCTGGACACACTCTCCAGTGGTTTCCCACCACCCATCCCATAATGTCACAGGTCCTTGGCCAAACGTTCTAGCTTCTCCATGACTTTCTCAACCCACCACTCCCCACAGGCAGCTCTTGGCTCAAGGTAACCGCGTACTTTCCTCATTTCTCCAATTCTGCGTGTTTCCTTGGGCTGTTTTCTATTCTTAGAGTGACTCCACCTCTGCATCACTGATGACTCTTCATTCTCCCTCTAGATGACTTCCCTAGGCCTGAGCTGCAAGCCGTTCTTCCTCTACACCCATCTCCCATTATAAGTTATCTGCAGGAATTACCTTCTCTGCTAGACAGGAAGCCTGCAGGGCAATGACCTATACATGACTCAACTTTTAATTGTCAGTGCCTTGCACTGTGCCCAGGAACGTAGTAGATCACTGAATATAAATATGTGTTGCATTAAATTGTTAATTTGTTTATGCATTCATTCTCTTCTTAGCAAAGTCCTATTTATTCTTCAAGGCCAAGATTAAACACTACCCCCTGATCTGAGCCTTCTTGGGTTACTTCCATCAATTCTGAGATTAATTCTAATCTCTCACTTCCTTGTGTCCCCACCTCATGTTGTTTTCAACTTCTAATTAGTGTGTATTAATGTGTCCCTTTTGTATGCCCTCTTTTAACAAGAACTTTTGAGTATTTACTTCCTTAAATTGATAGTAGTTCCTAAGGTATCTCTTTTCCAGTCTTGACTGTAAGCCCCTTAAGGACAAAAATCAGATTTGTTTTCTTAACAAGTAGATCAAGGCTTGAAAAGAGCTGAGTAAATGTTTGTCAAATTGATTTAAATAGAATGAATTTAATTGAAATCAATAGATGAGAAAGATGACGGACCACCTTTGAGCCATAGGTATTTGTCTCATGCCAGCTGCAAATGATAAGAATACTGAAAATCAAGTTGGTTTAAGCAAAAAAAGAGAATTTGGACTTCCCTGGTGGTCCAGTGGTTAAGACTCCATGCTTCCAGTGCAGAAGGCTCAGGCTTGATCCGTGGTCGGGGAACTAAGATCCCTCATGCTGCGCAGCATGGCCAAAGAAAACCCCCCAAAAACAAAAAAACAAATAAGAGAGAATTTGAAAGCTCATATGAGTCCAGGACTAGATCTGGCCTCAAGTCCTGCTGGACCCTTGATCCCAAATAATGTCATCTGACTCTGTCTGTCTCCATCTCTCCCTCTGTTTCCCTCTGCATTGGCTCCATTCTCAGGTAGGCCTTTTCCTCATGGTGCCAAGATGGCTGCCAGAAGTTCCAGGCTTACATCCACTCCTTTCAGTAACTGGAGGAGAGATGACTTCTCTCTTTCAAGTGTTTCTCCCTAAAAGGACTTAGATGTTCTGATTGGCTTGGCTTAGGTCATGTGACCATCATTTGAACTAGTCCAGTTGAACCACATGAACTGAAAGGGGAAGGAGTGCTCTCTAGAGTAAAGGAGGTACTGATGCCAAAAGAAGGGGTATGGATGCTGAGTAGGCAACTTCATCTCACTCCCTGAAGGAGGTGGCCTGATGCTCACAAGGGCACAACCCTGGTACCTCTCCAATTCACCAAGCACGGTTGCTTCCTTGGATCAAACAGGAGACACTTGTAGGAGATACAGGCCTTTTCAACATACCCTATCTGGGTCTGTAAAGAGACTGTAAAGAATGGCCGAGCATAAAGAAGCAGTGGTCTCCCTCCTACCTGCCAGGAGCAGGGAAAATGGGATGAGACCAAGGCCACCATCCTCAAGCCAGAAATGGAAATCAGGTACCTGCTCCCTCAGACTTCTTCAGAACTTCTTGGTCTGAGTTTTAGCTCTGTCCAGCTTTACAGAGCCATTGCAGGCCGAGGAAGGCCATGTTCCAGATGTGTGAATGCCAGAGGTGGATAGTACCAGTAGATTTCAGGCTGGGAGATGCAGTGTCAACACAGGTCTCAGTTCCTGGTGGCAGGATTGACCCCAAGTCAGCCTAGAAAGGTCTGATGTCTAGACCCTTTTCCTCAATGCGGACAGTTTGGAGACACAGAGAAAATGGCACCACCCAATGGCCAGAAGCCTTAGACAGCCCAGGAGAGCTGGATCCAGGCACTGCCATTCAGCCATCCACCTTCTGCTTCCAATTTCTTCCATTCAGTATCACCGAGGAAAACAAAAGGAACAGGTAAATTTATAACTGGTATTATTGTGCCCCCACCACCCCCTCACCTCTGCCAACACCATCCAGAAGACAAAGGAAGTGCATCTGGGGGCCTCTTCCTTCTCCACTAGCTGCAGCCCATCCTCCACCTGAACTTCTGAGTCAGGCCTGTGCCAGTTATTCCGAGAGGAGCCGGGCCTCTGCAGCTTCCACAGCCAGAGGGCCCGTGGGCCCCGCTGCTCTCACCTGCTCTCAGGCCGAGGTGGAGCCGGATGGGAAGGGAGGGAAAAGCCTCTCGTTGGCCCCTGTTCTTTGGGTTTCCCTCTCACGGCCACAGTGAGTGCGGCTTAGATCTGATTGATTTTATCTGTGAAATGAGCTGAAAATCCCTCCCGGCGAGAAGTGCTCATCTCCTTCCTCAGCCCAGACATTCCAGATAAATCAGATTGCCCACCACACAGAGCACGCATGGGTTGAGGGCTGGGGCAGAGCAGAGCAGAGGGTGGGAAGGTGGGAAGGTGGGAAGGTGGCTCAGGGTCCCAACCGGCGGTGTGGAGCCTGGAAGTGCAGGAGGCTGGTGCTCTGTTATCCGGTCAGAACTGTCCCATCTTCAAACACCAGCTAGCACCCTTTCAGTTTCTACAAAAATAAATCCTGAGACAAGGAAATGGGGCAAGGTGTTGATTTGGGAGGTGATCCCAGAGGGTAGAGATGTAGGGAACAGAGCCAGGGAAGAGGAGAAATCCAACAGAGTGTGAGTTCTGGGGGAGAGGCTTTCCTCCGTGGACACTCAGAGCCAGCCCCACCAGGCATGCTCTAAGAGGCATGCACTGAGATTGTCCCACTGGGGGACGAGGCCCTGTGGTATTTATCCACTATGTCCTGTCCTGTATTCCTAGGCTGTCCTACAGCCCTGCACATTTGGCCTGCCCTGGGCCTGGGTCACTGTGCTCCCTTGGCCAGAGAATGCCCTCCACCGGCGACACAGGAAGCCATGAGCGTGCAGAGGGAGTGTCTGCTAGTGATGTCCGTGGCAAGCCTGGGCATCATACCGCCAGGCCAGAGGGGTCAGCTCCCTCCACCTCCTCAGCATGCCTCTCCCTTCCATCCACATCCTCAACAACCACTGAGATCCTCTTCCATGAGGTCTGCACGTCCACGTTCACCTCAGGGAGGCTCTCCCAGTTCCTCTACCCAGAGGCAGGACACCCCTCTTCCCTAATGAAGAGACAGATGCATGAGCACCTGGAGGGGCAGAGAGGGACACAGCTTTGGGGTCAGGCGGAGGGGAGGCTCATTCCCTGCACCGAGGGCCGGGGCTGCCTCCCCTCCTCCCTCCCCATCCTCCATAGGCCCCGTGCCTCGGCCTTCCATGTCTCGCAGAACGTTAATGAGAATTATTATCATTCCTCTCTTCATCGAAAGAGACTCTGGCACAGTCGGTTGTCTAAGAGTCACCGATGAAGCTGACGTGAAAAATTCAGTAATTGGTTGCCAATATCCAATTACTCTGGGGTAATGTGAAAGTGATGGGGAAGTCAGCCAAGAGGCCGTGGCCCGGGACAGTCGGGCCCACGAGACAGGCTACGTGTGCAGGATAGAGAGCAGATGGGGGGCACAGGGAGCCCCCTCCTCAGATTCCTCCCCAGGCTGGCCCTTCACTAGGAGAGCCTTTCCTTGGAGTTGTAAGGCTGCTCAGTCTCTGCCAGAGGCCACCAAGGAAATGGACCTGCCAGAGTAAGGGGAGAGGGAGTGGAGAGTGTTATGCCAGGGCCTCGGAGACCTGGGTCCCAGCTACCCAGCCGGGGGCCGGAGGCCTCACTCCAACAAGTCGTGACAGCTCCCAGCAAGGCATGGAGTGGGAGCCCATCCCTGCCTGCTTTCACCCCGGGCTGTTAACTAGGTGTGAGGAAATCTCCGATGAGAAGACAAGTTTGCAAACTGAGTTGATGAAGGATTGAGGGTAAGGGTGCCGCTCCTTTTTAGGCAAGATCTCAAAAGCTCAGGCCTGGGAGAATGGCCTCTGGGAACCTGGGAACAGGAGGAGAGAATGCACGGAAGACACTCAGTAAATGCTTTTTTAAGCAATTACAAGGGATACCCCCACGTACCCTAGCAACTTGCCAGACTCCTAAACCATCTCCCGAGGGTGGTCGCCCCAGCCTGGGGGAGGTAGCTAAGAGCTGTGATGCCCACGTCCAGGTCAGGGGTGAGGTCAGGGGCCGGGCAAGATGAGGATGCACCCTTCTGTTGTCCTGCACTGCATCATGTCTGCAAATAAATGGAATAATTCAGTTTCCAGGACTCTTAACCTTTTCACTTGGCATAAATTGTGATCACCCAAATAAATACAGGCAAATCACATTAAAAACATATATATACGAAGCTCATTTATTCAAGACATTTTCCAACTCTGAAAAATACCTGTATCTTACCAAGAGGAAAAAAAAAAAATTACAAGCTCAGTTCAGAGCTGCACGCATCCATTCCTGTCTCTGTTGGCAGCAGAGGGGGGTGTTTGATTCTCCATGGCCCTGATGACCTAATGTCCCACCTCAAACAGGTCAAAGGTCAAAGAAACCATTTTTTCTCCGCCCCAAACTGGCAGAAAGAGGATGAGATGTATGATCACATCGTAATGTGGTGCCAGGAATGTTTGAGCAATAATCAATTGCAAATTATATCTTACCAAGTTAAGAGTCAGATGGAGGGGGCTGTGGCTGAATATTTTATCAAAGCAATTTAATAAGAATGTGAATGACCATAAACCTTTAAAGAGAGGTTTTTAAGCATCCTAAAGAGACTCACCTCCCAGGCAGCACTGGAAATGTGTTCCTCCATTTAAAAAGAGGCAGGGTTCGAGTGAGGCAGAGGCCTGGGGCCACAGCTTCCAGAAGGGTGCCCTCTCGGTGGTGGCAGTGCCCCTGAGCCTTAGCCCCAAGCCAGGATCACATTCCTCCTGGGACCTGATTCACAAGGACGTGGGATCCGCAGGTTTAGGGGCCTGGGCCATGGCTCTCCTTCGGGCACAGGGCCTCTGCTGAGACTGTGGCTTCCCATTCATCACAGCTTCCTCGTTCAGGTTACAGAGAGGTCAGGCCTCACAAGAGGGCCACATAGAAGACAGGCCAGGACCCAGCCTGGGGAAGCGGACTCTTTGGCCCTCAGCCCTTCAGAGTCCAGGCTCCCTCCTCCGTGAGCCTCTACAGATGCTGTCCTAGGCAGGCGTCCCATCTTTCTGAGAGCAGAGCAGAAATATTGCTGCAAAATACTATTCCCTGATGCATGTCAGTTCTGAGAGGACACAGAAGTCACATTTAAAAGGTGTGGGGAGGCTGAAAGAGCAGGTGACAGCCCCCAGGGCAGACTTCCTCTTTGTCCCTGTGCCTTGTTCGTGCCCGCCTCGGTTCCCAGGGTGAAGGATCGCACAAGTATGCTTGCACTTTCACCACCTGAAGTACATTGCAACTTACAAAGAGCTTTCACTCCTGCTAACTCCAGGTACTCACAACAATGCCTCAGAGGAAGACAAGGCCGGCAGGTAGGAAGCTCACTCATACCCTCTCACAGGTGACATAGCGGGCCCGTGCAGGGGACTGCCCAAGGTCACAGTCCCAGAGTTGGGTCTGGAACCCAAGGGGGGATGGAGGACAAGATCAGCACACGGTGTGCGTGAAGGGGCTGCGTGTATCTGAGGGCTTGGAGAGGCACGTTCCCTGCGAATGGCTGAGAGATGACATCCTTGTGGATGGACCTGGGTGGTAGTGGCACAGGTGACAGAGAGCCCTCCAATGGGTCTCTGCTTGTCCTTTGGGGACCAGCATTGCACTTGTACCAGGACTGCACTAGGGGGTCAGCCTGGGGCTGAGCTCAGGGAGACAGAGGGCTGGTGGTCACCCTGCGACTGGGGGAGACTCTGAGATGGGCCTCGAGCTGGGGCCAGCCTGTGGCTGGAATAAGCGAGACTGAAGGCCGGCATGTGTGTCAGTCTGCCCAGGAGTAGAAACTATTTTGTAATCTGTGGCTCAGAGGGGAAAACGATTTTAGCATGATGTCTTCAACTGTAGTCATCAAGGACACACGTTCTCCGCTATGCTCACCAACCAGTAGAGCATTCAGGGAGTTTGTGCCCAGGTAAGGAAAACAGAGAAGTCCCCCCAGCTCTCCACCTGATGGGTGGCTGTGAGGATGCAACTAAGTAATCCTTATAAAAGCCCAACAAAGCGCCTACAGCTGCTGGTCGCCGTCAGATTATTTTCAGCTCTTTTATAACTTCTAAAAAGTCCAGCTCTGGGGAGACAGTAGTTTGCTGGGATGATGGGTGGGTGAGGTAGGAAGTCCTAGGGACCCCTGCAAAATTGCCTCTGCTCCCTGCAAAAACAGAGCTTGTGCCCCAGCAGAGACATCAAACCTGAGAATATCCTTCCCGGTGTATTCTTTTTTTTTTTTTTTTTTTGCAGTACGCGGGCCTCTCACTATTGTGGCCTCTCCCGTTGCAGAGCACAGGCTCCGGACGCGCAGGCTCAGCGGCCATGGCTCACGGGCCCAGCTGCTCCGCGGCATGTGGGATCTTCCCAGACCGGGGCACGAACCCGTGTCCCCTGCATCGGCAGGCGGACTCTCAACCACTGTGCCACCAGGGAAGCCCCCCCGGTGTATTCTTGAATGCTTTGCTCATCCTCCCACCCCAGAGATGGACAATTTCAGCATCAGCACTGAGGGAGTCCTATTTTGCCAAGATCACCCTTCACGGAGCTACCGTCTTCACAGACCCCACCACGCCAGCTTCACCGCCCGGGGCCCTGCCAGCAACCCATGTGTTGGGGAACAGCCTTACCTTTGGGCATTAATTACGCTTGATTTCAGCTTCTGCTGAGTGATCACTCATCTTTCTCTAAGCCCGCATTTTTCCCAGAGCATTTCTTGATGTTATTAGAGCTGTCTATAAAATATGAATCCCAATTCCATGACAGTCATAAAAGCCATAAAATTCTATGTCCGCCATGAAAATATTACATGATTTATTTTTGTGTGAAGTGCATATTAAATCTCAGCACTAGAATAGGAGTTTAGCTCTTCAATGTCATGAACTTTTAATAACACACACTTTGCCTTAAATTGGTATTATTTTAGGTTTCTTTCTTCGTTTTACAGTAGCTCCCAGTTCAAAACAGGATCAGAAAATAGTCCTGGTATTATTTATATGTTAGAGTTAGTATTCATGGTAGCTTACATTTTTCTCCCTTCTTATGGTGTTCATTTTGTTTTATATATGACAGAGTTTGCATGTTTGATTTGTTTTTGTTTTATGCCAAGTGCCTTTGGAGAAATATCAGGTGATTAACCAAACCATCTGACAATGGGTATGATGCTGCCATCCCCAGGGTCACAGGGTGGGTCTGCATAAATCCATACAAGTAATCGTGTGGCTGGAATGGAGAGGGAGGGAATGGATTCGAAATGGGGTAGAGAAAGAGGAGCAAATATTGAGAATATCTCTTTCCTTTTTCCAAAGCCCCTAAGCTAATCCTTAAGGATTTACCAAATTTCCAGAGTCTGGCTGTCAGCTAGACATTGATGGAGCACACAGAAGGAAGAGGCTCATTAGAGAGATGAGATTCACACACATGGACCAGTTTGGAGGACCCTGCAAGGCAGGGCTAGGCTATGTGGTTCACATCTGTATGTGTTGGGGGCATCAGAATGGAATGCAAGAATCCGGTGGCATCTGCTGCAGAATGCAGGACTTGAGTCAGTCCTGGAAGAACAAGGATAATTTGGAGAGGACAGTGGAGGACAATGCTGCAGAGGAGGCTGGGATTAACAGAGGAGAAGCTAGCGGGAACCCGAAAAGGATGAAGGAAGATTAGTGCCCGGATAAGCACAGCATCAATACAACCAAGCCCCAACTCAATCCCCAAATTGCCATTTTGTCAGCTTTTCTGCCCAAAGACCCACACTGCATTTCAAACAATATCAAGGGTGGAGGGGAGATGGATGTTCAGCCTGGAGGATACATATGACATTTGGAATGAGTTGAAACTGATCTAAGAGATTTTCATTTCAAAAGATACCTGATATGATGTGTCGATAGGGTGTTTCACACACCTCATCAGAGTTCAAAGATTGCAGCCATGAGAATGGTGCTTCCAAGGTGGGAAGCAGATGTATAGAACTGGAGCAGGAGGGGATCATGGCCTCTTCAGACTTGGCCCACCCACCATCTGACATACCATTGGGACAAAGCCATGTGTTTGATACAGGCGGCCCTGGGGTCTGCAGCATCTTGGCCTGGGTACAAACAATGTATTGTTTGGTATCCCATTCCCTGACCCATTCTCTGAAATCTGCAAGCCCTTCCCAAGGCACCGCAGGGCATAGTCATTCACCTAGTAGTCATCAGATGCTCCAGTAAGATAGCTGACGAGAAATTGCCCAGCCCAGTCGTCCTGATTCTGTTGGGCATCCACTTGGCTGCCATCCCCACAGCACCTATGCCTTAGCCTGGGTTCCACATAAGGTATAACTTGGAGCAAAACACACGTGCTACCTACCCTCATTAGAGGACGCAGACCCAAGAAGCAGAAGTGAGGGCCAAGGGAATTGAGGGAAGAGGGAGGTAAAGCCAACAGGAGCTGCACTGTTTAGCTACTCATCTCTGAGCGCAACTGACTACTTAGCCTTGGAGGATGGCCATCTGAGAAACCATATGCAGGGGTGGGATGAAAACAAAAGTGGAAGAAATTATCCACCCAGTGGTCAACGATATGCTCCATAGGACATTAAGTCTCCCATCCTCTTGGCTGCACAAACACGGGCACTGAGGCATGTCCCAAGGCATTCCACGACTCGGAATAAACAGGGAATAATTGGCCTGGGAGTTAGAGGCCAGTGCAACTGTGAGGTGCTGTCAGGTACTGCTGCGTGAAGACAGGGAGAAGCCCCAAAAATCTGGCCATGAAGCAGCAGCCAGGATAAGGCAGTGAGGCTAAGAGGATCTGAGTGGTGCATGGGAAGTGTCTGAAATTGGCCCTTGGGTCCTGGAGAGCCTGCTCTGCAACCACTCACCCCCAAATCACATTTTAATGGCTATGGGGGCATGTCAGTCTCTCCCTGCAGATTCCTCCTGTGGGTTCACACTGGAGATCTTTGCTCCTCAGGCCGTGCTGCCTGGCAGAGGACGTCGGAGGAGCTGTGGGTGAAGTACCCGGAGCAGTTTTCAGAGTCTCCAGGCCCCGCACTTCAGGGAACAGGCAGCCAAGACAACACCTATGGTTTGCTTGCAGCACAGAAAGAGTCTCCAGGAAGCTGCCTAACCTACATGGCAAACTTTCCGGAATGCGAGAGAAAATTCCATCTCGCAATCATAACCAATGAGCCTTCTTTCAGTATGAAAGCATCTACCAAGTCAGTCCCACAAATCAAGCAGATAAATTCTAATGTTCCTTTTCTTCATCATATACCATCAAATAACATATTTTATATTCTACAGAGAAGAGCCAACTAGATTTGAGGGGTTCTTTGCAAACTAGTTAGTGCCACCACTTCATTAAAGTAATAAAAATAACAGGAAGATAAAATAAGTTAAAATTGTACAAAGGAACTAGAGACCCAAGTAGGAAATACATATGCTTCTAGTCTGAATTTTTTCCAAAGAGCCATTCCTAAGTGAGTGGCAGTTGAAAGGACAAAAGGTAGAGGCATCTGGAAAAATATTAAGAGTTTTGTGAAAGAAAATCAATCAAGAAAGATATACAAACTTGTTTAGGAAAAGAAAAAATGTATGTTGTAATATATGGAGCAGCCCGTGAACCGGTGGCTGGTTCCTGCAAGATGCGAGAAAACAACCTGAGGTTAGGGCTTCCTCTGCTTCCACTCTGTGCTTAGCATCACCCACCTGGAAGATTCTTCCCTGGCTCCAAGCAATTTGCTGAGAAAGAATATTTTTGCTGCTAAATGATCTCGCTCCCCAGTGGCTCCTGCAGCCACTCGTTTTGCAACAAACGACCTCGCCGGAAAACGGATGGATTGCGGCCTTGGCATTCAAAGAGGCCCCAGCACAGAGCCCACACCCCACCCCGCTGTCTGCTCCTGAGGTTTTGAAAAGGTTCTGGTTCTAAAACGGAAAGGCAAGGCAAGAATAAAGGTTCCAAGGCTGTGAGGCCCTCCTTTGGAGAGGAGGCCTGCTTTTGGTCCAAGCTGGGGGAGGAAATGTCTAGGTTAAAGCAACTCGTCGCTTAGCTTTGAAGCTGTAAATCAAGAAGGTGCTAGTGAAACAGCCTGCCAGGCCAAGAGGACAGAGAGGGTGCTGGTTTACAGGAAACCTGGGGCTGGCTGTTGGCTCTCAGGCCTGAAGGGCAGGAAGTAAGAGCAGACAGCAACTCCTCCAATCCCAACCACTCCAAGGCTAGCGGAGCACAGCCGCTGAAAAAAGTGCTCCTGATAAGATGGCCTCTGCCATTACAAGAGCCACCTGCTTCTAAATGCCAAGCGGCTAAGTCAGTGGGCGTGGGCAGGTATTCGGCCTGTCCAGCTAACCCTGCTCTGCTGTTGATGGATGCTTCAGTCTGCTTCTACTTTTGAGTCGGCCGAATTCCATGATCCTTTTGCTTTAGAGTGGGATATTTTGATATTAAAATTCAATGAACAATACGAACAGATGTGGGAAATTAACAAAAGATGTTGACAACGACTTTTACCTTTGTTCAGCCAAAAACCGGAACACCCTTTCCTCTTTCATTTATTTTTTATATTCATTAGTGTCCATGTAGGAAGTAATCTGATGGTTTGGTTTTGGTAACATGTTTATTTTTAAACTTGCATCCTTCTGCCCTGCATTCTTGCCTCTACCCTCTTGGGGCCTGGCTATAATTACTGTGGTTAGAAAGGGGCCACTGTCCCCAGAGCCAGACTGGCTGGTGCAAAGCAGTGTCAACATGGACACAGGAGTTGAAGAGCTGCCTCTTACTCTCCCAGTAAATTAAATGCATGTTAAAAGATTATCGCCTACATTTATCATAACGAGATTTGGCGTTTATGTCTTTCTCTCTTTTTAAGTAAGAATGAAAATCTCATATACCTTTTCTAATTTACTATCTAGTATTTATTGTAGGAAGAGAGAGTTTTGTCTAATCACAACTCGTTAAAATCACATATTATTCACAGTAACCCACCGCCAAAGACTCATCATGGTAGCAGGAAAGAATAAAAGAGTGTTTCTAAAATGAAACTTCATTTTAAGCATCTCTCTTTGGAGACAGTCCAACATGTTAAAGAAAAAAAGTGGAACGTGTGTAATAAAATACCTTGGCAAAGAAAATTTGCCAGGAAAAAAAAAAAAAAAGAAAGAATAATTAATGCCAGGGAGAATCAAAATACTTTGCAAAAAATAAAGTAGGAACTCTGCGACCCAACTCATGTGCCTGCTTCTAAGTGTACTCTAGTGAAGAAAGAGAAAGAAAAAAAATATCAGGCCAAGAATTTACCTACTCTCTCTCTCTTATTTTTAATCATGGTTCCTTCGCATCCTCCAGTGCTGGATTCTAGCTCACAGGTATCTTGTAAGCAGAATGAAACGGTTCTTTGCTTCCCTCACGTTCCAGCCACAAGTGATTTTCAGGGGATTATTATATGCACCGAGGCAACAGTGAGGCAGATGTGGTTCTCCCAAATGTCACGCCATCCACAGCAGGCCACTGTAATGGAGGTGACCAACACTTGGTTTGCTGAGTGAGAGGATTCTGGCATCAGCTCTGTGGCATTTTCCACATGTTTAGCCTGAAAGAAGACATTTGTTTGGACTATATGCTTCTGTGTACTTTTTTAATGCAATAAAATTGACAGATGACTCTTTTTTGCAACAGGTTTGGAGAAGGGAAATGTGGTGGTGCTACCCTCCCCTTTCTTCTTGATGGCTGTTTAGACAGCAGTCTTAAAAAAATCACTAGTCACTAAAATCCCTCATGCCCATTTCATATTGTGTTGATTCATATTAAATTCATGACAACAAAAAAGCAACTTGAGGCACTTTTGGAAATGACCGCTCTTTAGTGCTATTCCTTCCTCCGGGCTCGGTGGGCCCAGCGCCCATAAAGCTGCCTGCTGTCTTGTGTCATGAAAAGAAACAGCTTTGCCTGGGAATGCCATTACTGTGTAATGAGGCATGCAGCAAAATATACCTTCAGCAGCCACTTGATGAAGGCTTGCTGACACACCAGACCAGACAGAAATGTTTTTTTGTATGTTCTTCCTTATTTTGTCCATCAATCACACCATTAGTCAAAGCAGACGAGCCTGTCAGCCGGGCCCAGATGTGGAGTGGCAGGCGATCAGCGGACAGGTGTTCCAGCTCCCCCAAAACAAAATCCTGAAATGAGAAAGGAGCCAAGACCTTGTTTCAAGGGCTGGAATGTCAATGAGAGAGAAAAGACACCGAGGGGAAGTGTTCAGAAGCGGACCTCTGAGGAGGGGACCGGCCTGGCTCCCTGGTGATGCCTGACTGAGCCACAGGGCAAGGCCTCGATCTGGGAGAGGTTGAAGGAATCAAGAGCAAAGTCCATTCATTCCCTGTGGTCAGCGAGGTATTCAAATATAATATTCAAAGACAATAAGTAAATGAATCTTCCCTTGCGACCCTCTTCAATATCCCAAGTACATAAAATCATCGGGTTGGGTGGTTCAGATGCCTCGGGCCACCCAAACCCATCTGAGCCGTCTGTCTGATGCATTTGCAACGGCCTCGCTCATTTTCAGGGAAATCAGCCACCCTCTTGCGGTGACTGCCCCTCCTTTCCGGAACGTCCTAGACGTTCTTCCTTTGAGGCACTGTTTTTGCAATGCTTTCTGTCTGGAACTTAACAGGTTAACAAAACCAACCATATGGAGTCATCTTCAACGGTTAATGTCTAGCTTTTCAAGCAAGCCCCGAAATGAATTTGTGTAATGAGCTCATTGCTCGGTTACCTCCTGGTTACCAAGAAGGACTAGCTAATCAGGCCCCCACCCCCACCTGGCCAGTTCAGCCGCAGTGGCCAAGGTGATGCTTTGTGATGGGCCAGCTGAGTTGTGGTTTTAGCATGCACCATTTTTGGTTTTTTTGTTTTAAAAATAGACTATATTTTAAAAGTTTTAGATTTACAGAAAAGTTGAGAAGCTAATACAGAGAGTTCTCATATACCCTGTACCCAGTTTCCCCTATTATTAACATTGCAAATTAGTATGGTACTTTTATTATAATTAATGAACCAATATTGATACACTGTCATTAACTGAAGTCCATACTTTATTCAGATTTTCATAGTTTTTCCCTAAAATCCTTTGTCTGTTACAGGATCTCATCCAGGATATTACACTTGGTTGTCATGTCTCCTTAGGTTTCTCAGATTTTCCTTGGTGTTTGATGACCTTGACAGTTTCGAGGAGTATTAGCATGTTCCACTTTTGATAAGTTATTCGTGTTTTCAAGTGGGGAATTTGTGTGTATATGTGCTTGTGTGAATACAACATCCTTTACACTTCGATGAATAAGAGCCCTTAAAAAGAAAGGGCGGAGGGGAAGTATTCGGAGGGAAGGAAGGGAAGGAATTAAGAGCACCGAAAGGTCAGAAATCTTTATACAGCGCCAGGGAGAAGACTCCGGCACTCCAATCTTTCCCAGAGTTGACCTTTCTGAAGAAATGCTGAGCAGTAAGGGGATGAAACCTAATACGAGATTCAAACCTACACTTCCACCTTTAACTGAGAATTAAATCTGCAGATATTTCCTCTGGGATTTCCGAATGGAAAGCAAGCACACCACTAATCTAACCAGCTCTTAGATGCCACCATGGCCTGCTTCCATTTATCTGGACCAATGTTCGGGTTCAGTGGGCACTGTGGAGCCATCAGGTTGGGGTGACATGAGGGTGACATGAGGGGATGGGATCAAGAGGACCAGGGCTGTGGCTGAATGCACCCATTCAGGGGGACCTGAATGTACCCAGCCTCCCGGGACAAGGACAAAAGGTCAGTGTGCAAAGCCACCACTTTGCAGAGGTTTCTCAGTCCCACTTCCTCTCTGCCACTTCTTTCTCTCCTCTAGCTTTTTCCATCTTTCTCCATAAAACTCAGAAGGTCAGGGAAGCAAGAGGTAGTCAGGTTGGGAAATATGTGGTCCCTTTTGATGACTGTGAAAGACCATTCATTTTTTCCCTCTGTCGCAGTATCTCGGCTAGGGAAGAAAGAGCGTCTCTTAAAAGACCTGCAATTGCCAAGGCACCAGAACCCACAGCAGCTTGGTACCCACCGTATCCTACCAAGAGCCCAGATTCTATATATAAGCAATGTTAAATTATACTTTACAATTCATCTTTGCTAGTACCCCAAGTTTTCCAGCTCATACACGTTTTATGAGCCTGCCTTTCACCCAGAAGTTCTACAGAAAGCAAAATAAATGAATTCAACACTCTATTCAGCCTGATCATCTGACATTTATTCTTAAATGGGACAAGTGACAATTCGAAAGCTATGTTCACACCGTAAGAATTTTCAAGCCTGATGTGCAGTATTTGATAGGTCAATCAATCAATCAATCAATCAGTCAATCAGTTTTACCCAGTTTTACTGGGTGCCAGGCCAAGTGGAAAGACTAATGGCTGCCCTCCATGATCTTCAGATAGTTGGGAAAGCAGGACTGCATCTTCCCCACTTTTGACTGTTGATTAGATAGAGCAGCTCCCTTGACTCAGTGAGGGTCAACCCTGAGAAAAGGCTGAACTTTTTCTTGGGAATTCTTTTTCTTGGGAATTCAGAATTGGAACACAGGATGTCTAAGTCGGGTCTCTATGGCTCCTGGTTGTAGGGACAAGCAAGGTGAGGGCTGGATTGGGCCTTGAGAATAAAGAAGAGGGTGAGCTGGTAAGATGAGAAAGAGACAGACAGAGAGAGAGAATACAGATGTGTAGAGAGGCTGAAATAAATACAAGACAAGACCAGGTGGTCTCAGAGAACAGGTGGCTGTGTTTCCTGATTCCAGTCCCTCCTGCTGCCCAGGGGCCCACGGACTCCAGGGAAATAGCCCTATAACCTTCCAACTAATGCCCCTTCTTGCTTAAGCAAGCCTTAGAAAGATTCAGATAATCAGAAAAGAATGGGTTATTTCACATTCAGTAGACTAAACATATAATAAGTGTGATGTCAATTCTGCCTTCAAAAGATACTATAAGAAAAATGGTAAAACTCTTGTAAAATCAAAGAAATGAAGTGACTATCTCAAATTCTTCACTAAGATCTAGAGAAGTCGCCTAGCTTCCCCCAACCTCATAGGCAGGCAGGCACCCCTCCATTCAGGAGAGGTTCCTGTAAGATTCAGTCCTCTGGACCTAATTCATGTCCTCCTTGCCTCTCAGTATAAGGCTAGAGATGTGTGATAGTAAAAGAATTTATCCTCAAATGCAACATCACTGCCTTCCCCCCAGCCACAACATAGTTTAGGAACAAAAATGTCATTTTCAATAAAATGGTATATAAATGATACTAATATTAAAAATATACAGTTCTCATGAACGGGTTTTTTGTGTGGGTATTTTGTTGTTGTTGTTGGTTGGTTTGTTGGGGGTGCCTAAGAGCCTGGAAACCTCCAGCTGGGCAAGTTCATTGGACTGAAACATTTTGTAGCTTTTAGAAGCCCCTGTTGATAACTCTCAGACGAAAAATCATGCTTGCTCAGACTGTTTGGGTCTTCCATCCTAATGCCCTGACCTGGACCATGGGAGGAGGCCCAACGGTGCAAGTAGCAGCCCTGGGGATGATGCCATATTAAGCTACGGTTTATTGGGTCTTCAAAGAGCCAGGTGATGCCGGCACCTTCTGAATGCTGTCTCTCATCTGAATGCCAACTATGCAAAGTGGGAATTAGTATCCCCACTTTCATAAGAGGCTCAGAAAGGCTGTATGATTTCCATGACCCAAGAGTCCGCAAGTGGCAGAGGCAGAATGAAGCACTGGTCTCAAGGGCTCCAGGGCCCCTGACGGCCATGATGTCATGCTGTGCCCCTGAATGTTCAAGACCTGGCAATGGGCAGAATTCACACATCCCAAACCATCTGGAGATTCTAGAGATTCTAGCAAAAGCAGCTCCTCGATTTACAAATGCCTTATCAGTGAGCTTTTGCAACAAGTTTCTGTGTAACAAGGTATATTTTTATTTTATTTTATTTTTTTGCTGACAGCAAATAAAAAGACTTACTGTGACAATAACCGGAGAGTAGAACTTGAGTAAGATTCAGATAGGTGCTAAGGTCAGAAATACAGTTTTATTCATTCTATTGGCGAAACTCATTATGAGGTGTGACTGTTAACGATTGCCAGGCTGCTAGAGAAAATGCCAGTGCAACACATCTGTGTTCGCTGAAACCATCCCGCACTCAAATACCAATGAATGGGCATGGAAGCCTGTTGCTCTCGAGAAAGACAGTGTTTAAAGCGTTCAGAAAATGCAGTCTGCACCTTGGTGCTCTGCAGAACAGTGGCATCCCAGCTCCTTTAATGACACAGGCTATAAAGGACAGCCAGCAGCTTTCAGCTGTGTCAGTCTGCACCACTAGAGGCTCTAGGATGGCACAGGGCTCAAGGCTGGGACCCATGTGAAGCAGGGGCTCCTCCAGTATGCCAGGCCACGTGCTGTCATTGATCTCTCCACTCAGCTAACCCCCAGGCACGCTGTGGATAGCTCCAAAGGTTATGCCAACATTGCATTTATAGAGAGGCTGGCACAGCCACCCCACGGGGGCTGAGTGGTAAGGAGGGGCACCTCTCACACATGACTCCTGGAATGTACTACTTTTCCTCAGTCAACAAAAAGATGTTTTCCACTATGGTGCCTCCCTGTGTTCCCAGCATGCCCAGAGCTGGGACACCCTGGGCCACTGAGAGTGCATGAAACATTGTCTTGTGAGTGTCCCGTGAGCATATGTGTTCCCATGTGTTTGCCTGCAGCTGCAGAAGCCCGACGCCCCCCAGGGCTCAAGTCTGCCCTCATACATCTCTCCTGTCCCACCTGGAGGCACTCGGATGGGAGAAGGGCAGATGGAGACACACAGGTGCCCTCAGCAAGTCAATAATTAAGGATCCCTTCACACTGATATATTTAAATATTTGTTCAGCATTTATTTAGTGAAGGTGGAAAAAAAGTGATATTTATAATAAAATTGTATACCTTTATTTTAAAATTTTATCTCAAAAATACATCAACATAAAATTGTAAAAAATTCAAATATCAGTGAAATACATAGAATAAATGTGTGAACCCCAAATATACCCACCCTAAAAACCACCCCCGCAAATGTAAGCACTTGAAACAATTAGATGTACATTTTTCTAGTCAATTTTTATCCATTTCCATACATATAAAACATATATATGTATTATATAGAAGTATATTATATATTAATATTTATATATCAATATTAATTAATATATTAATAAATAATATCAATTAATATATAATATACTTCTATGTAATACATATATATGTTTTATATGTATGGATTTTCGCATAAGTGAAGATATGTTTTAGATATTACCCTGTACCCTGTTTTTCATTTAATTCTTTTCAAAGATCTTTCAAAACTAAAGCACATTACTCTTTTTAACAGCTGTTTAGTATTCTATAGTATGGGCATACCATAATTTATTACAAAATATTTAAGGTTCTTCTAAGTTTTTTCATTATTACAAATAAGACTTTGTTGTACAATCTTGTACATAAGTCTTTGAACACTCATGGAAATGTTTCTATAAACTAGAGTTCTAGAATTAAAATTACTTGTTTGAAGGGTATGTACATTTAAATTCAGATGCCTTCACCAAATTGCCCTTTTGAAAGGACTAGTTGATGGTAGATGGCATGGTATTAATTTTTACATCTTTGTGTGATCTGGATACATCAGTCATTGAAAATTTTACTTTTCTAAGGTATAAAAAGAGATAATCTTGTTTTCATTTGGATTTCTCTGTTTATTAGAAAGTTTGAATGTTTTAAAGTCTATTTATTGGCTAATTGTATTTCCTGTCCTCTGAATTGTCCAGTTATCTTCTTTGTCTAATTTTCTATTGAGTTATTTTTATTTTTCTTACAGATTTCAAGAAGTGTATTACAAATTTTAGATAGTAATTCTTTGTTATATATGTTATAAATATTTCTCCCAGTACATCATTTGTCTCTTGCTCAGAAGACCTTTGTTTTAATGTAGTCAAATATGCCAACCTATTTGTTCAGAGACTCTGGACTTCATATTTTATTGAGGAATACTTTTTATATTTTCTTTTAATTATTTTATAATTATTTTTATGAACTCTTTGATCAATGTTGAAATTTTGTGTATTATGAACTAGAGGTCTAATTTTCCAAATGAATAGCCAGCCATCTTCATCGTTGGTTAATTGGACCATTCTTTCCCCTCCAAACCAAAGTGCTGCCTTTGTCATAAATTCAACTCTCAATTTCATGATTCTATTTCTTCCCTCTTTAGTTTATCCCATTGATCTCTTTCTTTCCTAAGACCACACAGTTGCAATTGCTATAACCTTGCGTTGTGTGGAAATTTGGTGGAGAAATTAGTCCTCCACATAAATTTTCTTTTTTCAAAACTGTCTTCATGATTCCTCTGCAGTGTCTCTCCCATGTGATTTTAGAATCTGCTTATCACATTTTTTTTTAAATCCTTTACTGAGATTTGGTTGGGAGATTTTCCAGTGATCATTGTGCCCTAAACACACCCCTCAGCAGCCCCATTTATTCCAGAACCTGCTGTATAATTTTGTAAAATAAACTCTGCAGGCAAGTCTTGGTCTCAGACTTGCTTCCTGGGGAAAAAGCCCCCAGCTCAAGACAGGAGAGCATTAAATATTGAATAGACAGTTTATTTGGGAAGATCTGATCTGGGGAGAGTGATCTATGAGAACACTCCAGTTATATAATCTCTTTCATGTCCTTTATAAACTTTTATAGTTTTATTTATACAAGTCCTGCACATTTTCTGTTAGCTTTATCTCCAGAGGTTATATCAAACAGTATATTTTCACAGTGTACTTCCTAGTTGTTGTTTAGAAATGCTATTTTTGTTTATTTATCTTTTATTGAACTACCTTCAAATAATAATTCTAAGAAATTTACTTAGATATGTGAGGTATGCAAACATATTAGCTATAAATAGTGATAATTTTGTTTCTTCTATTACAATATTTTATCTGCTCAACTTTATTTCTGTATTTAGTGGCTGAGATTTCAATTGGTGTCTTGTCTATCTCTTAACAAAATCAAATAAAATAGTTCTAATTTTACATCATTAATTTGGATTTCTTAACCTTTATACTGGGATAAGAAGTTTTCTTCCTTTCTTATCTTACCATGACTTTTAAAATCATGAATGAGATTAATTTTATTTAACACATGTTCATATTGCACTTCTATTTTAATCTGTTAATTTCATCAATTATAGCAATAGATTTCTGAAGGCTTAACTATCCTTTAATTCCTAATTCTTTTAATTCAACCTAGCAACAAGCAGCATGATTATATCTTATTCAGAGTTTTTGTATTTGTGCTCATACATGAACATTTCAGTTTTGTTTTATATGCTTCTCTTGTCTTCTTTTACTGCCAGGGAAATATTACCATTATAGAATGTGTTGGGGAGGTTTCTGTGGAATACAAGAATTTTCTGTTTTATTGAAGGCTTAGTACAAATTATCTACAGATGGTCTAGATCCAGTAGCATTTTTAAGAAAGATTTTTTACTACTTTAAAATTTTTCTTCTACAAATTCTACTGTTTTAAGGCTGTTAACTTGAGTCGATCTTGGTGAATTTATTTACAAGAAAAATTTCCATTTTGTCTACATTTTAGAATGCAATAACATTCATTTAACTTTTTAATCTCCTCATTATCTAAACTTATATTCTTTTCCTCATTTCTAATACTAGCTATCTTTGTATATATTATTATTTTTTTACCATACTGACCAGACATTTTTGTCTTTTCAAAGAACCAGATATTAAAGCTAATGGTGTTTTTCCCATTTCATTAATTTTGGGTTTGTCACTATCAACAATTTTGTCCTAATGTCTTTGGGTTTATATTATTATCCTTTCTTTCAGTTTCTTGCATGATTAGTTCATTTAATTTCAACCATTTTGTTTTCTAGTATATACACTTAAGGTTCTTGTGGTTGTCATTTGTTTTTAAAAGAATATAACTGTGGCTTGTCATCATGACTTTATGGTTTTATTTTAACCTCTTTAACTCAAGGGTTATTTTAGAAGTCTGGATTTTTAATGTGATCTGTCTTTATGATCGCTATGATTTCTGACTTGAGAAATTTATAGAAATTTCCTTTGTGACTTAATACATGGTAAATTTTATAAATATTTCATGTGTGTTTTAAAATAGTGTGAGTTTTCCATTTGCTTAGAAAAATTGTATGCATATATATACACACATATACATATAGCTCTTCTATAACTAACTTATTTTTCCTTTAACCTCTGTGCTCTTAATTTATTGAGTTCTGAGAGAGGTCAGGCAAATATCTTCCAGCGTAAGTGAGGATTTATTACATTCTTCCTATTTTCTATTACTTTTTATGTTTTAAAGCTATGGTGTTGGGTATATATAAAGACACCTTTTATAAAGTGGACAAGCTGGCTCTTGTCCAACACATTACTTTTACCTGGGGGACAGAGAATGGTTTGATGCAAGCTTAATGGAGGCATTGGCCAAGAGAAAAGTTTGGTTAATTAGGTAAGAGATTATTAAGGCCTTTTAGTGCCATGCTGTAGGTCTTGGCTTTTGTTCTCTATGTAATGGAGTCGGCAAAGAATTTCATCATGGTTGTGACATGGTCAAATTTTATTTTAGAAAGATCACTCTAGCTGAATTATGAGAATGATGGTGTGAGAGAGTAGACAGACTGAGAGCCAGAGAGGGGCCAGTAGGTACCAGAGAAGTTTAATATAGAAGATGAATGGGAATAGAAAAGAAAGCACACACATTTGAAAACATACTCTTCACCAACACTTAGCATCCACACAGCCACTTCACAGAGCAGCAGATCCTGCAGGCTAACTGGCCATGGAGGCAAAGATGCTAAGAGACCTCAGGTATTCAGTATTGAAGATGAAAGACTTTCACTGAAAAGGAAGGGATTATGAAACTCTCAGCCTGGAGGGGCAGTTCAGTCTGAAAACATGGAGAAACTCCAAAATGGCATAACAGGTTCATAAATGATGAACCCACACTTGGTGATTAGGAAAGGCAAAATATATCCGAGGCACTGCCCCAAAACAGACAATGAGATAGGCAAGCAGTGTCGATATCACATCTGAGGGGCTGGATGGGTCAAGTGGGTGGCCCATACAGAACTCTCAGCTTCCTTTTGACCCATAAGAAATGCAAGTCGCACAAAAATACCAGATATAGTCTCTCCATGCTGTCACTGGCCCCACCTCTCCCCCCTGCAGTAGGGGACAAGTGGACAGACCTGGATCTGAAACACCAAACGACCCAAGCATTTTGTTAAGGTTTGTCCGAGTAGCTGTCTTCTTAGAGGCATGCTGGTCCCTCAGATTCAAGGATAAGTCGGCTCTCCTATCACTCAAAACAATAACAACAAAATGTCCAGGCCACTCTGATGTGCAGTACAAGGCACCTAGCAGGTGCGTCTCTGAAATGGCCTCCTCAGAATCACAATTACCTACAACACCCTGGCAAAGAGGCAGATCAAATGAAGCTGTTTCTCTGACAGAAACTAACAAAATATGGAATGGTCTTGGGAGGGAGAAGAAAAAAAACAACAGAATAAATTAAACTCGGAGTTTCAGTGTTGACCTTGAGTATTCTGTCTGTTTTCAGAACTTGGGGGTCAAGCAACGTCTGTTTCTAATTAATTTTATTCTTCATCGTTTTCCTTAAAGGAAAACACACCTTTGGAGTCAAAATCTTCTCTGTATTTAAAAAAATAAATAAAATACTAAGAAAAATGCCATCATCTAGAATTTGCTTTTCCACCGAGAAATGTACACACTGTTACAAAGAGGTTTCAAGAAAACTATAAATGTCTATTATTGTTTTATAGAATGGTTTTCTTTCTCAGAAAAGTCATGTAACTAGAAATTTTGAAAAAGCAATCATCAAATCATATTTAGTAAACTAATGAAATATATGACTATATTTTTTTGACCAGAAAACATTTTTTTAAACTTTTCAATTCTTTCCTAGTGCCAACATTTTAAAATCAGGAAATTTCACAAAAAGATCCAAACTCCTTTTTTTATTTTGAAAGATATAGAAACCTGACAATACTTCACAAAACTCAGCTGGCGCTGAGTGACAGCTGTCCCTTCGATGGAGGCATCCTATTTCACCAGGGTCTCCGCCTCTTAGGACCTTGGAGGCAGTTGCCACTTAGCATTAAGTCTGCATGACGGTTCTCCTTAGAGTAGAATTTAAAAGAAAGTGATACCCAGGTTGCTACCAAAGTGGAAAAATAAAAGCTATGCCATGAAGTCTGAGGGTTTCAAAATAATTGGTATGGTTTACACCCAGCTGGGATTTTTTATTCATTTACATTACTCACCTGGCCTGTCAGCCTGGTGTTCACGGTCACTTCCAGACCACTTCCAAGCACAGTGCAACACGCTCTAGGCTCTACGCTTGTGGAAGGCTCAGGATTGCACTAGTGGGAAGAATTCATCCTGGGAAAGTCTGGGAATGTCATGTTCCCTTAGGTTCCCAGCAGCCCAAAAGGTCAACGATGGGGGGCTGATGGAGAACTTGAGGTAGCATGACATCTCTCTCACTATACAGGAAGAGAGACATTGGATAAGAGTTAACAACCAAAAAATATTAAACATACAAAACTGAGCTTGAAGAAAGGAAATCCTCAAGGGTCAGAAGTGAAGAGGGAACTGACAACAAGAGTGGTAAGCACAGCGCTATTGTTGTGGCCACCTTAGGGGTGTGGGCAGGGATAGGGGAAGTCTGATACCGACCAGGGTTCTTGGCCTTCCTTAATCGATATAAACTGATAAGAGGCCAGACAAGAAATTCAGGCAAGGCTTTATGGGGACCCCTGCTGAGGAAGCAAAGACAAGTAACAGGTTCCCTTGCTCGCTCCCTGAGCCTGGGGGGCAGGGGTGGGGGTGGGGGAGAGCTGGTACCTTATATGGGGTGAGGGTAGGGGTATGCCCAGGGGTCAGGCCAGAGGGGGGCCTTAGCTAGCTTGCCCACCCCTTTGGTGATAGCGAGTGCCCTGTGCTTTTGCTCCTGACACCTTGTTTTTTCTTCCAGCTCTTCAAAAGTGGCAGTTGGGTGTTTTTGGTCTTTTTTGTCTCTTGTCCATAATTTGCCCCAGCTGTACATGCATGCAGTCATTTTTAGTCCCTTATACTTTCTTTGTATTTTGTTGCTCCAGGAGACGTTTGTCTAGGTGCAAGCACTGCAGCAAAGGGTCCCAGGTCCCCAGGTCCCAGCCTGTCTCAGCTCCATCCTCTGTCTTCATATTGTGTTTTCCCTGTGTGTCTTCACATTGCCTTCCCTCTGTGCATGTGTATCTCTGTGTCCAGATTTCCCCTTTTTACAAGGACACCAGTCAGATTAAGGCCCACCCTCATGATGTATTTTAACTTGATTTCCTCTGTAAAGACACTTCTTCCAAATAAGGTTCCATTTTTCAGGTGCTGGAGTTTGGGCTTCAACATATCTTTTTTAAATGGATATCATTCAACCTGTAACAACACTCCTTGGGACAATCCGGGGCTGGGTTTTAAAGGCTATGTGGAGACTGAAGATGGAGCCTTAGCCAGTGTGGAGAGGAGTTGGAACATGATGCCTCCCTCAAGAAAGGACCCTGAAAAGGCTGCACCCTCAGTTAAATGGGAGGCTCTGTGAAAAAATTCAGACCATCATGGGAAAAGGAGGTAGAAGACTTCTCAATGGTTTGGGTCTAAACAGTTGCTTGAGAATTCAAAATCCCAGCCTAAAACTACTTAGGGTTTGAATTTGCAATCTCTAAAGAGTCCAGAAAAATTTCAGTGCCCAAAAATTAGTATAAAATTTGTCTTGGGCTGGTGATAATCCTGGAGCATCAGAAGAAGCAAAGGACAGAAAAATCTCTGCAGAAAGATGACCCCATAACATGGTCCACCTGGATTTCTGACAGGTGAAACCAGGCTCCATGACAATGGGCTCACAATCCAAAATTACCAAGCAGATTAGAAAGCTGCAGATTAGGAATAAAAGTAAAGAGAAACAATAAACAGGTGTGCTAGAGCACCAAATTTGAGAAGTGGAATGTCAATTTTAAAGGCATTATCTAAAACTTGTTTAAATGATATTTAACACAAGATATTTTTTAAAGGATTGAACTTCTGTGGGTGAGGAGGTGAAACAAGACACTTTGAAAACAGAACACATAGATTTTTTTAAAATGAACCAAATTGATAGAGCATCTAGAAATGAGCAAGATAGTCAGTGAGGTTCATGGATGGTTTAAGGAATGGATTAGACATAGTTTAAAACATCAAAAGTTTAAAGTATGAAACTATGAGTTATAAAGTAGAAATTATATTTCTTTATTTCTCATCATGTGTATCTTTAAAAGGAAGATGGAGAAAGCAATAAGTATTATTGATGACTCAGTCATGTGCACCAAAGCAGGCTTGCCCCATATATGCAACACACATCCATAGCACCATTATCAAACCCAAGACACTGAATATGGTAATATTTTGTAATATATAGCCCATATTTATATTTACCCATTTGTCCTAAAAATAGCCCTTGTGGCTTTTTTTTTTTCAGGGTCCACTCAAGGACCTTACATTTGCATTTGTCTCTGTAACTTATATAACACTTCTCCCACCTTTTTTTTTCTTACTTTAATAGCACTGACACTTTTGAAGAATCCAAGCCAGTTATCCTGTGAAACATGGCCAAATTTAGATTTTTCTAACATTTCCTCATGATTGGATTTAGGTTAAACATATTGGTAAGACAACTACAAAGACACCAAACCTACTGCAATGATATTTTGAACTTTAGTTAGCAGGTTGGTGTCAGCTGTGGCATCAATAATCAGTAATTCTGAAATTATTGTGTGTACACTGGTAGCTCAGAGCAAAAATATAAATATACTAGTGTTCCTGGGAACTCGAATTTTCACTGAGAAAGGAGATGCTAATGTGGGCTAGGGGAAGGTGAGGAAAATGACTGTTGTATTGGAATTGATTTGAAGGGATCAGCATGAACTCATGAGTTTGTTAAAGAAAGAAAATAAATAAGAAAGAAACACTGCATTTTCTAGCTCTGTCCATTGAAATGGGCTAGAAGCAATGACCCTCCACTAGCAAGGAGAACATCCAGAGCTCCGATCTTGGTTTCCAAATGCCATTCTTCACTACACGGCACGAGGGCTCCTGGGAGAAATGGCTGATTCCAGGTCTGGGGCAGGAAGGGGAAAGCTGAAGCTGGAACAGCTTGTGACAGAAAGCAAGAAAGTGCTAGAAGCTGAAGGGTTTCCTACTGGTCAAAGTTGACACAATCTGGGCATAAAAAGAATGATAATAATGGATTATAGCATACTGATGAAAAAAAAGAATCCGTGGTGATAGATTATTTACATATCAACACCAGCTAATAATTGTAGAAGTAATGACTGAATTAGAGAATCGCTAATTTGCAAACACAAATGTAATAACTGACTCAGTCATGGATTGTTCTAAAATCTTTGGTTGAAAAATCCTTAGGAAATGGGATATGTACATGATTTCCAAGTATGCGCGCACAGACTATTTACTAATTACAAAAAGTACAGGGCATTTCTTTAATAGAGAGACTCAGCAGTCACCACCTTAACCTGGTGAACAGCCTTAGCATCACTAATTAATGGAACGAACTGACGTCCCCTTCCTCCTGATGTGATGCCATAGGGAGTGCATATCATCACCTGAGTAATTATTCTTATGGGAGGGGCTGTGGGAGATTCTATTTGTACCCAAAAGCTGATGTAGCCTGGCAAAACACACAGGAAGGAAACAGCACAACTGCAGGATGAAGGTAACAGAGCATCCCCATGCTTCTCTGGGGCTGAAATTTAGTATGAGGCACCCTGCTTCTCTCTCTCAAGATTCCTCCTAAATGGTACTAATTGTCAGGCTGATGTTACTTCCCCTTGCAGCTTTCAGTATAAGGCAGCAGGGTTTTGGCTGTAGCTATTATTTAAACCTGTGATAGCAGGCACTATCTGAAGAACACTATCTGAATGAACTGAAGAACAGTTCATTCACACCCAAAAAGCAGATCCTGAGCTACTTTGAATTTGATGGAGGTGGTTGGAACCAAGCACAAATGAGGTGATATACTTTGTTTCTCTTCATGTCCCCACACACAGGAAAAGCAAACCCAGCTTCACCTGAGGGATCAGGGCTTAAGAACTGTGCCTGGAGCCCCTCCGCTGGATGACTTGCTCCATCATCTCTCCTCAGATCCCATGTTTAGCCTGGATGGTTCCTGAACCTCAGTGAGACAATGGTTTCTGGACCTCAGCAGCCTCAGAGGTCGAGGTGTCTGAATGTCAGGCCAGCCACGGCAGCTGTCAACAGCAGGGAGGGGGGTTCTATGCCCTCTGGTTGTCCTATTTTACCTTTCACAGGGTCTTTTTTGGCAGGTTGTAAAATACACACTATCTCCCCCAGAGATTCTCTTCTGTGCTGCAATTCATCTAAACAAATATGTATTCACAACGGGTTCTTTTTGAAAACATGCATTATGTGCCTAATAGATGGAAATGACTCTTTGGGGGAAACGTGGCCTAGAACCTGGCAATTTTTTGTTGTCTATAACATTCACCTCTTTTATATGGAGGAGGGAAACTCATATACCCACATAGGACCTGCAATATATAAAACCAAGAAACTGGGTATATAGTCCTAATGATCTTTGAGGCAGATGTGAATTTGAGCTCTGTAATGAAAAAAGTCAAAAAGAAAAAAAGAGACTTTCATCCTGGCTGTGAGTTACTTTATACGTTTAAAGTTTGGGGGGAATTCTTGTATCAGAAAATGCTCTTCACTATTAAGTGAAGGGAAACCTCACCCAAATGGCTTAAGCAGTAGAAGAACCCTATTTTCTCAGTTATCAACAAGCCTAAGGCCAAGACATCTCCAGGGCTGGTTAATCCTACAGCTCAACTGTGTCGACCAGGATCCAAGCGATTTTCATTCCTTCTCTGCATCAGCTGACAACCGAACACGAAGTCTGCCTTACTTCTAGCTGTCACATGAACACCTAAAAATGGTCAGTAGAGGAAAAGAGACCATCCTTTCTTTTCACACACTTTAAAAGTAACACGACCTTTCCTCTTAGCAGAATTTCTTTCATAACTCATTACAGGCCCATGACTAAAGCAATCACCAGGAAGCAAAATAGAACCACGAGGGTTAGCCCTGACCAGAGGTTTTCAAGCTTTTGTTTACACAGATAATATCTATCAGTATATATCCTATTAAAAGCCAAGAAGATTTAAAATATTAATTCCTTACCAAAAAAAACCATTATATCTTAACATAAACAGCATAGAGTTATGAAGAATAACTATATTTTCCAAAATGAAAAAAATTAGTGAGAAGATTATTTTAAATTATTTTATATTTCTGTACAATTTTTAATGCCTGGCTCAGTAGAAGACAGCTGGATTCTCATGTCTGCTTTTACATTAAGTGTATTGGGATATGTTGTTTGGTTGAAGTATATGAAGAAATCTGGCCTCACACAGATATGTAGTTGCAAAAGGGAGGAATATTTTAATAATCTCTTCAGATAGTTGTGGATATTCTTCTTTGATACTTTATGAAAACTCAACAAGTGGTAGTGTTTTAAAGACTAAGTCCAGTGTGGACTCTGAAGCCACATCAAATAACTTTTCATATTCTATTACATTAATATCCATCAGTCTACTCTTACTTTTCTAATGGATTTGAACCCAGGCATTATTTTGTAATGCCATGCATTGATCATTTGGAAAATATCGGTTCACTGAATTATGCAGATCTTCTAATGTTAACAGGTTTTACTATACAAAATTGAAAAATTATATTCCTTAATATCTCCACTGATCTCATCAGAAAATTCTTAAAATACTGGGAAGCTGTCAAGCTTATAGTGGCAAATACAACCTTTCTAAAAATTGTAATATTTGTTTGAAAGTTTACATTTCATCATTGGTAACAAATACTGTTAGCTGTTCTCCCTTGTTCATGTTTTGAGAGAATATCTGTCAAATACCCATGTCAGAATTACCATAGTTGGTCAGACATTCTATAAACTGAAAATGGTGTTCCATGAAAAAAGCCAGCTTGTTTAGCTTACAACTCAAACTGTTGCCCAAGGGCATTACCTTGAGTTGTCCATGTTCATTGCACTTTGGTAAGCAACAGCAGGGATTGATGCAAACTTTCCATTTCTTCAGTCAGAATAATAAAATGGCATGTACTTAAGAGTTGAGAATTAATTTTAAAAAACACATAATTTTTACTGTCTTATCAAGGACATTCTCAAATAAAATGAATTCCTTCCTTCCTTCTTTCCTTCTTTCTTTCTTTCCTTCCTCCCTCCCTCCCTCCGTCCCTCCCTTCCTTCTTTCCTTCCTTCCTTCCTTCCTTCCTTCCTTCCTTCCCTCCTTTCCTTTACTGTGAGTATTGGCAGTGAAGTACACAATGTCTACTAGTACAGTTTGGTGCCACTGCTTTTATTCTTGCTAAGGCACCAGGAGTTTTACTCATCATCGTGTTTTTACCATCAGAACAAATGTCAACATGGAAAAAAGCAAATAATGTCTTAGTATTATCATGAAAATAATTTTGACCTTTAGAACTCCCTCAAAGGGTCTCTGGGACCTCAGGGGTTTTGTAGACCACACTTTGAGAATGGTTAGTTTACCAACTGAGATTTTTCTCTGGAGCTGGGATAACTTTATTCTGTTAAAAACATGTAACATGATAACATGACGGGCTGGGTATAGAAACAAACATAGTCCCTGACAGCAGGAAGGAAGTAGGAAATAGCTGTTGGTTAGGCAACCAAAAATGTTTGCCACAATCCTACTGGATAGAACTCTATATGCCAAATAAATAGCAAACAAAGTATTACCCTTCTAAGACTTCCTCAATAGATCTCAGAACCAGCACTTGCAGCATTCTACCCCTTCAAGTACTTCTAGGAGGACTGGGAGATAGTCCTAATGAGATCAAGCTTCTGGATTTGACCAGTGAGTCAGCCAGACAGACCTGGGCAAGATGCCCTAGGCAGAGATGAGAATGTTAAGAAACAATCTCAGCACAAATGGATCTTAAAATTTATGGGGGAACGAATAGCCAAAGCAATCTTGAGAAAGAAAAATGGAACTGGAGGAATCAGCCTCTCTGATTTCAGACTATACTACAAAGCTACAGTAATCAAGACAGTGTGCTACTGGCACAAAAACAGAAATATAGATCAATGGAACAGTATAGAAAGCCCAGAGGTAAACCCATGCACATATGGTCACCTTAAAGGAGGCAAGAATATGCAGTGGAGAAAATAAAACCTCTTCAATAAATGGTGATGGGAAAACTGGATGGCTACAGGTAAAATAATGAAATTAGAACACTCCCTAACACCATACACAAAAATAAAGTCAAAATGGATTAAAGACCTAAATGTAAGGCCAGACACAATCAAACTCTTAGAGGAAAACATAGGCAGAACACTCTATGACATAAATCACAGCAAGATCCTTTTTTACCCACCTCTTAGAGAAATGGAAATAAGAACAAAAATAAACAAATGGGGACTAATTAAGCTTAAAAGCTTTTGTACAGCAAACAAAACCATAAACAAGACAAAAAGACAACCCTCAGAATGGGAGAGAAGATTTGCAAATGAAGCAACTGACAAAGGATTAATCTCCAAAATTTACAAGCAGCTCAAGCAGCTCAATATCAAAAAAACAAACAACCCAATCCAAAAATGGGCAGAAGACCTAAATACACATTTCTCCAAAGAAGATATACAGATTACCAACAAACACATGAAAGAATGCTCAACATCATTAATCATTAGAGAAATGCAAATCAAAACTACAATGAGGTATCACCTCACACCGGTCAGAATGGCCATCATCAAAAAATCTACAAACAATAAGTGCTGGAGAGGCTGTGGAGAAAAGGGAACCCTTTGCACTGTTGGTGGGAATGTAAATTGATAGAATCACTATGGAGAACAGTATGGAGGTTCCTTAAAAATAGAACTAACATATGACCCAGCAATCCCACTACTGGGCATATAGCCTGAGAAAACCATAATTCAAAAAGAGTCATGTACCACAATGTTCATTGCAGCTCTATTTACAATAGCCAGGACATGGAAGCAACCTAAGTGTCCACCAACAGAGGAATAGATAAAGAAGATGTGGCACATATATACAATGGAATATTACTCAGCCATAAAAAGAAACGAAATTAAGTTATTTGTAGTAAGGTGGATGGACCTAGAGTCTGTCATACAGAGTGAAGTAAGTCACTCTGAAGAAAGAGAAAAACAAATATCATATGCTAACGCATATATATGGAATCTAAAAAAAAGAAGAAAAAAATGGTCATAAAGAACCTAGGGGCAAGATGGGAATAAAGACACAGACCTACTAGGGAATGGACTTGAGGATACGGGGAGGAGGAAGGGTAAGCTGGGACAAAGTGAGAGAGTGGTACGGACATATACACACTACCAAACGTAAAATAGATAACTAGTGGGAAGCAGCCGCAGAGCACAGGGAGATGAGCTCGGTGCTTTGTGACCACCTCGAGGGGTGAGATAGGGAGGGTGGGAGGGAGGGAGACACAAGAGGGAAGAGAAATGGGGACATATGTATATGTATAACTGATTCACTTTGTTATAAAGCAGAAACTAACACACCATTGTAAAGCAATTATACTCCAGTAAAAATGTTAAAAAAAAAAAAAAAGAAAAAAATTTATGGGGGAAGACAAGAAACATTCATTCATTCTTTCATTCATTCACTAGAGAAATATTTGTTGAATACCATTGAACCAGCCCTGGAGACACTGATGTGAATAAGACATGGTACAGTCGTCATGGGACTCACATCCATATTAAGAAAACATTTATTTTTTTGTCTGACTGTTTGGTCAATGTCTGGGTAGACTTTTGACAAGGACTTTGAAGAAAAAGCAAGGGTTTGGCAATGGTGTGACTGCTGCAACCAGTCTGGAGAACTTTCCAGAGGAAAGACAGAAATGGTGTGGAGAGAGCCAGGTGAAAAGCTGGGGGAGAGAATTAGAGGGAGAGATGGAAACAGCCAAGAGTGAGAGATCCAGAGTTGGGAAGGAGCTCAAAGGCAGAGCTCCTGAACAATGGAGGGGGAGGGGAGAGTGGCTTGAAATGAAGCTGGAGGGCTGGGCTGGGCTGGTATCATGAAGAACCTAATTGGCCAGGTTAAGGGTTTTCAGCTTTGTCCTAAGGGAAATGGGAAGCCATTAACAGGTTTAACAGAAGAGTGACATGATCAGATTTTCATTTTTAAAAGGTTTGCTGGCTTCAGTGTGGAAAATAGCCAAAAGAGAGTAAGAGTGACTATGGGGAAATTGTTGGAGGACTGCTGGAGTAACCTCATGAGGAAACATATCCAAAAAGCATCTTGTACTGTTTGCTTTGCTAGCCTGGTGAATTGTGGGTGGAGCCAGCCTCAGCCCTCACCGCAGGGCTCAAAAGACAAGGGACACTGCAGAGTCCTGAGCACCAACCACAGTCTGACAGGGCTTAGGGAAGCGACACCCACTGGGAGGCAATGGGTGGAAACAACCCCATCAAGTTCTCTTCTTGTGAAAAGTAAATACAAATCAAACAGAGAATGGTCCGAGGAGGTGGCCCCAGAGTCAGCAGTTAAAGGACATATATGGTGAATCTGAGACTTGAGACTTCACGACGAGCCAGCATAATAAGTTTTAACTGCCCTTTGACCAGGAGTCTGTCTGTGCTCTCAAGGAATGGGTGATTCTATTCTGAAACAGGATCAGAAAGCCAACTGCTAACCTTGCCTCTAGAAAGCAGTGTCTCCCCGTGCCGAGCTGACTTCCCCTAGGAATAGTAAGAATAGAGTTCTCCCACTTTGGAATCATTGGCTGAAGTCACTTGTACTAGGATTTTGTCCCATTGCCAGCAGATTCTATCCAAGTGATTGAAACAGCTGGAGCTCTGCTAGGATTGCACTCACTTGTCTGCTCAACAGAGATTATGGGAAGGTGATTTTTTAGTGATGTAATACTGACACTAGAGAAAATGTTCTGTGATGACCCTGAACGGGGGTGATGATCATGGCAAATGCCGTAAATAAATCATAAAGTATACCTGGGCAGGTCAGGACTGCAGAAGCTGTCCGGCTGCTGGCATTACGCACAAGGGCTTAACCGTGTCACTATGATGAAACACCTGCAATTAACCTTAAGCTGGCAGAGGCTCCCATCGGCAAAATGTCTCTTGGCCCAGGTAAGGATCTCACCTGACTCCAACTCTCCGTTGGGGATGACCACTAAGGGCAAATTATTGATACTGACCTCAGAAAACAGCTGCCATGTTGGCCTCCTCTGCTTTAAGAAATGGTGATTTTAAACAATCACAGAACAAAGTGATTGGGCAGGCCAGCCTCGCACTGTGCTTCCACCAGGGTGAAGTGAGCCCCGCCGTACTATGAGGAAAAGGGACCACAGATATTTTAAACCAAGCTTTATGACCAGCTGATGACCTGAGTCATGGAAATCATTAGAGTACCTCAGGCCACATTAAGATGGAGAGTAAAATCCACTGCTCACAGCAGGAGGCTCTGCAGAGACCGTGCCTGCTCATTACAAATAAACCACGCAATTTGCTTTTGTTACATCTCCAGCATATCTTAGCTCAGAAATAAAACTCTTAATAGAATAAATGCACTGCCTATAAATCTCAACACATCCTGCATTATTAGTAAAACTTTTTAAATTCATAACTGATTAAGTCATAAACTCTTTTGATGAATAAGATCCCACATACCAAGTGGTGAAATACTATGAGACCTGGTAAAAGAATAAACCTGTTGAATAAATCTGCTCTGCAGAACTGTATCTCAGTGTTGTATATAATGAACCCTCCTTAGACAGAAGCCTGATAAATAATAAACCTGCTCATAGATTAAATTCGCTGCAATCCGGGGTCATATTTCTCACCTGTTTTTGGGGCTGCCAGACAACTCAACTGTTTAACCCTTTTTTACACCAAGTTTTGCTGTTCTGTTTCAATCATTTCTATAGCTGTAAAATCTAAGGAATTTCCTATAGATACGGGACAGAATGCTATTAAATTACTACCAGTGACAATGTTAATAAAGAGAAAGTTTATCTTCTCTCCACTTTAGACGCTGCTTTCCTTCCCAGACACCCCAACGCATGCCTGCTTTCATTTTAAAAATTCTTCTCTATATGCTTGATAAGCTGTGCTTCCTACATTCAGGAAAGGGTGCTGGCCTCCTGCCCCCTCTGTCTCTCTCACCTATAGAAAAAGATGATGGGGGAAGAGAAAGGAGGTGGAGAGAGGAAATGAGGAGAAGCTTTGACTTGGGGTACTTGGGAAGTAGGGCCCCTGATGGAAATAACCAAGCAGATTCAGGAGCTCTCCCTTCACTCTTATCAAAATATCAGAGGGCGGGAAGGACCAAGATGGTAAATCAGAAATCTGACCAATAGTAGGGGGCCTTGCTAGCAGCATAGGCAGACACAACCCAGTAGCACAGAAAGACTAGCCATGGTCCTTACCAAAGCTCTTTCCTCCAATACCAATAATAAGCGAAGGAAAATATGAAAAAAGTCTCAAAGAGAAATAAAATTTGAGGATGGTTTTTAAATTACATTTTGTTCTCATCTTCTTTGCCAACTCTTACATATTATCTGGAAAAGTATTAAAAACATTAAAAAAAAAAAAACAGACACCATACAAGAGTTGAATTTCACAGTAGTACCCTTGGGAAGCTCGATGCTGATTTCAGCAATTTATCCATTGCAGAAGCGATTTCTAGAATTCACCTCAGGAAACTTCCTTCAAAACTGGTTTTGCTAGCCTCTCCAGAAATAACACTGCTGTTGAACTCAAGTTTGTGTGCCTGACACAGAGGCCAAACAAACCGAAAAGTCGGAGTTTGGAGCAGAGAAAGCTTTATTGCAGGGCCAAGCAAGGAGAAAGTGGAAGCTTATGCTGTAAAGAGCAGAACTCCCTGATGATTTTTGGAGAACAGTTTTTTTGTTTGTTTGGTTTTTTTGCGGTACGCGGGCCTCTCACTGCTGTGGCCTCTCCCGTTGCGGAGCACAGGCTCCGGACGCACAGGCTCAGCGGCCATGGCTCACGGGCCCAGCTGCTCCGCGGCATGTGGGATCTTCCCGGACCGGGGCACGAACCCGCGTCCCCTGCATCGGCAGGCGGACTCTCAACCACTGCGCCACCAGGGAAGCCCTGGAGAACAGTTTTTATAGGCAAAATTTGTGGGGAGGCCTGCTGGCTGTGTGACCTTCGTCTTATTGGATGGTGGTAAGGTAACAGGGTGGTGTTCCAGGAATCTCAATCATCAGTCTTCTGGCTCCTACCAGATCCACATGCTGGTGCTCAGCCTGAAGTTACCACCCTCCACCTGAATGGGGTTCTTAGTTCCTGGAGAAGAACTCAGAGGTATGTATCAGATTGCTGTGCACATGCCCCAGGAGGAACCAGGACCTTGTCCCACCTCTACACTGTTGTTTCTTGTTGCCTTTCCTTTGTTCCTGCATTCCCTCACTCCTCTAATTAGTAACTGAATCTGCCCTTTGGAACTCAGGGAAGGTCTAGGAAGCTGAAACCTTTTTCCTACAAGCAAACTATGGGGGATAAAGAAAGGCTTCTATACTTGGGAGAACCCCACAGGGTCCTGCTCAGTTTCAATACTACTAATTGTTATCCTCATCGTCACGTCACACTTCTTTTTCAGAATTTGCATTCATTTACTGGTTAATCAGTGTATTCACCTTTTATTTATTGAGGTCCTCATATTATTAAGACTCTGTGGCAGGTACTGGGAGTGGGGCAATGGTGGAGGACATAGAGGTGAGTGAGGCAGCCCTGCCTTTTACAAGCTGCCACACTCACTGGGAAGGTGGAATGAGCTTCCCACCATGGCAAGGACAGTTATAACAGCACACAAAAGGAAACAGCTAGGTTTCTTGACCTTCAGGATGGATACATCAAAATATCATTTCTGTTTTTGTTTGTTTTTTACTCTCTCTGAGTCTGATAATGTTACAAAAAGCAAATTGATTAGGGGACTTTTTCCTCTTTATCATTATACGTATTAAATAACATCTTTATTGACGTATAATTCGCATATCATAAAATTCGCCTTTTTAAACAATTAAGTGGATTGTACAATTGTACAATTAAGTGGATTTTAGTATATTCACAGAGTTATGCAACTACCACCAATATCTCATGTTAGAACCTTTTCATCAACCCAAAAAGAACCCCTGCACCCATTAGCAGTCACTCTCCCCTCCTCTAGCCCCAGCCCCTGACAATCATTAATATACTTTCTGTCTCTATGGATTTGCCTGTTCTGGATATCACATATAAGTGGGATCATTACATATGAATGTAATTATACAATATGTGACTAGTTTTTTTCACTTAGCATAATGTTTCAAGGTTCACCATTTGCAACATGTATCAGCACTTCATTCCTTTTCTTGCCATTTCACTGTATGGATATACCACATTTTATTAATCCATTCATTAATTGATAATTGGGTTGTTGATAATTGGGTTGTTCCCACATTTTGTCTATTACAAATAATGCTGCTATTAACATTTGTGGACAAGTTTTGGTGTGGACATCTGTTTTTATTTCTCTTCAATATATACCAACAGGTAGAATTGCTGAGTCACATGGTAACTCTCAGTTTATATTTTTGATGAACTGCCAAACTGTTTTCCAAAGTGCCCGCATGCACCATTTTACAATCCACCAGTAATATAGGAGATTTCTATTTCCC
>NW_006798798.1:1830352-1848923 GCF_000442215.2 Lipotes vexillifer | reverse complement strand
TCCCTACAGTCTTGCAAATACTCAGATTGTCCGTCTCTTTACTTTTAGCCATCCTAAAGGGTGGAAAGTGGTACCATATTGCAGTTTTGATTTGCATTTCCCTAATGACTAATGATACTGAGCAGACTTTCATGAGCTACTGGCCATTTGCATATCTTTTTGGAGAAATGTCTATTTTAATATTTTCTCCATTTTAATTGTGTTATCTTTTCATTATAAAATTTTAAGAGTACTTATATATTCTGTATATAAGATCCTTACAAGGTATGTGATTTGCAAATACTTTTTCCCATTCTGTGGGTGGTTTCTTGATGGAATCCTTTGAAGTTTTTAATTCGGATGAAGTTTAATTTATCTATCAATATTTTTTTATTTGGTTGCTTCTGCTTTTGGTAGAAGAATACCTAAGAATCCATTGCCTAACTCAAGGTCATAAAAATTGATTCCTGTTTTCTTCTGATAGTTTTATAATTTTAACTCTTACATTTATGACTACAATCCATTTTGAATTAAATTTTCTGTATGGTGTATTGTGTTGGCATCTTTGTGAAAAATCAGTTGATGATGAATCATAAATATTAGAGTTTCGTTTTCTATTGAAGTATAGTTAATTTACAATATTATGTTAGTTTCTGGTGTACAGTATAATGATTCAGTATTTTTGCAGATTATACTCCATTATAGCTTATTACAAGATAATGGCTATAATTCCCTGTGCTATAGAGTATATCCTTGTTGCTTATCTATTTTATTTATAATAGTTTGTGTCTGTTAATCCCAGATACCCCTAATTTGTCCCTCTCTACTTCCCTCTCCACTTGGGTAACCATGATTTTGCTTTCTATATCTGTGAGCCTGCCTCTGTTTTACACACATTTATTTGTATTGTTTTTTAGATTCCACATACATCATTCAGTATTTGTCTTTCTCTATCTGACTTGTTTCACCAAGTATAATATTCTCTAGGTCCAATCACATTGCTGCAAATGGCAGTATTTCGTTCTTTTTTTTATGGCTGAGTAATATTTCATTGTACTTATATATACCACCTCTGTTGATGGGCACTTGAGTTGCTTCCATGTCTTGGTTATTTTAAATAGTGCTGAATGTAGTGGTGCATGTATCTTTTCAAATTAGTGTTTACATTTTTTCTGGATATATACCCAGGAGTGGGATTTCTGGATCATATGGTAGATCTATTTTTAGTTTTTTAAGGAAACTCCATACTGTTTTCCACAGTGGCTGCACCAATTTACATTCCCACCAACAGTGTAGGAGATTTCTCTTCTCTCAACATCCTCACTGACGTTTGTTATTTGTAGACTGTTTGATGATAGCCATTCTGACAGGTATGAGGTGATATCTCATTTTGATTTGCATTTCTCTAATAATTACTGATGTTGAGCATGTTTTCACGTGCCTGTTAGCCATCTGTATCTCTTCTATAGAAAAATGCCTATTCAGGTTTTCTGCCCATGTTTTGATTGGGTTATTTGTTTTTTAATATTGAGTTGTATGACCTGTTTGTATACTTTGGATACATATCCCTTGTTGGTCACATCTTTTGTAAATGTTTTCTCCCATTCAGTTAGTAGATTGTCTTTTCATTTTGTCGATGGTTTTCTTTACTGTGTAAAAGCTTTTAAGTTTCATTAGGTCCCATTGTTTATTTTTGCTTTTATTTCTTTTGCCTTGGGAGACTTATCCAAAAAAATATATTGCTATGATTTGTGTCAAACAGTGTTCTGCCTATGTTCTCTTCTAGGAGTTATATGGTTTCCGTTCTTACATTTAGGTCTTTAAATCATTTTGAGTTTATTTTTGCATATAGTGTGAGGGAATGTTCTAATCTTATTGTTTTACATGCAGCTGTCCAGTTTTCCCTGCACCACTTGTTGAAGAGACTGTCTTTTCTCCATTGTATATTCTTGCCTCCTTTCTTGTAGATTGACCATTGGTTGGTGGGTTTATTTTTGGACTCTCTGTTCTGATCTATGTGTCTGTCTTTGTGCCAATACTATGCTGTTTTGATTACTGTCACTTTATGGTATAGTCTGAAGTCTGGGTGGGTTATACCTCCAGCTTCGTTCTGTTTTTCTCAAGATTGCTTTGGCATTTTCGGGTCTTTTGTGGTTTCATATGAATTTTAGGATTATTTGTTCTAGTTCTGTGAAAAATGTTGTGGGTATTTTAATAGGGATAGCATTAAATCTGTAGATTGCTATAGGTAGTATGGCCATTTTAGCAATATTAATTCTTCCAACCCCAGAGCACAGGATATCTTCCCATTTATTTACATCATATTCAATTTCCTTCATCAATGTTTTATAGTTTTCAGAGTATAGATCTTTCACCTCCTTGGTTAAGTTTATTCCTAGGTATTTTATTCTTTTTGATACAATTTTAAATGGGATTTTTTTTTTTACTTTCTCTATGTTATTTCATTATTAGTATATAGAAGTACAACAGATATCTGTATATTAACCTTGTTGAATGAATTTATTAGTTCTATTAAACTAATTTATTAGTTCTAATTTACTATTAGACTTTCTCTATATAAAGTATCATGTCATCTGTAAACACTTTTACCTCTTGCTTTCCAATGTGGATACCTTTTTCTTGTCTGATTGCTATGGCTAGGACAGCCATTTCTATGCTAAATGGAAGTGGTGAGAGTGAGCATCCTTGTCTTACTCCTGAATTTAGCAGGGAGGTTTTCAGCTTTTCACCTTTCAGTATTATGTTGGCTGTAGGATTGTTGTAAATGGCCTTTATTATGTTGAGATATTTTCCCTCTATACCCACTTTTATGAGAGTTTTTATAAAGAATCGATGTTGCATTTTGTCAAATGCTTTTCCTACATCTATTGAGATGATCATGTGATTTTTATCCTTTGAATTGCGATTGTTGAGCCATCCTTGTGACCCTGGAATAAATCCAATGTGATCATGGTGTATGATCCTTTTTACATATTGTTGGATTTGGTTTGCTAATATTTTGTTGAAAATATTTGCATCTATATTCATCAAAGATCATGCCTGTAATTTTCTTTTTCCATAGTTTCTTTGTCTGGTTTTAGTATCAGGGTAATGTGGCCTTGTAGAATGAATTTGGGATGATTCCATCCTCTTAAGTTTTTTGTAATGGTTTGAGAAGGATTGATATTAGTTCTTCTTGATATATTTAGTAGAATTCCTCTCTGAAGCCATCCAGTCCTGGACTTTTTTTTGCTGGGAGATTTTTACTACCTATTCAATTGCACATTTAGTGATTGTCCTGTTCAAATTGTCTGTTTCTTTTTGATTCAGTCTTGGCAGGCTGTATATTTCTAAAAATGTGTCCATTTATTCTAGGTTATTCGATTTAGTGACATATAACTGTTCAGAGTATTCTCTTATGTTTTTTTGTATCTCTGTGGTATCGGTTATTTCTCATCTTTCAATTCTTATTTTGTTTATTTGGGTCTTTTGTCTTTTCTTTTTGGTGAGCCTGGGTCAAATTTATCAATTTTATATCTTTTCAAAAACCAGGTTTTAATTTCACTGACCTTTCCCATTGCTTTTTTAATCTCTCTTTTGTTTATTTCCTCTCTGATCTTTACTATTTTCTTCCCTCTTCTGACTTTGAATTTTATTTGTTCTTTTTCTACCTCTTTTAGGTGGTAGATTAGGTTGTTGGTTTGAGATTTTTGTTTGTTTTTTTCTTGAGGAAGACATGTATTGCTATGACCTTCCCTCTCAGAACTGCCTTTGCTACATCCCATAGATTTTGGAAAGTTGTGTCTCCATTTTCATTTGTCTTATGTATTTTCTGATTTCCACTTCGATTTCATCATTGACCCACTGGTTTTTTAGTAGCATGTTGTTTAGTCTCCATGTGTTTATTCTTTTCCCATTTTCTTTCTGTAGTTGCTTACTAGTTTCATACTGTTGTGGTCCAAAAAAATGCTTGATGTAACTTCTATCCTCTTAACTTTGATAACGCTTGTTTTATGACCTAGTATGTGATCTATCCTGGAAAACATTCCATGTACACTTGAAAATAATGTGTATTCTGCTGTTTTTGGAGGTAAGATCCTGTAGACACCAATTAAGTCCAACTACTCTGTTGTGTCATTTAAGACCACTGTTGATTTTATGTCTGGATGATCTGTCCATTGATGTCAGTGGGGTGTAAAAGTCCCCTGCTATTACTGTATTATTACCAATTTCTCCCTTTATGTCTGTTAGTACTTTATATATTTAGTTTCTCTTGTATTGGGTACCCATATGTTAACGAGTCTATTATCCTCTTCTTCTACTGATCCCTTTATCGTTATATAATACCCTTCTTTGTCTGTTGTTATAGCTTTTGCTTTAAAGTCTATTTTGTCTGATATGATTGTTGGTACCCTCACTTTCTTGTCATTTCCATTTGCATGTAAACATTTTCCATCTTCTCACTTTTAGTCTGTGCGTGTCTTTAGTCCTGAAGTGACTCTCTTGTTGGCAGCATATTGAAGGGTATTTTTCTTTTATCCAATCAGCCACCCTATGTCTTTTGATGAGAGCATTTAATCCATTGACATTAAAGCAATTACTGATACGTATGTACTTATTGCCATTTTACAACTTGTTTTCCAGTTGTTTTTTTACTTCTTCTCTGTTCATTTCTTCTTTTTTTTGTTCTCCCATTGTTTGATGATTTTTCTTTTGTAGTATGCTTGGTTTCCTTTCTTTTGCATTTTTGTGTGTCTGTTGTATGTTTTTGATTTGTGATTACCATGGGGTTCATGTATGTTGACCTATAATTCTATTTACTTGATTTAAACTGATAGTCATTTAAGCTCAAACACATTCTAAAAGATCTACTTTTTTTTTTCTTCTCCCCCACATTTTGTGATCTTTATGTCATATTTTATATCTTCATGCTTATCCCTGTTTATTGAAGTTATAGTTGCTTTTACAAATTTTTGTTTCTTTTAATCTACCTACTGGCTTATTTAAATGATTTTGAATATTTACTATATATTTGTGTTTCCTATTGGGATTTTCCTTTTCCTATACATTCTTACTTCTGTTCCATTTAGAGAAGACCCTTTAACATTTATTTTAGGGTAGGTTTATTATTGCTGAATTCTTTTAGTTTTTGCTTGTCTGAGAAATTCTTTATCACTCCTTCTATTCTAAATTACAATCTTCCTAATTGGAGTATCCTAGGTTGCAAGTTTTTCCCTTTCAGCACTTTAAATATATTGTCTCTCCCTTCTGGCCTGCAAAGTTTCTGCAGAGCAATCAGCTGATAGCCTAATGGAGATTGCCTTATATACGTCTCTTTGCTTTCCTTTTGCTGCCTTTAGAATTCTCTATATTTAACTTTAGCCATTTTAATTATGATATGTCTTGGTGTGTGTCTGTTTGGGATCCCCTGTGCTTCCTGTATTTGGATATTTTTTACCATCTTTAGGTTTGGGAAGTTTTCATCCATAATTTCTTCAACATATTTTTGATACACTTCTCTCTCTCTTCTCCTTCTGGAACCCCTATAATGTGAATGTTGGCACACTTGATGGTAACCTAGAGATCTCATATATTGCACTCTATTTTTTTTTTTTAATTTCTGTCTGCTGTTCTAATTGGGCTATTTCCATTGTTCTGTCTTCCAGATCACTTATGCATTCTTCTGTGTCATTTAGTCTGCTATTCATTGCTTCTAGGGTGTTTTTTATCTCAGATATTGAATTATCTACTTTTGAACGTTTTCTTTATATTTTATAGTTCTTTATTAAAATTATCTATGTTCAAATCAATTCTCTTCCCTAATTCGGTTAGCATTTTTATTACCAATGCTTTGGCTTCTTTGTCTGGTAGATTGTTTATTTCTGTTTCTTTATTTTTTCAGTGTTTTTCTCTTGCTCTTTCAATTGAGAGTAGTTTTTCTGCCTTTTCATTTTATTTAACTTTCTCTGTCTCTATGAATTTAGGTGAAACAGTTAACTATTGTGGTCTTGAAGGGGTGTTCTTATGTGGGAGTATCCCTATGAAGACTGTGTATGCCCAGTGCTTTTGGTGGGAGAGCTGGATTCCATGTGGACACCAGTCATATCTTTGCTCAGGGTGTACTGACAGCTATCACCTTGGTAGGCAGGTCTTGCTGGTGATGGAGAAGCTAGAGCCTGTGCAGGATGTGAGACATGACTTCCTCTCTATTCGGTGGCTGTCATTGCCCTGTCAGGGGTGGAGGTGGCTCCCAAGTTGCTGGAGCTGAAGCCCTGAGTGTCAAGCTCTAGCTGGCTCTGTTCCCCTTAAGTGTTGTTTTTCCTTCTTCCTGTGCTGAGGTCTTTGCCCCAAAGGAGGGGTGTGCTGAAGCAAGTGGGGTTTTTGCACCTACAGAGGTCTGATGCTCTGCCTCTATAGGCATCTGTAGCCCATGGTCAGATCTTTTTCCCTGCTGTGTCCATCCCAGATCTAGTTCTAGGCTGTGGTGTGGAGTGAGCACATGGCAAGGTGGTGATGGGAATTCAGGTGTTTATGCTGCCATCAGAAGTCTGGCCTGCTTCTGGGGCACTGCTTGAGTAATTGCCAGCAATGGCTACCACCACCCCACCTGCTCTATGGCCTCAGGTCCCCAGGTCACCTCTGCATCTCTAGGTAGAGAGTTTTCACAGGTCCTGGCTGCCCTAGATCCAGTGTCAAGTTGTGGTGTGTAGTGAGCAGGCCAGAGTGTTCACTCAGCTTGGACTGGGGAGCCTGGTGAGGTAGCAGGCACTAGAGAAGACCTCTCCACCCTGCCTGGGGGCAAGCCAGCAATCACACACTTCTCAGGAGAGAGGCCTAGGCTTCTCCAGCCTTTATATCTGTCCCAGCAGTTCTTCTAATAGCCAAGGGGGCTTATCTCCTACACGTAGGACCCCAGGACTGGGATTCCTAGTCTATGGCTCAACCTGCTCACTCACAGGGTGGATATCCACTCATGCAATCTCCCTTTTCCTCTTAGCAGCCTCCCAGGGGCACAGGTCCCAACCCAATGCTTTTCTTCTCATCCTACCCAGTTACGTGTGTATCTTTCTTACAGCATTTGTTGTATAAGAGTCCTTCTGCCAGTTTCTATTTAGTTTTCCATAAGTCTTGTACCACATGTAGATGCATTTTTGATGTCTTTGTAAGGGGATGTGAGCTCCACATTCTCTTACTCTGCCATCTTGATCTCCCTCATAAGGGTTTATTTCTTGACTCTCCATTCTATTACATTTATCTATATATCTATCCTATGTCAGTATCATGCTTTATTGATTACTATAGTTTTGTTGTAAGTTGTGAAATTGAGAAATATTATACCTTCAACTTCATTTCCTTTCAAGAATGTTTTGGCTATTCTGGGTTCCTTGCATTTCCATATGAATTTTAGGATTAGCTTGCCAGTTTATGCCAGAAGGCAGCTGGGATTTTGATAAGGGCTGTATTAAGTCTGTAGATCAATTTGAGAACTGTTGCCTAATCCAACTGTTTTCCTATTCATTCCATTTACTTAGATATACTTTAATTTCTTTCAACAATGTTTTATAGTTTTAAGTATACAAGTTTCTCAATAACTTGTTAAATTGATTTCTAAGTGTTTTATCCTTTTTGTTTCTATTATAGACGAAATTGCTTTTTTAGTTTTATTGTTTGGTTTTTCATTCCTAGTGTATAGAAATATAACTGATCTTGTAACCTACAACCTCACTGAATGTGTTTATTAGTTCTAATTGTTTTTTTAGTGGATTCCTTGAGATTTCCTAAATATAAGATCTTATCATCTATAACTTGAGATCAATTTACTTCTTCTTTTCAATCTGGATGTCTTTTATTTATTTTCTTACCTAACCTGCTAGAATCTCCAGTAAAATGCTGAGTAGAAATTACAAAAGCAAACATTCTTGTCTTGTTCCTGATCTGAAGAGGAAAGCATTTAGTCTTTCACCACTATAACATCACCTTGGGTTTGTATAGATACTCTATCAGGTTGACAGTTCTATTATATTTCTAGTTTGTTCTCGTGAATAGGTGTTGGATTTTTTCAAATGCTATTTTTTTAAATTTCCTGAGTCTGTTGACATAATCCTGTGGTTTTGCCCTTTATTCCATTAATATGATGTATTACACTGATTAACTTTCAGATGTTAAACCAATCTTTCATTCTAGGAATAAATTCCACTTAGTCATCATGTATAACCCATATATATATATATTCACATATATCGCTGGATTTGGCTTGCTAGTATTTTTTGAGGAATTTTTATGTCTATATTCATAAGGGTTAGTATTAATCTGTCTTTGAACATTTGGTAGAATCAACCAGTTAAGCCATCTGGGGGCCTGGGCTTTACATTGTGGGATGTTTTTTAATTGCCAATTCAATCATTTTTACTTATTATAGGTCTATTCAGACTTTCTATTTCTTCTTGAGTCAGCTTTCATATATCTTTATATCTTTCTAGGAATGTTTCCATGTCATCTAAGCTATCTAATTTGTTGGCCTGCAGATGATCAAAGTATACCTTTGTAATCCTTTTTATTTCTGTAAAGTCGGTAGTGATAGCCCTTCTTTCATTCCTGATTTTAGTCATTTGAGTCTTCTCTGTTGTTTTGGTATTTTTTTCTAGGTGAGTTTAGTTTTGTCTTGGTGAGTTTGTCAATTCTTATTTTTTCAAAGAGCCAAGTTTTGGTATCATTTATTTTCTCTATTCTTTTTTTTTTTTTTTTTTTTGTCATGGTACGCAGGCCTCTCACTGTTGTGGTCTCTCCTGTTGCGGAGCACAGGCTCTGGACGCGCAGGCTCAGTGGCCATGGCTCATGGGCCCAGCCACTCCGTGGCATGTGGGATCTTCCCAGACTGGGGCACGAACCCGTGTCCCCTGTATCGGCAGGTGGACTCTCAACCACTGCACCACCAGGGAAGCCCTCTATTCTTTTTTATTTACTTATTCTATTTATTTATGCTCTAATTTTTATGAGGCATAATTTTCTGTTTCTTTGCATGTCTCTTTTGTTCTTGTTGAAAAATGGACATTTAAAATATTATAATGCTGCAACTCTGAATATCAGATTTTCCCCCTTCCAAGGTTTGTTTATGGTAATTATTTTTGTTTGTTTAGTGACTTCCCTGAATTAGTCCTGTAAAGTTTGTATTCTTTATTATGTGCAGCCACTGAAGTCTCTGCTTGGCTAGCTTTGTGGTCAGCTAGTGTGAATAGAGATTTCTTTAAATGCCTTGAACCAATATGCCTTGAACCAATTTCTCCCTTTGCCAAGGCACTGTGTGTGTGTGTGTATGTTTGTGTGTGTGTGTGTGTGTGTGTGTGTGTGTGTGTGTGTGTGTTGAGGCACTCCTTCAATGCTCCAGCAGCTTATAACTCTGCCTTAGTCTTCACTTCCTGCCTGTGCAGAGCCGCAAGGACAGCCAAGGTGAGTGACCGGGGTTTTCTCAGGTCGTTCCTGGCCATGCCACAGCTCTGGAAACATGCACATCCCTCTACATGCACATGAAAAGCTAGAGCTTTTCAAAGACTCCTATGGTTATCTCATTCCCAGATGTTGCTTGAAAGTTTTTTGGTCAGCTTCTTGTTTGCCCCGACTGGTATCACTGCCTCAGACCACTGTAATGTTGGATAATTCCAGCTGACTGTTTTCAACAAACAGCCCTGGAGATAGGGCTCTTCCCACTAAAGGAGTTCTGAGTCAGATAAAGGCAGGGGGAACTTTCTGGGAATCTGCCAAACAGGTAAAACACCGACAGTTGTCAGGTGGGGGCTTTTGGTGCAGCTCCACATCCACCCTGCCCCCTCTAGTGGCTGCTACTCTGTTGGCTTTCACATTTACTGTGGCTTTGAGACCACCACAGATCTCGGGAGGGGGGTGGAAATAGGGCCAATTAAAAGGTCTTCATGCTTGTCATTCTTACCAAGACCCAGCTGTTTTTCTTGAATGGATGCTACTCAGATTTTTGGAGGCCTTTGGTTAATTTCCAGAGTTCTGAAAAAAATGGATTTTGACAATTTTTGCCAGTGTTCTCATTGCCTTTATGGAAGAGCAGATTTTCAGAGATCCACACTCCACCACTCTGGAAGTGCTTCTGTCATAATTACCTTGTCTTCTTTTGTCCTTTCTTCTTTGTTCTTACCCCAAGCCAGTCACAAAATGGAACCACAAACATCTTAATCAGATTATCTCTAAGAGTCAAATGATTTACTGCATGCAAGTAAGAAGTTCCCCTCACAACCTCTAAGACGAAAGTGTCTTCAAATCTTCCTGGAGCAGCCTGTAGTGAGGTCAAATCAACATCTTTGACTTAAAATTAAAATGATAGCATCAAATAAGACTAATTGATATTTGACTAAAAATACAGCTTAGATGAAATTCCATCAGTGAGAAAAATGGTTGTTTAAAAGATATCAGTGATGTGATATCTAAGAGGCATTTTGATCTCTGACACATAAGAAGGTTGTTAATAAGAAATAAATATTAAAATGTGATGTTAGAATGATCAAGCGCAATTAACAATAATTATATCTCTAAGCCTCCAAAGCAATTAGGGAATGACCCGGACCCAAAGAGCAGCTCACAAGCTTCTCCCACACACCTGCCGCTCTCCATGGGAGCTCTTCTGAGGCTGGCTTTGCTGTTCACCTTACGTTTGTTTTTATTTCCTTCCCAAACAGTAACTGGCCTCGGCTCAGATGCCGTGATCTGCTATCTCACAGCCATTTTTCTGAACATAAGCAGCCTGCATTTAAAACTCTCCAGCTCATCTGTCTTCATTTGAAGAGCGAGTTAAAAAATAAAATTAATGATTGCTATCAGGGGGAAGACGAGGAGCATCTTTGGTGAAAAGTAGATCTGCCACGTTTGGCCAAGGCTGACATCTTTCACCAGCTGGAAATGGCTGGATATACTTGTAAACATTATTAAAAATAATAACTTAATGTTTCCTTCCTGTGACTCGCTAGCATTAGCAAGGTAGTTCCAATTAGTATTTCCTCTGAGTAAGGTGGGCCTCTGACTCCGTTTCATTTAAAAGGGGATTTGTTTTCTAATTTTTACTTCTGCTGTTGCCAATAACAGACCGGAGCAGAATGACGGCTGCCATCCTCCCATCACTTACATTTTGCAGAGCCCCAGCAAAGGAATATGCATCTTTGATTTTATTTGTTTTAGCTGTGCTTGTTCAGTGGGAGAGAAGACACATTTACGTCTCTGTGATCTGGATGGTGTGACATGGAATTTCAAAATACAAAGTAAATCACATCAAGAGACTAAATCATTTTGTAGGATTTTGAGGGTGAAGGCAAATAATTCAATGATAAATTAATGTGAATGGTCTGGAATAGGATGCTTTTCCTTGGAAAATTCAGCCTCAAGTCCCCACCGACGGTGCGCAGTGCGGGTAGAAGGAAGGAAGGAAGGGAGAGAGGTCGGGGGAAGGGAGGGGACAGTGGGCACCTCTCTGCCCAGCTGCCTCTCCTTCGGGTGGTTCATCCCTTCTTGTTGGATCTTCCTTCCATTCTAGCGAGTATCTCTTTAATAGACTCATCTTGCTTTATTAAAGTCAAAAGTATGTTTTTAAATGCTAAATGAGACATGCATTATTGCAAATGCAAAGCTACAAAATGTGTTTGGCAGCCTCAAGGTAATAATTTCTTCCAATTTCAACACAAACTTGGTGAATATTTCAGTTGATTATGTTGGGCGATCCAGTAGTCATTTAATCATATTAACATATAACTTGCATATGCAACATAATCTCACTCACTTGCTTATCTTATACCACAGAAAGTCTCACAAGGCGACAGGAGTGCACATGCACACATGTTTGCGCGTGCGCACACACTCATTTCCTGGGGTAGGCTTTTAACCAAAGTTCTATTTAATGTCTCTAGGCTGTGCAAAGTGACCGTCTCTGTGAACTGACGTAACGGAACTTTTTAATAGCATAACAGAGCAAATCATTATGCAGAAGATAGGAGGCAGTATTTACAACATTAATTAAGTCCAGCGGAAAAAAAGGACCATATAAACGCACTTCACTTTAAGTGCTTTAGCTTTTGGGAACCTATGTCTTGTTCTTCTACTTATTTCAACATTCAAGTAGAGTTCAGGATGCTGAACTTTTTAACTTTTTGTGTGTTGTGGGGTGCTTTGGGTCTGTAATTTTTTGTAACGTGGTGACATGCCCGAGGTGCCAGGAGTTACCAAGGATCATAGGAAGCAGAGAGCTGAAACCCACCTAAGAAGAAAGGGGCTTCTCATGTGTGTGGTGGGAAGTTGAGTCCACATGCCCCAGGCCCTGAGAGGGAGGGGGCTCCGTGGGAAGGAATGTGCTCTCCACCCTGGAAGACTCTCCGTCACACAACCTCCTATGACCCTGCCACCCACCCGACCTTCCTACCCACTTTGTGCCCAAGTTAAAAAGTGGTTGACTTGTCCACTGGCGAATGCTGAAGTCTCTGTCAAAATCATGTACACGGGATGGCAGAGGATTCTGAAGGATGAAAGGAAAAACTCTATTTTATTCAGACTCTTGACACCATTCACACATTAGGTACCGGGTTAGGAGTTCATTCTGTGCTTTATTTGTCGCCATGAACCCAGGTAGCACAGGTGCCCCTGTGCACTCCATCAGACCAATGCTGGAGTGAGCTGTAGGAGCAGGAGGGAAGCTGGGGGGTGACCAGGCCCCTTACATATCAGATAATTTGAGGGGGGTGAGAGCAGGCAGGGCGAGGAGAGGAAGGAACTGTGTTTTATTTGGAATAAAAATGCAATCTAGCATGAACCTAGGCTTGTCTCATTCCGACCAAGTAATAGTTTTCTGAGGGAGGAGTGGCTAGAAGGTTTGTCAAGTTCCTCTGAGACGTGTAGGAAAGATGACAGAGGGGTCTGAGTTTGAGGTTCACAGCTGACTCCAGCACAACTCCCAGGAAAAAAGATTTACCTGAACTCCAGAAATTCACAAAACAACATAACTGAAAAAAGGCAAGGCAGAAGTTTACTTCCTGGCCTTTTTTAGAGGGCCAGCAGGATACGGGAGAGAGAAAAATTATGGAGAGAGCCATATTTTTGAGCAGTCCCAAATATGCCAGATTAACCAGAACTTACAGCTGATTACCCAGCTAATTCGTATCAAGCCAAACCATAATCAAAGCAGGAACCCTGAGGAGTGGTATCACCGATAACGTAGTAGACTCAATTGGGATCTTTATATTCCTCTGGAATTAATATAATAGCATGGCTTAAACACATACATTTTAAAAAATTCAGATCTAGTCCAAATTCTGATTTTGAATATCCTGAATCCCTGCTAGACCTTCTTGCTGAATTGGCGTCAGGAGGAGAAAGTCACTGGATCCATGCGGGCTGGCCGATGGGGCCAACGGGGCCAGGACTATTCCGTTGGCAGAAGGAAGGAAGTTGAGAGCTCTAAGGGCTCAAACTCCCAGCAGATGGAAGGTGACAGACAGAGAGAAAAGATTGCATGAGAACATGTCCTACTGTGCCTGGTGATTTGTTGGGTATCTCAGTGTTTGTTCTGTGACAAGCTGGACTTTGGTACAAGGTCAGCTCCTGAATCTTGATTATGTTTTTTTCCCCCTTGAGCCAAGAGACATTGATCTGTACATCTAGTTTACCTTGTTTTCTTAGCCATTTGTGACACAGTACAACAGTCCCCATCGAAAAAAGTGTCATGTAAACAAATTACAACTTAGGACGTATACATTAAATAATTTTATAAATGAAGGAATAAAAAAATGCCAAGCCTGGCTTGTAGAGCAATAGTGATTATTCTGATCATGTTGTCATGTGTAATGAAGCACAGGCCCATCATTAATCAAAAGAACCAATCAGATAAGTAATTTAGGCAATATTCTTTACCGCAGGACACATTGGTCAGTAAAAATGCATTAAAATAGCAAAAGATCAATAGCAGACACCAGGGACTGTGTTTACAAACTGGTCTTAAACTTTAGGGTATTAAATTCTCAGTCATATTGGGTATCTGTTTGGTAAAGATAAAGAAAAACTTCAGAGAAATGAAAGTTTTTTTTAAGTTAATAGTGCAGTCATAAGGTATACTGTAATAAATGTACAGAACGTTGCATTGTTTTGTGATGAATGGCAAAAGTGTCCCCATCTCCTTTCAGAAGCATTATCAAGGCTCAAAAACAAAAGAACCGTGGAATGAGCGGTGATTGACGAATTGGCCCAAAGAGGGCAGTGGGTGGCCGGCAGGTCTTGGGTGTTTAAAGCCGATTTATGTTCTGAGCAGCTGGGGTTGGAACGTGGTGGTCAGCCCCAGCAAGTGGCAGGTAGTGACCATTATCTCTCTGGAAGGTGGGCTCAGCTTCCCTGCCGCTGGTCCCCTTGCCAGAAGCCTCTATTTGGTCACTTTTTATAACGAAAAGTTTCACTCATACTCCAGGCACACAAAGTGCATCTCAAAAACTTCAAAATAGCCACCTCCTTTTTCTTTCCTAACAAATAAATGCATTTTGGAAATAAATCCTGATGCCGATTCTACAAACCCAGCACAGCTGTTGAAACGAAACGCTTAAGCAGCAGAGGGCAGAGGTGGCGATCACGCGGTGGGACAGAGGCCGCAGGAACGGCCATCCCTCAGCTGGTGTCAGCTCCGAGTAAATGACACAGCATCAGGCTAAAGGCCACCAGAGAAAACCAGGTGCTTCTCTCGGCCCTCAGGTCCAATGTCTCAGTGTCTTTAGTTTGTGAGTCAAAGGAAGGTGGTACTTGGGGCAAGGACAGTCGCTGAAATGTTTCTCTCCCGTGGTGGTCACTGCACTGAGTACTGAGGATTCCCACACTCTTGCAAGGGCTTGTCACACATTTTCCCATTAGGAAATAACTCTGCCAGGGAGATACACTTCATTCCTTGATTCATTCAGGCTTTATCTATAGAGTGCCTGCTATGCGCCATTGTGCAGACATTGTCATTATTCCAACTGGAAACCCAGAAAGAGACACTGAGAAGTTGTGGTTTGACTAATACCACACATAAAGTGGTATCTCCGAACTGGAAGGAAGAATGAAAGAAGAAAGAATGAAATAAAGGGAGGGAGGAGAAAGAAAGGAAATGTCTTCTCCCCTGACCCCACTTCCTCCCGCAATCGTTGCTCCTACTTTCCTGCTCATTTTCACAGCAACCTTTCTAGAAAGACAAAAAGACGGCCACACTTGCTGAACACGTCTTCCTCTCCTAGTCACTCTTCGACCCATTCTTTCTTGCTTTTCATGCTTACTGTTCCATTGAGACAGCTTTGACAAGTCACCAATGAGTTCCATGTTTCCACATCCAATGGATATTTCTAGGTCTTAAACTTGAACCTCTCAGCAGTGTTCAAATATTTGGCCCCTTTCACTTTCCTCAATACCCTCATCCCTTGGCCTCCAGAATTCTGCACATTCCTCTTTGTCCTCCTCTCCAGGATACTCTCTCTCAGGATACTTTGGTGGCCCATCATATTCTCATGACCTCTACACGACCTCTAGATGCTGGCAGGCAATAGAACACACTTAAAAGCAACCTAAATGTCCATTATAAGGGAAGTGTTAAGTAAACCATAGCACTTTAATTCTACGGAACCAAAGAGCTGTTTAAAAAACAAATTAAATCTATACGTATATATATAGACCTGTGAAGATCTCTCAGACATATACTAAGGGAAAATAAAAGACATCACTGCAGAGAATGATACTATTTAAGTATATTTCTGCCTGAAATGTAATGCATTTTAAAAGATCTGAAAGATGGGTATACACAATGCTGGGTATGAGAAATAAATTGGAGGAAGTGACAGGGATTTAGGGTGCTCAAAAGGAGCATACATTTTATCTCTATTGATAAATATTTTGAAAATGAACCATGTCTCCTGTAATTAAAGACTAAAAAATCATTATAAATAACTACTATGCACATTTAGGCTTACTCTATTGCCCTCCTCCCTCCTGTCACTTTCTCCAGTGGTGATTTCAGGCAGTTCAAGGACTTAAAACTCATCTATTTGAAAGTGTCTCTAGACCTAGAAATCAGATCTTTCTTCTGAGCTCCAGATGTGTTTCTATAACCACCTATTTGGATTGGATTCTCTGCCGAAAGTATCACTGTCAGCTACACAAATCTTCCCTAACCAACTGAAACACTAATTCTCCCCCTAAACATATCCTTGCCCAGTTTCCCCATCTCAGTAAATGACATTATCATTCATTCTGTTGTTCAAGGTGAAGATGTACAAGCTACACTTGACTCCTACCCTCCCCTCACACCCTACACCTCGTCTATTCTATACACCCTTTATACCCCCAAAGTCAGCCTTGAATCATCTTTCTCCTTCTCTCCAAAATCTCCACTATCACTCCGAGTCAAGCCACCACAATCTCTCCCCTGTGCTACTGCCACAGCCTCCTTATTGACTTCTCTGCTTCTTCTCTTGCTACTGTCCACTTGGTTATCCTCCCAGCCATCAGAGCAACCTTTTCCAGCAGCGGTGGGGTCAGTCACCCCAGCCCAGATCGCTGCTCCTCACTGCACCTTGCTTATCCCTCTAGAGATGGGCGGGATAGAGCAGTGCTGTGGCTCTGAATACTCTTCAGAAGAGCCCACCCATAGTAAGTGCCTTGCTCAGCCTCCCTTCCTGGGAGGAGGTTAGGAGAACCTGTTGGGCAGAGGGAGAGAAGCGGGAAAACGTAGATGCAGCCTCAGTGTCTTCAGTGAAAACACTGGATGAGGAGCTTCCTTTGGCCTAGAGAAGCTTGGCTGTCTGAGCTGCTCTCAGCATTGCCACTGGCATCAGACGAGGTGTTTCCAAGTCTCGGCCCCACAAGGCCAGAGTTGCCCATCTTCCAAGTCAAATTCACAAGGTGCTCAGTGTTTGTTCCAAGACTGCAGTGGCACTAGGGGAAAAAATACAGAATCACATTCCGTAGAACTTTGAAACTATTGATCCTTGGAATCCTTATTCTGGAATGAGATTCAGAACCAGATAGAAAGAGACCAAACTGGCCTGGCTTTTCCAGAATGCAACATCTAGGTAACTGACTTGGTTTTAAAAATTACAATTTTAGCACAGTTTTCTCGGAGAAAAATTGATAAGACAAATCCGGAAAGGAGACTAGGGTAAGGTTTTGTGAAAATAATATGACAATTATATCAAGCTAACTGCAAATGAGAAATGAATGTATTTCATCACAGGATTTTTGTAATGTTCTTGTAAGGAGAATTTATTAAGCTTTATGTAGGTGAGATGTTAGAGGTTGGAAGTTTAAAATTCTAAGAGTAAGATGTGCATGGGTGCTACTGAGTCACTGTATTTCTTATTTAAGCCTCAACTGGTATTAATATTGGGCTATATATGTTGTATGAGCTCCAAACAAAAATAAAAAAGAAAATCATACCAAGAAAAGAGCATTCTTTACCACTCTGGGTATTTAACATTCTGGGGAATCCAAATAGTACGACTTCTGATGGGCTAGCCAGATCCCATGCATCCCTCAGCCAACAACGGTTAAGCCATATGAAATATGTGAAAGTGTGTACCAGAGGCCCACCAAAAGCCCACGGTCACAATCTCTTAGGAAGCCAGAAGTCATTTATTAATAAAGCTATTGACATGTTTTAATATTTATAGTTATTTACTTTGCAAAGGAACTGAATCAGGGAGTACAGACATCAAGTCAGTCCTTGGGAGAGTGAGTATTTACCTAGGCTAATAGCTTCTCTTTGGAGGACGGGCAAAGAAGAGCAGGGGCTGGGGGAGACCCGGTAGCCCTTTTCAAGGACTCGTGGGAAATCTGAGAGCAGGTGTGGGCATAGCACTTCCAGCAACAATGACATTCATTCCTAGGGCCATACCCCGCTCTTGCCCTGCCTCCTGTCATCAGCCCACCCCCACCCCCACCCCTGCAAGCCCCGTGAAGGGAGACAGAGAGTCACACCGCAGCTCACTGTCTCCTGGATTGGGCATCCCTATGATTGACAGTTGGAGTCAGGTCCTAATTTTGCTCCTTCTTGCACCTTATCCACAGTACCCTTCTTCAAAGACCACCAAGATGCAAGACCAAGGAAAGAACGACTACCAGCTCAGGCTAGAGGAGAGATACAAAGGAAGCAGGACCATGGGGCAGGAGTGGGGAGCGGGCAGCGCTGAGGATCTCTGGAAACAGAAAGGGACACAGGACTGACAGAAGATAGCCCCATGACACACCTTGAGGGTCTACTCTGCAGCCTCTGACTCAGTCCAGTTAGCATGAGTTATGCTTCAGTGACAACCACAACCACAAAAATACATGTCTTGGGTTTCCCTGGTGGCGCAGTGGTTGAGAGTCCGCCTGCCGATGCAGGGGACACGGGTTCATGCCCCGGTCCGGGAAGATCCCACATGCCGCAGAGCGGCTGGGCCCGTGAGCCATGGCCGCTGAGCCTGCGTGTCCGGAGCCTGTGCTCCGCAACGGGAGAGGCCACAGCAGTGAGAGGCCCGCGCCAGAGATTGAAATCACCACAGATACCGTTCCAGAAGCCAACTACGTAATAGACAAGATCTAC
>NW_006798798.1:1794655-1830306 GCF_000442215.2 Lipotes vexillifer | reverse complement strand
AAAAAAAAAAAAAAAAAAAAAAAAATACATGTCTTGCTCTTAGGACGTATCCATGCACATTGGCAGGGACTCTGCCCTCACAGAGGACCCTGGCTGATGGGGGCTTCATCTCAATGTGTGTCTCCGTGAGTGTCATGGCACAAGACAGCTGGATGTGGACTCCTACCGGACATACAGTGCTCTGGGGCCACAGCCCATTGATCAGGAACAGTCACACAGCCACCCCTAAATTCAAGGGGGGAGAAAAGTATAATTCCCCCACGAGGCCAGCAGGAGAGAACAGGGGATCGCTGAGCAGGAGAAATGTCTGCTCCATGCAGGGAGCTCAGGGAAGATTTAGATCAATGACAGAATTAACGGGATCTCTGCCTTCATCTGGACTTGAAATAGTTTGAAATACTTGTCTTGAACTTAAAGGAAAACACTAACATGCCTTCTCTAGGACTCCATGGAGGTGGCCTGGAGAGGAGTGAGACCATTTTGTTACAGACTGGGCCACCCTTCCTTCCACCAGAGATAGCAAAGGACCATGCTGGCATGTTCCTGGCATTTACTGTCATTTATTCAACAGGCCTCTCTTAGACACTTCAGCAAAAATAAATTTTGTGATACAGTAGCAGTTAACAGACTAGTCAAATATAGTAGGATATCAAGGAGTAGGGGAGGCCCAGCTGAGGCTGTCATGCAGCACCTGTTATGCTGAGACGCCATCTCATTTTGTGATTTTCCCAAGCAGGATTCACTGTTCTTTTAAGAGAGAGAAACACTAACATTTGAGTCCTTCTGGTATAAGGGTTTTTCCAGATAAACGAGATAAAGGGCCAAAGGGCCAAAGGAGCTAAAGACAATTCAAGAAAATGAGGAAATGATAAACTCTGAGATTGAAGTTGGGGGAGGGTGAGAGAGAATTGGAGTGGGGAGGGAGTGATAGAAAGAGAGGAAGGAATCAGTAGGTTGGAGACCCTCGTAAGGTCTGATCACAATAAAGGTGGGAATGGTGAAGCAAATCGATGAGGAAGTCAAGAGGCTGTGGTTGGAGTTGTAGGTAAGGACTGTGGGGGGGGATGGGAATTGGCGGCTGGAGAGTGAGTGGAAGGAATGGCCACAGTTGTTTAGCATGTTGAGGAACTGAAAGTCCCAAGTATTGAAATGAGCATCCCTACAGAATGCCAAATTCACGTGGATCCTGGGAAGGACTGGGGTGACAAGGATGACAGTGAATCAAGAGCTGAAATCTACAATGACAGAGAAAGTAGAGACAGTGACAAGCAGGGGATCGGGGTGGTATTGCTGGAAGGCAGAGCCATCAATAGAATAAAGTTTTGGTTTTATAAACAGAGGGATGGGGTTGTAATTTTCTGGAGGTGGTGATGGTGATCAACAAGGTCCACACACCCATCTCCCATAGCTGAGATTCGTAGGGAATGAAAGAACACAGAGCCAGCACTGAAAAGGGCTGCAAGGGGACTTCCCTGGTGGTGCAGCGGTTAAGAATCCACCTGCTGGGCTTCCCTGCGCAGTGGTACTGAAAAGGGCTGCAAGGGGACTTCCCTGGTGGTGCAGCGGTTAAGAATCCACCTGCTGGGCTTCCCTGGTGGCGCAGTGGTTGAGAGTCCGCCTGCCGATGCAGGGGACACGGGTTCGTCCCCCAGTCCGGGAAGATCCCACATGCTGCGGAGCGGCTGGGCCCGTGAGCCATGGCCGCTGGGCCTGCGCGTCCGGAGCCTGCATGTCCGGAGCCTGTACTCCGCAAGGGGAGAGGACACGACAGTGAGAGGCCCGCGTACCGCAAAAAGAAAAACAAAGACAAAACCAAAAAAGAATCCGCCTTCCAATGCAGGGGATACGGGTTCAAGCCCTCGTCGGGGAAGATCCCATATGTCGCGGAGCAACTAAACCTGTGCGCCACAAGTACTGAGCCTGCGTCTCGAGCCACAACTACTGAAGCCCGCACGCCTAGAGCCCGTGTTCCGCAACGAAGAGTAGCCCCCGCTCGCGGCAACTAGAGAAAGCTCGCGCGCAGCAACAGAGACCCAACGCAGCCAAAAATAAAAATATATATTAATTAATTAATTAAGTTTTTTAAAAGGAGGGGCTGCAAGGCAAGTAGTGTGTTTCAGAAGACCCTGGTCTCAGTCCTCAGGGTAAAAAAGCCTCAGGAAGAGAGGCTGGCCATGCAGACCGGCTCCTGGAAGATGGCTTGCTGATCACTGAACCCATCAGTCAGTTATCTGGTGGGTTGGCTTGACAAAAAATGTGGGGAAACAGAGAACATGAAACTACAGGGCAAAATCCAGGGAGATGATTCAGAAATCGGTGTGTCCGAAGTGTTTTTTGTTCTGAGTGGTCCCTGCTGTGGGACAGCTGCAGTGCAGACAGCAGGAGCAGCTTAGAGACAGGCTCTCTTCCCGCCACTTCAGGACACCCAAGACCCTCGACCAGTTTATGCTGGCTGTGTGGGTGGACTTCTGAACAAGATAGATGGAGAGAAAGAGATAGAGAAAAGGGGCAGTTTCCCCAAGTCTAGGGAGGGTTGGCGCCTAGCCTATTCCCTTGCAGCAGCGTCTGGAAAAGTTCCGAAGTCTCACTTGGAGCGTAGAGACCACGGAGCTGTCAGACTCAATGTTTGCAAACCGGGGCAAGCGGCACTTCAGCACAAACCAGGGAGGACCAGGGACAGGCTGGATGCCCCAAACGCCCAGGACAGGGTTATGAGGGGTCCTCTCCCGCTGTGGGTCTGCAGGGCGCAAAGCTTAGTGGTACTCCTATGGCTCTTGGTTCGGGCCTCACATTTCTGCTCAAATCAAGAAACCAGAAAAATCCGTTCCAGTCCCTCTTTACTGATGGAAATCATCAAGGTATGTGAAATTGTCTCCACAGGCGCAGCCTCATTTATGCTGATGGAGTGAGGAAGCTGGCCATGCGATGAAGCCCAGGAAGACGAGCCCTTGGTACTGACTCTCACTGTGATTTTACCACTGAAAAGTTGGAAATACTGCTATCAACTGGAGTACCTCTCACTACCACCCTCCCCGGGAGCCTGTGGGTGAAGAGCACATGACCTTTGGTTTTTCATGTTTTTTAGCTTTAGCAATTTATTTTTAATTATGTGCAGAAATAACCCAAGAAGGGCAGGGACAAATATATCAAAACACTTGATCACAAAAGACCTGTGGTTACATAGACATGACAAATATTAAGTTAAATTCTGCACTGTTGGTTACATACGTTGATCTTTTGTTTTGAGTGATGTTGAAAGCTCTTTGGTTAAGAATGAAAGCTTCCAAGAAACTTGAACGTTACATTTTTCTTAAGTCTTACTTATTTTTACTTTTTACTGAAGTGTAGGTGATTTAATTTCTGCTATACAGCAAAGTGACTCAAATATACACATATATACTTTCCTTTTTATATTCTTTTCCCTTATGGATTATCCCAGTATACTGAGTATAGTTCCCTGTGCTATACAGTAGGACCTTGTGGTTTGTCCATCCTATATATAATAGTTTGCATATACTAGCCCCCAACTCCCACTCCATCCCTCCCCCACCCCCCTCCCTCTTGGCAACAACAAGTCTGTTCTCTCTGTCTGTGAGTCTGTTTCTGTTTCATAGGTTCATTAGTGCCTTATTTTAGATTCCACTTATAAGTGATATATGGTATTTGACTTTCTCTTTCTGACTTACTTCAATTGGTATGATAGTCTCTGGGTCCGTCCATGTTGCTGCAAATGGCAGGCCTCCTCCTTCCCTCCTGGCCACGCTCTACCAGCACTTCTAGTCCCCTTTCTGCAAACCCTCCTGGCAGGTACCCTCTTCCTTGGAATCCATTTTCTCCCTCTTATTCATTGGATGAAGCTTTCCAGAGGTCTCTGGCTCTGAGGCTTTGAAATCCCTTTGTTTCTTTGTGTTGTTAAAAGACTTTCCTCTCAGGGACTTCCCTGGCAATCCAGTGGTTAAGAATCCACCTTCCCAGCTGCATAGCACAGGGAGATCAGCTCCTGCTTTATGACCACCTAGAGGAATGGGATGGAGAGGATGGGAGGGAGATGAAAGAGGGAGGAGATATGGGGATATATGTATATGTATAGCTGATTCACTTTGTTATACAGCAGAAACTAACACACCGTCGTAAAGCAATTATACTCCAATAAAAACGTTAAAAAAAAAAAAATAAAGAATCCACCTTCCAATGCAGCGGACACAGGTTTGATCCCTGGCTGGGGAACTAAGATCCCACATGCTGAGGGGCAATTAAGCCAGCGCATGCTCTAGAGCCTGCATGCCACAACTAGAGAGAAGCCCACGCGCCGCCACGAAAGATCCCTTGTGCCGAAACTAATACCAGACACTGCCAAATAAATAAATATTAAAAAAAAAAAAAAAAGCGTTTCCTCCCAGGTACATTTTATCTTATTAAGTAGCTTGCAAGTTCCAGGAAGGATGAAGGTCCTTACTCTTTGCCTCTGTGATCTCCTAGCCCCCGTACATGGCCTTAGCCCAGTCAAGGCTCTCAACTAATACTGGTTGCATTATTAAAGGCTTGCTGACCACAGATTAAGGCAAAGTTAGGGGAAGCGCAGCCAGTGACGGTGAGGGGTCCAGTCTCCTGCTGGAGACAACACCGAGGCACAGGGCAGTGCTCACATCCCCAGATGTAAAGGGGCCTCTCTGTCACCCTACGTGTATGTGTCCTCCTGGTTAGCGAAAACTGAAAGAAGGAGGATCAAAGTTTGACAGGTGGGTTAGAGCCTAGTTCCTGAGAAACATGCAGCACCCATCATGCACAGTCTCAAGAACCAGATTTTACCAGCTATTACCTGAGCCAGATTGGAGGTCATGAATTTTGCCATGTAGGCTAAAACCAAAGTAGTGAATATCTCTATTTCTAACCAGACACAACTTGTCTATATATTTTTTTTCCTCAAAGAATGTGGAAACTTACTTTTATTGGATGTAATTCAGTTACTTTTTTCTAACCCATAAAAAAAAAAAATAGCTCATTCAAATCAAACCAGGACTCCTTTCCATTTTTGGCCTGTTGACAGCATCTTTTGTACCCAGCTAAGCAGTCTTTGCAGCATTTGGCACTGCTCCTGCTCTGAGGGCAGGATTTAGAACAGATGCTGACTTCCTTGAGTCAGGATGCTCCCAAGTTCTCTGCTGATTAGTGGGCTGCATAATGAGATGTGACAGCCTAGAGATTCCTGGCCACAAACCATTCCTAATGGGGGAAGCTGCTCTGCTACTCTTGGAAGGCACCCCTTTGCAGAAGTTCCACATGTTGGAAGTTCCTCTGTTAACCCCATAATTCCTCCAGTGCAGCTCGCCACAGATCTGGGGGCTCAGGAAAGCTGACCCAAGGTTGGTAGCCTGAAGTTGCTAAGCACAGGAACTCAGCATCCATTGGTGTAGCCTGGCGAGATGTCTTTGTGAGGACCCACGTTTGCTGCAGTGAGCTCAGTGAAATAGATGACAGCAATTGATAGAGCAGAGCTGGGCGGGCAAACAGTGATCATGGTGGAGGGCCCACTGGGCCCAGCTCAGACCACACATAGCTGGTGGGTCCAGGGCAAAGGCTCTGCTCTCCTTTGGTACAGAAAGTGTGGCTCTGTTCCAGGAGCACAGATGTGCTTGACCACAGCCACTGTCCCCTCTTTGGGTCCCACTGGCTACAAAGCCAGCTAGGGTAGAGAAGAGGGCAGACTCTGCTCTCATTCCCAGAAAGGAGCCTGTTCAACAGAACAGGGAGTCCAGAGCTTCATAGCTTCAGCAATCAAAAGAGCCTTCTGGACCTCAAGCCATGTCCAAGTCACCAGATCCAGCCCAGGTGTAGAGGGGTGGCCAGCAGGCTCAGGGGACTGGAACAAAGCCACAGCATTTCATCCCTCAGGGAGCTCAAGGGCCAGCTTGGAGAGTGCAGCCTCCCTTGGAGCCAAACCAAGGGAGTAAGGATTGCCCAAAGGCAACAGTTACACAACATGTGTCTCCCCTTAAAGTACAAAGAAGGACTTTTTTTGAAATGTAACAGGTGCTGCAGAGTCAACTATTTACTTATTTACCTAGAAATTTCAAGGGGGAAAAAAAAGCCTTAGTCAATAGCATCACCCAGATAATTACTTGGCTATAGGTTGAAATGCTCACAATAGTAGCAAGTATTTGCTGCCTCTTGACACCAAATTTCAAAAAGAGATTATTTTCCCAGTACACGGCAGTGTCTCTTCATCTGTCTTTTCTTGGGCACACGTTTCCTCCTCAACCCCAAGCTTTCGCAGGGAGATGACCCCCGGCCTTCCTTGGTCACGATGCAGTCAGTTACCCGGTGCTCACTTCTTCCCAGGGAGCCCAGTGGAAACCTCCAAACAACCATACTGTGCTGCCTTGCTAGAACAGGCACACTTCTTTTTTAAATCAAAGAGTAATAAAATACTCAATTAGTAATGTGCAGCAGCATTATTTTTATTCATCTATACATTTCTAGTTAAAATTATGCCATTCTTAAAAATTGCAACACAATGCACTCAAGCCGTTCATTTCGTATGCAAAGCATTTGAGAGTCTGCAGTCCCCGTGAGGTGGTAATTTCAAAAGGAAAAGGAATGGTAAGCCAACAAAAGAAAAAAGGTGAAGCCATAAGTAATTTCTTTTAAGAAAACGTATAGGATACACTAATTTGAAAGAAAAGCGATTTTGAAATATAAAAGGAAATCTAGAAAAACGATGCATTCAGCCCTTTTATTGCATGGTGTTGCCAATAATATTGTATATGTGATTAAAGATTCTTTCCCCAGCCGCTTAAGCCAATAGAAATTGAACTTGCCAGAGTACAGCCTCCTTCCAGCACCCCTGCCTCAGCTACTGGAGAGGGTGGGAAGGCCTCATGGTTATTGGTACTCAAATCCCATCATATTTAAAGAGGTGACTACAAACGGAGTATTTAAGGGCTGCACGGTCCACCTGCATATTGAAGCCTGATTGTCTCCAAAGTGGTTACATCACAAAGGAAAAGTGTAAGGCGCCTGTGCCCTGTGCTCCAGCTGCAAGAGGAACGGAGGGTCCAGTAGGAACAGATGTTTCCTGCAAGTTGCTGTCTCCATCCCACGCGTAGTTTATACAATATTCAAATTCCACTTGGCACGTATCCTGAAGCTTTTATCTCCCCCTTTCTCTTTTAACAGTTGTAAGAAAATTGGTCGCTGTTATCTCAAAGCAGTAAAGGCAGTGGTGGTTTTTGACTGTGCCCTGAATCGGAGGGCCAAAGACCTTGGCCCTGGCTTTCTGCAAATGCTTTTTCAACCCTGGTGCCTTGGGAAAACGCGCCTGCCTGTGTGAGCCTGGGATCCAGTGAGCAAGGGAATGCAAACCTCTTGGCTCTGATTAGCACTGCTTGGGGTCTGCCCCCAAGGCCTTTCCCCTGGACATGACTTTGCAAGGAACTTCTTTAACTTGAAATTTTCACTGAACTCTCTGGATGACAGTTAGCCATCATATGGTTTTGATAATGTAAAGCAATATGCAAATTTTCAGGCCAGTAAATGCTGTGTCAGAAACCAAGTTGGGAGGGGCAGATGACCTTGGTACAACTTGTGCTGAGTCTGTCCAGCTCTGGTAGGGCGACCACAATGCTACTGGGTCTGGCCAGGCAACCTGGGGCACCAAACACCAAGGAGATAGAGACGGGGACCCCAGCAGGGCAGCTCCTTCATGTATGAGGTGCTGGAGTGCAGCTTCCAAGACAGACGGAGAGTCAAAGGTACACATACACTCTCAAGCTCAAACCGGAAGCAGCACGTGTCTCTCATCCTCACCCAGCGCAGGCATGTATGCTGTGTGTGCTTCCTGCCACACGTATGACCACACGTGTGCCTGTGCACAGAATGCACACCAAATTTAATAACCCTGCTCTAGCTCCAAATTAATTCAAATCTTATACTCACATTAAAAATGAACTCTATTTTATGCTGATCATTAACTAAGAATATTTCACACTGGAGATTTGTCATATTAAGGAGAATTGAAACCAATTATGTCAATTAAAGGTACAGCATTATACTTAATCTCAGCAGAGATTACCAAAATACTCTAAGCATGATTTTACAGAAATGTAAAATATAAATCAGACACGCCCCTTGCCCACCTCTGGCTCTCCTCGAAATATGGCTGCCTGCACACTGATGGGGCTGGGGATGGTGAGCAATATTTCAGCAAGAAACTCCTGCCGTCCCTGGCACCATAAAAATCAAGGCCAGAGTAAGTGCTGGTGCAGATGGGAGAAAGAAAGTCAGTTTTAGCTTTGGGGGATTAAAGTATACACTGACTGAGAAAGGACATAGTAATGAAGAAAAGAAGAATCTCTAAAGGGCTTTGTAGAAGTACAACAGAGAGGGCCTCAGGAGGGGCCTCAAAGGAGAAATGCTGGTGCAGAAGGCTATTCACCACCTGCTGCTGATGATGTACACTGACACAGGCCAAAAGCACTGCTGTCTGAGAGCTAAAACCTGGCACACAAGGACCAAGCCATTCCCAGCACAGTGCAGGCTCCCAGGGATTATACCAGCTCCTGAGAGATGCAACCCAGGCCTGACACTCATAGAGACATACTCCACTATTATGTGCTGAGCCAGGGAGACCTAGCCTTTTATTCATCTTGTTTTCATTCTAAATTCTAATTTCATCTCAGGGGTCACCTCCTCCAAGAAGTCTTCCATGCTGCTCCAGGCTGAGTGTGAGTCCCTTCTTGTTGCTTCCCCAGCCTTTATCACTACCTAACTTCACTGCATTCTCTCACCTTCCTTAAACTGTGGACTACCTGAAGGCAAGAATGGAGCCTTTTTCCAGGGGCCCAGTACAGACCTTAGAGCAGAGTGGGCAATGACTGTCATGGGATGAAGCAACGGATAGCTGCCTGTGGGTTCTCTACCCTGTCCTGAAAATCCCCTCCCTAGGAGTCTGAAGGGAGGGCAGCAATGAGTACTAAGGGGGAGCACCTTCCCGTAGGCCTGAGTATCAGGGCCCACGTAGTGGTGGAGGCTGCCCAAGATGGGAGGCCTGGGGACAAACTTGGCCCCAGTCTCACAAAGACAAGATGCTGTTGGCCCCTCCCTGGGGTGAGGAGCTCCCCATATGTCTGTGGCTGGCGGGGACCCCCTGTACCTTCAGCCCCAATTCCATACCAGGGCAGAAAGTGGCCAGTTACCTCTTCAGCACCCACTCCCCTCCAGGCACCACCATGAGCACTTCCAGGTCACTGTCTGCTGGACTTCTGTGCTCTGTCTCTGTGAGAAAAGCAATAAATGAGGACACAAACTCAGGAGCAGAAACATGTCAGAGCTTGGTAAGTGCTGAAAGAAAGTGTAAAAGGGTGATTGACAGTCTCGAACAAACAAACAAACAGAAATGGCTGATGTGGCTGGAGTGGCAAAGCCAGGGAGAGCAGTTAAGGGGAGACCAGGGAGGGCCAGGCTGGCATACACAGCTTAGGCCAGGGCAAGGCCATCCATTTGTCCTGAGTGAGAACAGAGATCAGTGCAGGCCTCACAGCCTTCCTCCGCAGGGCCCCTGGCTGGGGACTGTCACCTCCCCTGGTTGAGCCAGGGCAGCCAGGCCACAAGACAGCTAGACAGGGCTCAGGAAGGAACCTGCGGTAACACTCCAGAGACCATCTCTCTTCACCCAGCTACTCCATCTGCACGTGTGCACATAAGTGTGTGTGTACCCAGCAAAGTGAGTCAGATATATATATATATATTCTTATATATATATATTCTATTTCAGATTCTTTTCCATTCTAGGTTATTACAAGATATTGAATATATTTCCTTGTGCTATACAGTAGGACCTTGTTGTTGATCTATTTTACATAAAGTAGTGTGTATCTGTTAATCCCAAACTCCTAATTTATCTCTCATCCCCCCTTTCCCCTTTGGTAACCGTTAAGTTTGTTTTCTACGTCTGTGAGTTTGTTTCTGATCTGTAAATAAGTTCATTTGTGTCATTTGTTTAGACTCCACATGTAAGTGATATCATAGGATATTTGTCTTTGACTGACTTTACTTAGTATGATAAACTCTAGGTCCATCCACATTGCTGCAAATGGCATTATTTCAGTCTTTTTTATGGCTGAGTAGTATTCCATTGTATACCAGATCTTCTTTATCTGTTCATCTACCAGTGGACACTTAGGTTGCTTCCATGTCTTGGCTATTATAAACAGTGCTGCTACGAACATTGGGGTGCATGCACCTTTTCGAATTAGACTTTTCGTCTTTTCCAGATATATGCCCAGGAGTGGGATGGCTGGATCATATGGTAGTTCTATTTTTAGTCTTTTAAAGAACCTCCATACTGTTCTCCACAGTGGCTGCTCCAATTTACATTCCCACCAACAGTGTAGGAGGGTCCCCTTGTCCCCACATCCTCACCAGCATTTATTATTTGTAGGCTTTTTGATGATTGTCGCCTCATGGGTGTGAGGTGATTCCCCATTGTGGTTTTGATTTGCATTTCTCTAATAATTAGTGAAGTTGGGCATCTTTTCATGTGCCTGTTGGCCACCACCCTTGAATCTTGACATGCATAGTTTAACAACCATGCTCCTTCATGGGCAGTGAAGTCTAGACGCTGAGCTGGGTGTGGAAAGAGGGGAAGAGGAAAGAGACCCATGTCAAAGTCCTGGGCTCCCCTGAGGCCCTGCCTCTAGGCCCTGAGTTCTCTTGGGGGTTCTTCAGGTCCATAGCATCTGCTTCCTCTCCACACACTGGTTGGCCTATGTCAGCCTCTCTTAGCTTTGGGTAAAGATGGACAACTGGCCACCACTCTCAGGCCAAGGCTGCCATATGCACATCCCTGTAAAGGGGGCCCAAGTGCGGATGGGGGATGGCTGTGTATCTGAGCTGCTGCGTGCCTCAGGCTCCACGATACCTATTCACTTATCTATGTTACTGGCGAGATGCGATAGGGGAGGGGTGAGTCTGTGTCACTTTATTGGCATTGTCCACCTTAGACGTTTTAAAATATATTTTTACTGGAAAAATCTCTTTCACCAAGGTGCTGCTGTTAGATTTTACCAAAAAGTATGTATTTCTGATATGTAAAATTATGAAATAATCTTCCACAACATGTAAAAATCCGCATTTTTAATGCATGATATCAGGCTATTATTTCATCCCAGGGTGTGTGCTTTTGAGCCCACAGATCCAGTAGTAAGTGAGGTTTAGGAACAAACAGGTGATTTGAGTAAGAGCCTTCGACAGCGTTTGTGGGAAGGCGGTTTCTGTAGAAACCTTTCCTCCCTTTGTCCTCTCCTATCTGCAGGGTATTGACAGCCCTGACAAGACTTTGATTATCTAGTCAGCATGAGCCTGAGACTTGTCACTTGTCAGGTTTGAGCTGACAGCCCCAATGCTGATGAAACAATTGGAGGGAGATTGGCTGTGCGTGAGGAAGGCTGGGGTCAGCCGCCCAAAGTTTTCTCTGCATGGTGGGGGGCATCTCAACCCTCACTAGCAGCTCGCAGAAGTCAGCTGAAGGAGCCAGGTGGGGCTCCGGCCAGCTGGACATGGGGACGTGGGGACGTGGGGACATGGGGACTGGGGCTAACAACCCTTCCTTCCCCATCCCCTCCTCCAACGGGGATGGTGGGAGTCAGGCCCCCTCCACTGCTGCTCCGTCCCCTCCCCACATCAGATGAACTGGATTATTTCCACATTCAGCCTAAAGCTGATATTAGATTTCCCCTCATTAGGAGGAGAAAATGAGGCAAAGAGCTAGCAGCTGGCTGCAGCTGATACAAGGCAGAGGAATGAGGCCACTGAAGAGCGCGGTGTTTATTGGTCCCTAGCAAAGCGCAGTGTTATCAATTATTATTATGCATCAGACATTAAGCCCCTTATTAGTGTGAGGCATCTTACATCCATCACCTGTGTGTGATGGCTCACTGTGACGATGCTACACAGGTTCTACTACTGTTGCATTTTGCAGATGAATAAACTGAGGCTCCTCTGGGAGGCTGAGTGCTTGCCAACGACACTTACAAAGGGCATCAGCAATCAAGCCCAGGGTTTCCAAACTCAGCTCTGTGCCCTTCACTGACTCTCAGTACCCTGAGAAGTTAGGCTCATGACGTATTTGTGGACCACAGTGGTTGACAACTGTTTGCCATGTGTGTACTGAGATGGTGTATACGCACACCTGTTTGCTGCAATCTCTGCCACTCTCCGAGGTACTTCACTTGCTGGCATCAGTTGTCTGTGCCAAGTGCCTTTGAGTTAGTGACTCTGACAGAAGGCAGGACACCAGGAAGTCATGAGCCCAAGCCTAGGTCCAGCAGCACAAGAGCCACTCCCAAGGATTTTGCTCCAAGAAGGAGGGTTTCACTGAGTGCTGGAGTGGCTGTGAGGCCCCCCATGGGGCAGCTATGTGGATCTGCTATAAAGCAGAGTCTCTGGCTGGTGGAAATGATGTCTGCCTTAGCCGGAAGGAGAGCTGCCACTCCATCCCTGGCTGCTCCCAGCTCCCAGCCCAGCATCCCCACCTCTCCAACAAGGACCCATCTAAAGGTCCAATGCCACCTCCCCTGTAGGGGCCCTTCTGGCGACACCTACCTTACATAACCTGCCATCCCAACTAATCCACGCTTTTAAGGGAGAGGTGCTCTGAGGAAGACACTAGGAGCAGCTCCCGGGCATGAAGAGCCCAAAGACAAGCCCTGCCCTGGGGAACCGGTGAACCAACAGAGAGAGGGGCCTGGAGTCTGGGCTGCCAAGGAGCAGCCATCTGGAACCTGGAGCCTGCCGTGACTCTCTGCCCCTACTTCCTGGGTCCGAATCTTGGTTCCTTCATTCAACTGTTTGCTCCTGCAGAGCAATGGCTGGACTTGCCCCGTCTCCTCCACAGCATATCCATTCACAGTGGATGCTATACAAATGGTCGCTGCTACCCGTGGTCCTCTGGCAGATGGGACAAAGGCTCGGCGTGTGTAAAGGAAACACACAAATGACCTGAAGATGGACTGAACTCTTTCTACTCTCACAGAGTGCTGGATTTCCTAAGGCGGGAGACATACTTCTTGTTTTTAGAGAGGGGTGCTAGGGTCTAAATCCCCTTTGTCCATCTCTGCAATCTGTTCCTCTTTTTCCTAAAATAATGTCTGCTAGGATAAGCTGGTACATATTCTCATAGGACTTTCTGTAATCATTCACATGTATGTTCTTGTGGAAATTTTTGATGTCTTTTAACATAAGTTTGATCAAACCCATACAGGTTTCCATAGCAAACTTTTTTATTCAACATATATCTTGGAGCCTTATCCATGTGAGAACACATAGCTCTATCTCAGCCTTGCTAATTGCTGCATCGTATTCTTCAGTATGGCTGCATCCAATTTTATTTGGCTGTTCCTATGTTAATGGACATGTAGACTGTTTTCAATTTTTCACTACTGCAAATACATTGCAATAAATATTCTTGTACTTACCTTCATATGCCCAAGAAAGTATATGAGAGATGCCAAAAAGTGGATTTGCTGGGTCACAAAGTTATGTACGTTTTCAATTTTAAATCCAGTCCCACATTCTCCTCTAAAAGACCCCAAGCAGCCTCCACACCCACCAGCAGGTGTTGGAGCATCTTTCCACCAAGCCCGATGGGTTGACTTTGGAAATGAAGTTAGAGAATGCCACAGCCAACTCAGGTAAAGATAGCCTCGCTGATGCTGTGTGTGAGCAAAAGGGGGTCCTCTGTGATTGGAGGGATTGTCTCTGGTTAAGGCAAGGCTGAAGTCAAGTGCGTGCAGCTCCATTAAGACGTCCAGTCGTGGATGAACAACCGTCCTACAGGTGGGTGATGTGCCCAAGGCCAGGCCTGGAGGAAAGGTCCCTCTTGCCCGGCTCTGCTCAGACACCCAGGGGCTGGCACACTGTGGAGGGCACTGGGAACACGGGCAGGACTTCACAAAAGGCGTCCATCCCAGCTAAGACCTGGATGTATCCTTATAAATGGGGAGCCATTCATCCCACAAATATTTTCAATGTGTACCTTCACAGAGCTGACATCTAGTGGGGAAGACTGACAATATGAAGTCTGCAGCAGGTAGTGATTCCCGTAACTCCTTTTCTGTCTGGACTGGTCCAAGTCTAGCTCTTCCACAGTAGCTTAAGGACTGTCGTGGAGAAGGGGTTGTGCTGCTCCTTGGATGTGGCACCCAGCTACGAAACTGTGGCCAAGGGTTCTGAGTTCAGATCCCACACCAGTATAAAGACAGATTAAAAACCAGGCATGGGCACACAGGCCCTTACTCTCAGTGATTCCCACATGCTGCCACCGTGGAGACTACCATTGACCAAAGTCCCTTCTGGACACACCCAGCCACCTTGCCATGAGCAGCTCTGTGCTCAAGAACCCTCTCTATACCCTGAATTCCCAAGTTGCCTGGTACTTTGGGAGGATTTGTAATCAGAATTCCCTTAAGCCAGGCTTATCCCAAGCATCTGACCAGCAGGTGTCCCAAAGATTAACTATGTCTGACTATGCATTTCAATGAAGGAAAAAATTAATGTCTCATTAAGATCCAAAGCAGTGAAAATCCACAGCACCTAGACATTGAAAATTGGGCCAAAAGACGGCATCCACTTTTCAGCACAGCCGTCCATGTGGCTCGGAATATGCTGACACAACTTTCACAGTAAGACACAATGCACTTACTGCACAGAAGTGGTTGTGAGCAAAAGGTGAGCAGTAGTTTGTTGTATGTGTGCTCACACTTACATACATATACCACATGTATGCATGATATTTTATATTTATAATCTATCTATCTATCTATATACATATATACTTGGTTAAAACAAAAGCAGTAGAAGCACACATGTTCTGCTTGAGGCGTGAGCAGAGGGCCCGGTAGGGTGCCCTTCGCTTCCATTTCCAACCTGGTACCCTCTGAGGCCACCCAGAGGCACCCTAGAGCCCCAGAATCATAGAACAAAGACCATTGGCTCTACATTCTGACCTTTCTAAGTGACCCCTCTAAGGCTGCCCAGCTCATGGCCCCTGTAGCATGAAGAATGGCCTGGAAAGGCTCAAAGGCTATGGCAGAGCCAGGCTTCTTAAAGCCATGCTGCTCCCCCAGGCGATCCTCACTCCCTCGGTCACCTCAACCCTTCAGATCCACCCAAACTTCAGCCCTCAGGAGCATAAGGTTCTCTAGTCTGTGTAGGGCTTACTGCCCACTGACCCAGCTTTCCTCTTCAGTGTAAGAGAGGGAAGAGGTCTTCCCTCTCTTACACAGAAGGACATAGGACAAGCCAGTCTGTTCATACCCTAGGACCACACCCAAAATTAAACCCAGAGATCCCTAGGCTAGGGGTAAAAGGATGTAGGTGCAGAAATGTGACAGGTTGCAATGTGTTACCTTGTATCCCCAAACCCAAGGTGCTATATGAGGCCCCAGATGGGGAACCAGGCATAAATTGGTGAGAAAGTTGTGGTCTCTGTCCCCAAGAGGATGGTAAGGAAGGCAGGCCATTAACCAATTAGAGAGTGATGGAGCCAGGTGGAATTGAGCTGATGGTAGCTGGGAGGATGAGGCATTCCAAGAAGGCTTCCAGGAAGAAGTGTTGTCTAAGCTGACACCTGAAAGATGAGTAGGAATCAGACAGGTGAAAGGATGGCTGGCGGAGAGAAGAGAACAGAGCCAGACAGACGTTCCCCCAGGTTGGGAGTCTGATACTGCAGTCATCAGTCAAGTCTTGGCCAGACACATGTGAGGAATGTGCAGTGTGAATGGCACCTCACGGGGACGTGGAAGGCACAAGCCTGGCCCACAAGGAGTGCCCTTGTGGTGCTAAGGAAAACACTCCCTCTAAAAAAGGTAGAAGAGGTAGGACAGATTTTTTGCTGCCTTGAGAATTCTAAAAAGCATGAATGAAGGTTTCTGCCCCATTGTCTCTAACTCAAAACCACAGTCACCACCACCATCGTCCACCCCAGCCTTTGCTCCACTTCTCTGGCCCCACTGCCATACTTCTCAAATATCTGCTCTGCCTCAGGAGCCAAATGACGTGACAGTTTTCCAGTGAGGAGTCTGCTCGCTCCCTGCCCACCACACTGACTGTGCCTTCTCCTCGCCCAGACCTCCTCCAAACCAGCTTGAGGATGGCGAGCAAGCAGATGGAGGACCCAAAAGTGACACCAGAAAGGGGCTGGCACACCGTGCTCTAGAATTGAGATACCCTGTTCTCTAGAATTGAGATCCTCCAGATAACGCACAATGATTGTGGAAAGAGCTGGCAAATTAAAGATGGTTGGTATTGATTCCAAAAATACTTTTGCTTTCAGCAAAATACATCTTTAATTACTTTCCTACTAGCTGTCATTTCTCATAAAACAGTCTAGACGTCTCGTGCCAAATCATGCAAAGACTGTTTTCAATGAAATGCCTTTTCTTAATATCAAAGATCATACAGGGTTTAAAAAATTCTCTTCCTATGTGACGCTTAACAAATGTCTAGCAAACATGTCACGCGTGCAGAATGGACAAACTCCCAGGCTCCATTTCTAATAACAGGTGGTGAAGACACTACCTGTGGTCCCCTTGGCCATTTCCCCATCTCTGTAAGCTCTTCCGTGCCATGGTCTGGGCAAAATATACATATCTATGCAAATAGCATGCACATTATTTTTTTCTTTTTCGCCTTTGTTGGTAATTTATTATCCATAGAGTCAAACTCCCTTTTCCCCAAAGCCATTTAATACGGAGATCAAATGAGCACCTGTACACCTAAGGTAGTAGAAAATATATATTACTGAAAGGGTTCTTCTTACCTTTATTTATCTGAAGCCAGCTGCAACAGAGCGAGGGAAAGGAAATAATTTGAACATGTTCCCTCTTATAAGTTTGATTGGAAATGACGAAGACAAGTTGAGAATCGGAGAAAGGAACTGTGGCAGAAATGCAGATTTAGCTTTCAGCATCAGAATCAATGTCCAAATCTAAAATTGATATAAGTGACTGTTAATTAATTCCCTTGATATTTTTATTAACACTTGGGAGCAGCAAGTATTCTATGTAGCACTTCTGAATTATTCAGGAGGCCCTCAGATTCCCTGGCAAAGGCATCAAATGACTGATGCCACTGGAGGATGGAGTTAAACCCAAGGGTTCCACCCAAGGTGGAGAACTGACAGGAGAAGGGGCCTCAACAGACAGGGCAGAGGCACCTGGAGTGAGGCTGCAGCTCCCTGCCCAGAGCCCCCTTCACAGCACACAGCATTTTGGGGCAGGTCCTGGCCACCGCTGTTTTTTATTTCTGGCCACCACTCTTAAACCTTCAGGCTCCTCTGATGATTACCAAGATTGGCAAGAAATCCCCACTGAATTCTGGGTGCAAACTATATCAAAATCACTATAACTTGAACATTTTAAAAGCTTAGAACCTAAAGCTTTTGAGGAGGGGAGCGGTAAGATAAAGCGGGGTGCTACACAAGCTTGCAGAAGGACTGCCCAAGGCACAGAATCAACAGCCCAGGGTACAGAATCAACATTGCTGCAGTGGCTTTGAAGCTCTCCCAGAAGCTATCACCCACTAAGGCTCCTCCTGTCCTCTGCGTCACCGCTTGTCTTCCTTAGAAGCGAGTGGGGAACACGCATGCGCTCAGCTCCTTCTTCCGCCTTCCCTGCACGTTATTCTCTTCTGCTTTTTACCTCCCACTGCCTGGGAGCTCCTAGAGGGTCCTCTGCCTGACTTGTAGAATGAACATCAAGGTGCAAAGCCATGATCTGTGCGTAATTCTAACTGGTCAATCCACTTCCATGAACGTGTTCTAACTCTTTGCCCAGGGGAGCCGTTCATTCCATACGCTCAAGAGCAGTAAAGAGATAAGCAACCAGCGAACAGAGCCAACACCCCCGCCCTGAAGGGGGCCTCTAAGTGACAGCTTATGGGCTGGTGTGTGCCCACTGAAGAGTCGCTTTTTCCCACTTCTCCTGAGCCACGCTCTGTGCTTGGTATTATAGAGAGCACCGGATCTTGGCAGACAACGTCTAACTAAACTGCAGCAAGTCCTCCTGGCTTCTGGTCCTGCCTCGGGGTCCAGGAACAAAGGTTTCCACTCAAACTGACCCCAGTTCCCAGGAAGGCATGAGCCACACCAAGCAAGACCTCCACCAGCACCTGCCCTTTACCTGCTAGTGAGAAAAAGACTGTAATTTGTGATGAAGAACCTGGGACGACAACCCCCAATGTTTTGTCATTTAAAACCAAAAGGCATGAATCTCTGCACTATAAAAATAATACAAAAAAATTAAAATAGGGGGCTTCCCTGGTGGCACAGTGGTTAAGAATCCGCCTACCAATGCAGGGAACACAGATTCGAGCCCTGGTCCTAGAAGATCCCACATGCCGCGGAGCAACTAAGCCCATGTGCCACAACTACTGAAGCCCGCGCTCTAGAGCCCGTGCTCCGCAGCAAGAGAAGCCACCGCAATGAGAAGCCCGCGCCCCAAAGAAGAGCAGCCCTCCCTCGCTGCAACTAGAGAAAGCCCATGGGCAACAACGAAGACCCAACACAGCCAAAAATAAATAAATTAAATAGATACAACATTAAAGAAATAAACAATGTTTAAAAATATTTAAAATATAAAACAAAGAAAGGCCATGAGGATGTGAGAGCAATTAATAGGGCTATGACTCTGAGGGCGCTATCTTCTCTTCAAAGAATTTCCCATTGAGGATTCAGGACAGAGCCCTAGTGTGTGCTCTCAGTGCCTAAGCAAAACAGGGGTTGTAGAGTCTACCCTGCCTGGAAACTTCTCCAGGCTTCTCGAGGGGTGCAGCCCTCAGAAAGGGCTCCTGCCCCTCCTCCTCTCATGGTGTCTGCCAGGCAGCGGTGCCAGAGAAGAAAGGCAGAGGGGAAGACATGTTTTGCTAGAGAAAGAAATCACATGCTCTGATCCCAAATTGTTTATTGGAACTTAAAAAATAAGTTTAAGAAGCAGACTCAACAAAATAAATTGAATAAAGTAAAACAAAATTCAGTTCAAGCCAGGGAAATACTTGTGAGTTAACGTCATAAACACTCCTTTGACAAGTTGCTTTCCATCACCCAGCAGCTCCATCGATGGCCTCGAGACGGTGGCCTGATTGTCAGCTGGCAGATGAGGGACGATCCGCTTGTCAGGATGCCAGCGTATTGCCCTCAAGTCGTTCGTAATGATAGGTGACAAAGAATGGCTGCTCAGAGTGATCTCTTGTTTTACAAGCTCGGCATCAGGGCGGGCCCTGCATTGGGGAACACACTCAGCAGGACGCCCCTCTGAGACAGACCACTCTCCTTAGGCCATGTTCCACCTTTGGCCATTTATACACCAGGCCAGTTGGTTCACTGTCATCTGAGTTCCAATAGATACTGTTGTAAAAATGATGAATACTTTTTTCCTTATGACTCACCACACTCTCTGCTCTGAGATTTCCGTCTTTTATTGTTGCACTGAAACCATTTCCAGTCATTTTTTGCATTTGATCTTGATTGTCTTAAAAAATTAATCAGACACATGTTCACTATATTTTTTATCCAACTGTCTCCAGAATGTTTTTTGACAATTTAGAAAAAATGTTTTGAAAAATAGTAAAGGGAAATATTTAAGTAATTATGATCCTCACATTGCGAGGCCAAGTGACGTAAACTAATGCAATGGAAACAAGGTCTACAGACTTGTTTAATTATTCTGAAGTACAATGAAATTACATTACTCTGAGAGGGAGACTTACAATCTTGACCTCTCCATCCATACCTTTTCAGGGCTCTGTGTCTCACCAGGAGGACGATGGTCAGGCTAAGGGGTGGCCTGGGTTGGACTGGACTTGGGCACCCCCCACCCCAAGCTTTGTCAAACATACAAAGTCAAAACCATATGCCTACTATGCAAAAGCATTTTGAAGATGCCTCAGAACCAGGTTGTGGTCCCAAGGACCTCCCAAACAGAAGTCCTGGTGCTGCCTTTGCAAAAGTGGAGCTGTGTTTATAGTTCACATGTGCCCTTCCAAAGAACCGTGAACTCGGAGCAGGCGGCCCTGCCACAAACTTGTGCCACCATCATCTTTGGCCAGGAGACGTGATGAGGGCACAAAACAAGTGGGCCATAACAAAGACTGTGTTCCACCGGGTTACAGGGCCAGAGGAACAGAGGATTGTTTCCTTCATGGTTGTAGTTTGAGTGTTTACCAAATGGTATAACCTAACTGGTGTGCTACAATCCAGTTCTGATGCCAACCACCTGGAGTTAGCAGAGACCCTATGGGTTAAAGGCACAGACCCCAACAAGACCCCCCTCGCTTCAGACACCAGCCAGAGGTTCAGGGGTCTCCAGATCACTGGTACTTCTGACCAACTGGCCACAAGTTTTGGGGAGTCCCATGACCCCCTCAGGTTTGATAATTCCCTAGAACAACTCATTAAGCTCAAGAAAACACTATACTTATGATTACAATTTTATTATGAACGATACAAACCAGGACCAGCCAAATATAGACACATTGGGTGAGGTCTGGGATCGTCCCCAACATGGAGCTTCTATGCCTTCTCCCTGTGGAATCAGTCACCTCACCTTGGTAGCACATCGTGTGTTCACCAACCAGGAAAGCCATTGAGCTTTGGTGTGCAGAGTTTCTACTGAGGTTTCCGTCCATGGGCATGGGTGACTGAGTCATTGGTTGGGTGACTGAACTCAGTATTCCCTGGAGGTCAGACAGGCTCAAAGACCATAGTTGGTCTTTCTGGTGACCAGCCCCCATCCTGAGTCATCTCATTAGCGTAAACTCAGGGGCTCATGAAGAACAAAGGCACTCATTACTTGGGAAATTCCAAGAACTTAGAGTCTCTCTTCCAGGAACCAGGGACAAAGGCCAATGAAGTTCTTTATTACACAACAATATCAAAACCAGAGACAACAACCGCCACCCCACCCCCGCACCGGGGATGCTCCTGTCCCTTGGACATCTAGCCATCCTTGACTCATATCTTCGCTCAGCTTCCACGGTCTCTGAAAGTCCAAAACACACCCCATGATTTGTGACCTTAGGGGGGCTTATGCTCTCAGAGCGCCCTATGGCCCTGGCTCCCTCTGAGTCAAATCTGAGTTTGGAGTATGACTTTATTTATGGCTTCCTCCACTCCACTCACGCCAGATATTTTGTGGGTTTAGTCATCTTTGCTGAGGACCTGGGGTCATGGTGTGGGGTCATTTTAAGCAGTACCCAACCTTTGCCAACCATCCTGTTCCATTTGCTGCATTTGGTCTGGGGACCACAGAACACCATTTCCCTTGTCTCACTCAGAGCAAGCCTGGGACCAGCTTTGTTTCTCTGCAGGCCCTTGGGGTCCTGCCCTTAAGGTCACAAGACCAACTAGTATTTTCTCTCTAATTAATACAGAGCTCTCCCCTCCAGGAAGTATTCTTGTGACCCCTTTCACCCCATTTCTCGCATGCTTCTCAGGACACAGTCCCTACACCACACTGGATACATAAAAAAATTTGCATTGGGCGCCTGTCACCAGAGATGGGGACAGTTGTGTAGCAAAAGCAGATATGTTACCCATTTTAATGTTCTGTCACTGCAGCTGTGTGAGCTGGGATGTGAGAGACCCTGCCTCAGCCCTGGGTGAACCCCATCCTGAAACAAGACTCCTTGGGATGACTCTTGGGGCAGTTGCTGTGTAGGCCGCAGGCATGCAGCACTGCCAGGGGAGAAGCCCTGGGGATGAAGGGAAGCAGCTAAAGAGGCCATGTTTAAGTTCAGTGCTGGTCCGGGGAGCCTGGCCAGGGCCGAACAAATTCTCCCAAGGGCTTTCTCAGTACTTTTAATGCCACAGCTCTCTGCAAAGACCTGGAAAACACTGACACATCTTCTCTCTCCCTTCCTGCTTTTCTCCCCCAAGGGGGCCCTCAGCCAGGCACACAGCTCCCCAGGCTCCGCAGGGGGCAGGGCAGGACAGGACCTCCCCTCCCAGGCCCAGGCTACTGTCCCAAAGGGCCTCCGACTTGCTTTCCTGCTCCCAGGGGCCAGCCCAGAGCAGTGTGACCTCCAGACACTCAACCAACTTAGGTGGAGAAGAAAACACAGCCTGACACTTTAACAAATGTACTCCAGAGCCCCGAACTTTTAATTTTTTATTACTATTTCTGTCATTTCAACAGGCTTTGAGCTGCGCATCTAGAACAAGTTGCCTTAGCAGAGTTCATTCACTGATAGCAGCAGTCACAACGGCTCCTAATTTGGAGCCCCTGCTCTGCTGCTGGATACAAAACACTGTGCCAGGCCCTCCCCTCTGCTCCATCGTCTAATTCTTGTGATAGAGCTGTAAGATCCAGGGGGACAGGGAGAGCGGGGAGGACCCCATTTAGGATGGAGAAACTGAGCTCAGAGAGGACCAGAACTTTTGCACAGGCCACAGCCAGCCAATGGGAAGGCCTGCTCCAAAGCCCTGGGGATTTCCATTTGACCTCCTTGCCCAGCTCCATGGGCTGGGAGAACCAGCAGTAAGGCTTCTGGTGGACCCACCCTCTGCCAGGCAGTGGCGGCACCCCGTACGGGTTCCAATGAAGCTGATTTTCTTCATCAGCAGAGGAGCAGCTCAGGCTGCTGCCACCCAGGACAGCTCCTCATTTCCTGGGCCATCCAGACTGAGTGTCTCCCAGAAACAGCTTGTGCACAGCAGGACACGGGCCAGCCAGTGTGAGGTGGAACTAGGGTCTGTATCTCCCAGCAGCCAGTGTTACTGAATTGGGTCACAACTGGCTCTGGGGCAGAGGGATGTTTTCACATCTTTCTTTCTGAGGTCTTGATTAGACGGGAGAGAAGCAGTTAGCTCCCTACAGATCCCCATGGGCACCAGGGACGGGGGACCCCAAGACAGAAGCCCACGTCCCACAGAAGCAAATCGACAAACTGTCCTCTAGTGGATCCCAGAGGGTAGGCAGCGTGGTCAGTGAGGGGTGGAGGGGAGGCTGCAGTGGTGGATGGCTTGATGGTGGGCAACATTCTTTGTTTAGAAGCAAATCGACAAACTGTCCTCTAGTGGATCCCAGAGGGTAGGCAGCGTGGTCAGTGAGGGGTGGAGGCCTCCATGGCCATTCCGAGGCTCTTCCCAGGTGCCCAGGGGTACACTTAGCCTGGGGGGTGCTTCTCGGGGAGTTTCTGCACCTCACAAAGGGGATCAAGGGCCTAGAGAAGAACATTGGTCGCACCTCAGCCCCACGGGATTTCCCTATATGGCTATAAAGGTAACACAAACACGAATGATGTCAGTCATTGAGGAGCCCACAGTCTAGTAGAGAAGACAGGCTCCCACCCCCAACCCACCCCCACACACATACATTAAATAAACTAGCTTCAAATTGTGATATGTGTTCTGAAGGAGATAACCAGTGTTGCCAGGTTGAGGGGAAGAGGATATGAAATTAGTCTGCAAAAACAGGCAGAAGCCAGGCCATGGAGAATTTTGTAGGATGCAGTGAGAAGCTCAGATGTTCCTTGATGGGTAGCAGGAAGCTGCTAATGGATTTTAACTAGGGGGGCTGGCATGAGTCAATAGATGCTTTCAGAAGAGTGCTCTGGCTGCTGTGTCAGAAATGACTGGCGCTGCGGGGATAGGGTGAAAGCCTGTTGGAATCATGAGGCGAAGTGCCCCGGGGTCTGGAGTAGGGTGGCTGCAGCAAAGGGGGGGGACAAGGAGAGAGGTTCAAGACGCATTTTGAAGGTAGAAGAGGGAAGACTCGCTGACATCTTGGATGTGGGCACAAGGGAAAGAAAGGACTTGAGTTCTAGTTTAATCCAATCAGTGGTTGGGTGATGGTGATGTCTACTGAGCTGGAAAGACTGTATGAAGAGTGTTAGTTTGTATCCCAGGCTTTACAGCTTAAAGCGACACAGAGTTACCATCTCACAGTTTCTATAGGTGAGGAATCTGGGCACAGAGCTGGGTTCTTGGCATGGGGGTCTCATGGAGCTTTAATCAAGGTGAAACTGAGCTGTAGTTCTCATCTGGAGCTCAGGGCTCTCTTGTAAGCTCACTGGTTCAGCTTTTTGTGGTTGTTGGACTAAGGTCCCAGTCTAGTTGCTGCTCACAGCCAGAGATTACTCTTAGCTTCTCAAGGCTGAGCTCAGCCCTCAGGTCTTTGCCTGGCGGCCCCGTCCACCTCCAAGCCAGCAACAGAGAACCCGCTTCAAGTGGAATCCCTCCGAACCCCTCTTCTGCCACCAACTAGAGAAATCTCTCTGCTTTTAAAGGGCTCATGTGACTGAGTTAGTCCCACCTGAAAAAGCTCCCTTTCATTGGTGCCATATTACCATAACCTAATCATGGAAATGAAACCCATTATACTCACAATCCCAGGGACGACACTGGCAGGGTGGGAAATCTTGGGCAGTATCTTAGAATTCTGCCTGTCACATGGGTTGTTTGGGGCTGGGTTAAGAATTCAAGTTTGGATATAGTCACTTTGATATGATTGTGGAGCAGAGAACAGTCAAGACGTGAAAAGTCAAGTTTGGGCTGCATGAGTGAGGTCTGGGCTGAAGACATACATTTGGTAGCAATTATTATGTTAAGACTATGAGACTGGGTAGGCTTGCCTGAGAATGAATGTGGGCAGAAAAGAGAAGATGCCCAGGGACTGAGCCCTTAAGACCCAACACTTGAAGTTGGGGGTGCGGCTGGGGGACTGAGTCAACAGGGCTACAAAGGAGCTGTGAGACGGGATGAAAATCAGAAAAGTGTGGGGGCACAGAAGCTGAGGGGAGAGAGAGAGAGACTCTGTGTGTGTGTGTGTGTGTGTGTGTGTGTGTGTGTGTGTGTGTGTGTGTGTGTTAACATGGAGAAGACAACTTCATCTAAAGCTGCTGAGCCTTCTAGTAAGATAACAAATTAAAAACATCCATTGCCTTTGGCTACTTTATAGAGGTCACTGGTAACCTTACAGAATAAATTTTGACAGTGTTGGGGAATGGAAGCTGGATTAGAGTAGGTTGGAGGGTGAAGGCTTTCATAGATGTGTAGGAAAGTTCCAAGAGGGAGGAAGACATCAGCAATGCAAGGTGAGAGAGGGCTTGACTGATGAGGTGGTGACCTCGGGAAAGTGAGAAGGGGTGGGATCAAGGGCACGTGGAAGGGGATTGGCATTTGATGGGAAGGACACTTCCTCCAAAGCGAAAGGAGTCACATTAGACAACACGGACGCTGAGACGGGCCCTTCGCCGTTTGGTGGTAGGAAGAAAAATGTGATCCATACGATGTCTTTGCTTCTCCCAGCCGGGTGTGAGAGACACCTTCACGGGCCGCACAGGGCGGGTGGGAGGGGAGGGAAGTGTGCCTGAAGTAGAGCTACGGGCAACAGGAAGCGGGGCTTCCCAGGAACAGGTATGCTGAGGCAGAGCTGAAGACTCCCTTGAGGAAGCCTTCCTGACCTTGGCCAGTGAGGCTGGATGGTGCAGGGGGACCTCCTTCAGCACCCAGCCCTACGCTCCATGGCAGAGCCTATGGCACACCATGGTAAGCGCAGCTGTCTTTCTCATCTCCTCACATGACTGGGACCTTCTGGAACATAAAACTGTGCATTCTTCATCCTGGGCAGAGCACCAGGTCTGGCCACAGGAGTTGCTCAGTCAATGTTTCCCGACCTGAACTGAGGAGGACACAAGGGGAGAGCAAACACTGACAACTGTGGATGGGTCTGGAGGTTGCTGATAACAAACATGGCACCATCATGGCTTTGCTTTGGCCAGGACACTAGATGCTGGTTTCTTCAAAGGGCACCTAGCTCTGTTATAGGGAGGCTGGGCTGTAATCCTAATTTTTAGATCCCCGCATTCTGCGCTTAGATCCAGTTTTGTACTTAACCCAAATGAGCAAAAACACCTGGGGAGGAATATCTAAAATATGAGTTTGTTATTAAGAGTAAATAAACACACACAAACCCCTACTGAACGGCTGTCTCTCCAAGTCAGTGGGAAGCAGGATGCGACAGGAAGGAACACCAGCTGAGCCTGCTCCGTGGAGCTGGGCCATGGAATTCTGTCAGCTCCCAGTGCTGGGGAGCCATCTGTGGGCCCTGCCGCCTGATGGCCATTCATGCAGCACCCAGCCTGGTTTCCTACGCACAGCCTCCTCCAGAGCCCCCGCAGGTCCCAGTAGAGCTGCCCCACGCAGGTCTAAATGAAGGGCTCCATTTAGCTTGGTCAGAGGAGAGGGAGGGAGTAGGAGGCTTAGGGAGATGCATGGGTGAGACACAGAGAAAGACAGCAAAGAACTAAACAATAGGAGAGAGCGCCGAGTGGGCAGCGGAGGACCCGGGTTCTCCCCCTGGCTCTGCCTTTTCTGTGCGCCAAGTCACCAGGTCACCTCCTCCCTCTAAACTCCACTTACTCAGCCATAGAGCCAGAGGTAAGACAACACGAAGGTTAAGGCTGCCCCTGGCTCCAGCAGCTTATCACTGTAAGGAGAGGAAGGCAGTCGAAAGAGAGAGAGAATGAACAGGGCAATTCTTGCAGTGATTGCCCGGCCTTGCAGTGTGGGATGAAGGCAGGTGGTCCATTACCTGGACCCCATGGGGAGGAACCAGTCAGAGCAATTCAAGTATCAAGTCAGAGGAACCCATTTCTGACGGGCTTAAACAATATGTGTATCATGTATGAGGAGAAGTTCAGAAACAGTGAGAATCCTGGAGTTGGATGATTTAGTAACTCAGCATCATCACCACCCCAGGGTCTCTTCATCTCCCCAGTCTGTTGTCCCTGCACAAACAGTTTTTGATTCAAGATGGCTGCCCCCAAAGTAGCAAAATGGCACCTCAAAATAATAAGGTCTAGAGGAAGAAAAGGTTTGCCTTCTTCTTACATCTCCTTTCAAGAGTGGGGAAACCTCATTTAGAAACCCTTTATCCCCCACTCCGCTCCTGGCAGAGACTCGCTTACACCATATCCGCCAGAAGGGAGTCTTACTTCCATTTCTAAGACAACCAATGACTGGTGAACTGAGGTTATTAGCATGATTGGCTTAGAAAAATCAGATCAAGGGAGATGAGTGATGGAAGTTAACCATCCAGACCACTACAGAAGAGAACCATGTTTGTAGCAAAGCATTTTGGGAACAAAGAAGGCATGATTTGATGAGATCTGCCTGAGCGTCAGAAGCCCATGGGCGAGGCAATGCCCTGCGGTCTGTGCTGCCCTCAGAAGTCTTGTTCCGCTGTGGACTTTCCACGTGACCCTGAGAAACTTCCATCCTCCTTCTAGACCTCAGTTTCTCCTCTAACAGCAAGGACAAGGGCAAGCGTATCTCTAAGGCTGATAATGGCCAATATGAAGTAAGTTTGTGACTGAAATACCCAATCCTTTTCATTCACGCTCATCAGAATAGCCAGAAAGAGGAAGACACTTTTCATGTGCTGGGTGGCTCAGTGCACAGTCTCCCTGCCTCTAAAGACTTGGGGAAGCAGAGCAAAGGTGATAAAAGAAACACTTCCCCTCATCCTTCTTTTTTTTTTTTTTTTTTTTTTTTTTTTTTTTTTTTTTTTTTTTTTTTTTTTTTTTTTTTGCAGGACGCGGGCCTCTCACTGTTGTGGCCTCTCCCGTTGCGGAGCACAGGCTCCGGACACGCAGGCTCAGCGACCATGGCTCACGGGCCCAGCCGCTCCGCGGCATGCGGGATCTTCCCGGACCGGGGCACGAACTCGTGTCCCCTGCATCGGCAGGCGGACTCCCAACCACTGCGCCACCAGGGAAGCTACCTCATCCTTCTTTACTAGAGCTTCTTTGCTCACACACAGGAGTGATGGGGAAGTCCAGACCTGTGTGAATGGGGTCAGAGGGCTTGGAGCAATCTAGGCTCTTGGCTCTAACAGATAGGTGAGCAAGGGAGAGTTATTTCAGTAAAAAAGAGAATTATTGGGTCATATAACCATAGGTTATGAAAGTCAAGGGGCCATGGTTCCCCCAAAGGAAATACAGCATTCTGTTACCTAAAGAAAGAGAATATGCATGGGATGAGAAGAAAACAATCCACAAACATCCAAATAATAGGACCCCAGTTGCTCCAAAATTTACCCCCAGGAGGCGGTGTGTTTAGGCATAATTTTGCCCTTATCTCGCAACCTCTCACCTAGAGACAAGGAAAGTACCCTTGATCCTGGCTTTTAGCACAAGGGACAAGTATGCCGAGGCTGCCAGGACAATAACGTGAGCCGCTTCTGGGGCCAGCCCCAACCGTCAAGGACTGAAGCCAAGGTTGACAGCCTGCCTGTTTTCTGAAATTCTCCCATGAGAATTCTCTCCAATGGGAGATTTAGACCTAGCAATAGATGAAAGTCACCCCAGCAGTGTGGAGAAATGACGGAGAAAGCGCCAAACACCATGTGCAACAGGAAGTTCATTTATGGGGCTTTGCCCCACCCCAACACGGCCCCCAGTACATAAGGCCAGGCTGCCTCTGCCCCAGGGCGCCCCCCACACCTCCAACAGGAACGAGACATAAACTCGTCAAGTGAGGGGGTGGCTGGCATGGAGGCTCCCCCGAGGGGCCGGCCTCCCTCCTCAGACTCCAGACCAAGCCTTGCTTTGGCTGCAGCTGGACTCCTGGGGCCGGGACAAAGTCTGGCAAAGTGGCAATGCGCGTGGGGGCTGGATGTGGATGGGAAGGACACAGAACGCTTTGTAAGCACATCTGGGCCGCTCTGCAAGGAGAAGCTGCTGACAGACTGTTTGCCAATAAAGAAAGTCACGCAGCCTAATGACAGTCAGATGGCTCTGCAGCCCGTCTTCATCTTGGCTGGGCTTTGCAGGATGGACCTAGGCGGATCCAGGCAGCTCTTCTCCTGGGGGACCCAGTGCAGTGGAGTCTTGTGGCTCCTTCCATCAGCCAAGAGCCAAGAAGGCTCTGTCCCTTTCCTGAGTCAGGAGTCTGCGCTTTAGCCCAAGTCATTCGGAAGCACCACCTCCAAAGCTCTGGCCCATAGGGAGCCCCCTCCAATTGGCTTCTATTGATCTATCCCTTGATTAGGACATTGATAAACAGGGCCTGAGTCTCTGATGCCCAGAGCCTGCCAGCTCCTTCCCTCACAGTGTCTTCTTCCCAAGGTGACTCCTAGGAATTGATATGTCTTCTCAGCAAAAACATACTTGAAGCTCCCTGGAGGTGGGGCCTCCATCTTGTATTTTCTCCCCTGCGCGGTGGCGGGACTGGCCACAGAAGAGGTATCCAATGTCTGGGTTCATCTGAGATCTGAGAGTGGGCATGGAACCCCATAGCACAAAGAGGAGAGAAAAGCCAAGAAGCAGGCCGCCGAATAACTGGGTCAGCTCCAAAACTGGACTGGAGGGAAAGGGACGGGGAGCTGCTCGAAACACATGACTCTCAAACTTTAACTACAGAAAACTTTTAGAGTCGAAATCTTACCTTGAAGGCTCAGAGAAGGGGCTGCCTGGATGGGACAAGGGGACTGGGATATTAGTCAGTTCACTCTCTCCCTCGGCATCTCCATTCTTTCTCCCATGGAATGTCCAGAAAAACCAATGGGGATTCCTAAAACTTCTCTGGGCACAGTTTGAAAATCTCTCCATTAGCCCCTCTGCCAGCCTCCTGGTAGACCTGCCTTGCAGCAATGCCAGATGAGCAGATGCCTCTCCTAGCCTTCTCTGAAATTAGGAAATAGGGAAGCATCCTCTATGGTAGAGACATCCCTGGACCTCAGTTCAGAAACCTTGGGTTCCAGTTCTAGCCCAGGCACCTCCTAGCTGAGTAACCTTGGACTTAACATCTCTGAACTTCAAGTCCTTTATTTTAAAGCCGGGGTGAAGCTGCCCGTCTTGTGATGTGGTAGCTCTTGCTGAAATTCCCAGGATAGGCCTGGCACTTGACAAGCACTGCTTTTGTGAATCCGACTGTGCTATTGCCACACTATATCTTTGCAGAAGAAGGAGGACAGAGGGCCCTCACTGGATCAAACCTCGATCTAAGAGGCCATCATAGAGTCTCATAGGCCCGTGGAGCCAGGACGGGGGAGAGCAGCATTCTGGTATTGTTCTCTGGACACATTTGTGAGGCTGCTGCAAGACATCCTGTACATTCTATTATTAGGAAAGGAACCCAGCCCAGGACACAATCATCACAAACCTCAAACTGCTGTTTACAAACGGAGGGAGTTTGGTGAGACCTAAAATGCTCTTCCCCAAATGCATTCTCCCCCGCCCCCTTGGTTTTTAAACCCATGTGGATTCCAAGGGAAATCGAATCCATATGTTTCTGGTTCATTTACACTGAACTCATCAAAATGTAATTTTGCAACATCTAGTTGACGTCCAGGATGTCTTTAGAAGCCTCATTTTTATGCCTTTTTATAAGCCCCTCTCCCTTGGAGACAGGAAGTTATGCCTTGCCAAGAGTGGGTGGAATTCCAGCCAAGCAGGAGTTCTACTAAGAAGACCCAAGAGGCTGAAAGGACCTCTTATCTCAGTTTTGGGGACCTTTACCCATGTCTCCATTGTCAGGGTAGGAGCTACAAGAAGGTACTCCAGGACAGAGTGGAGTCCAGACTGCCTCCACTTCAGCTCTGCATCTTCTCACCTCCCTGATGGTCAAAGAGATTTTTTTAAAAGAGATAAAAAAAAGCCAGCTTGTTCCACTTTGTTGGTGGGGATGCTGAGGCCCAAGGTGGTAAAGTGACTTGTCCAAGTCAACGGCATCACTGGGATTAACAAGCAAGATTTTTTAAAAAGTCTTTCCAGGCTGAGGAGTGAGGACATGCCTTGGACATCCAAGGGATAAAATGGAGAGAAGTAGATCTGGCCTCTGACCTGGTTCATTCCTAGACCCGACGGGATGCCGCGGTGTTACATTATCAGTGCACTCCCAGTTTCCGAGTCGGTTAATGGTCCATTTAAAAGTAAAATTTTGACCAGTTAATAAGGCTTCTGCCACAGGCTGCAGTTTGCACATAAATTCGAATGCAAGGGAGGGGAGGGGTGCCTCGGGGTCGCGTGGCGGAAGTGGATAAGTGGGGCATTTGGATTCGGGTCCTGAGTCCAGCAGGCAGTGGCATCCTCAAATACCTGCCCTAATTAATTAGAGCATCTTCTCTGGCTCCCTTCTCAACAATTACACAGGCAGAGAAAAATAGCATGTCTTCCAAGGGTTTGCAGAGGTCCCGCCTATTTTGCATTGGTCATCTGGAGGGTAGTGACTGCCAGCTAGCCGCCCTCAGAGCCAGGCCTGAATGCAAGATGCGGGTTGGAAAGCGGCCTGATACAGAAAGAGGAGGCCTCTCAACCCCCTTTAGCAGAAGTTTGGAGGAAGACGGGGGCACTCAGACTAGGCAGACTTGGAAGGATGCAGCCAAACCCAGTTTTGGTCATCTCTATCCCAATCCCTGGTAATAGCATAATTAGCAGGGCATGGAATCCAGTCATTACCTAGTGCCAGAATATCCACATTTGCTGCTTTGGGGATTGGCAGACTTTGACAGGAGGAGCCTGTGTGGATCTGCAGCACTCTGGCCCACAGCCTCTCCCAGGTTACCATGAAAATGAGCCTGCCTTCCATTAACATCAGTCCCCTTCTTCCCTGAAAAGCCTAAGACTGGGTCTGGCCCTCAGTGGGTTGTTGCACTGAACCTGACACAAGCGGGCTGATCGATAAAAATTCAGACGGCCCATGGGCGGTCCCCAGCAATCTTAGCCAGTGGAGAGAAGACTGCCAATTTTTCCCAGACAAATAGAAAAATTGCAATTGATACTGCCCTTCTTTCATTTTTCCTTCTTTGAATGAAGATATGATGCCTGAAAGTTTAGCAACCATCTTGCAACCAACCAGAGAGGCTGAGCACCAAAACCAACAAGCTAAGGAGAATGGGATAGGAAAACAGAGTGCTGACGACATTGTTGATACACTGAAGTATTTAGATCTCGAATAGTTGCTACCTGAGAAAAATAAGCCCCCTGTGTTTCTGCACCTGTTGCTGGGTTTTGTTCTTTGCAGCTGGAAGCATTCTTAAGTTAGTGAAAGTAGGGACTCAAGTCAAAGCCCCATGCAAATGAACTCCTAAGTCCTATGTTGTAGGCAGACAGGGAAGCTGTGAGTTAGCCCAGGAGACTGGTCTGCAGACAGCAGCCTGCAGGAAGCAGTGGGCCTGCGGATCCATGCGACCCAGGCCCTTGGAGAAGGGAGGAGAGACCAAGAACTGGTTCTGCCCCAGCCCAGCCCCGGGAACTCGAGCTGAGTCCTCTGGAGAGGCACCTCTATCACTTCTGCACACACCACAGCATGATGCTGGCATTCTGCAACCCCAGGAGCTCCAGAGACACTCCCTCGGGCAGGGTCACATTCCCTGACGATGTCCCCTCAGGTCACTGGGTTCAGCAAGGAGCGTCCAGGAGCCGGGCCCTCGGGTGGGAGCCATGCCCTGAGACCCTGACCACACCCCAGGGGCTGGAGCAGCTCCTCCCCGGGTCCTGCCATGTCAGATGTCATACCTGATAGAAGCTGGCTAGACATGACAGGTGTCCAGTGGACATGGCCATCCCCTACATTGGTGAGGTGGGAGGGGGACAGAGCCAGGCACAGGTGGACTGTGTAAGCTCAAGCAGGGCAGCCACTGAAGATGCCAGAAACACTCGGGAAAACCTGCAGGGGGCTGAAATCTAGAGGACGGTTGGCACAGTGAGAGATAAGCGTTTTCGCTATGGCATTAGCAGCCCTTCCTTCATTTCTACCCAAAGCCTGGTGACACTTGGGGACATCTAGATTGCAGAGGTCCCAGTGGATAAAAAGGTTAGCCCTCACATGGGGGATCTGACATGTTTGTCTTTGGGGTCGGCCCAGGTACCTTGCCTGAGCCCATATTTTCCCTTTCTTCTTGTAGAAACGTCTCCCCTCCCTAGGAACAAAAAGTGTCCTGGAACCACAGCTGGGAGTGGGGAGCCGTACAGGCAAAGAAGACCTTTGCCTCCCCTTCCCCAGAACCTCTTGTTCCTTCTGGACTCTGCCATTCTAGCAGCCTAATAATGGGACTAGCCATAGGCTTCCCTCTAATCGCAAAGGAGGACACTAAAGGTGGTCTTCATGAGCTGTGGGGAGGCTGGAAGCACTTCTCTATTCATGTCTGGGTGCATTCAGGACATCTCAGACCCTCTTCATCCTGTGAAGCTCCCCTGCTGAGCCACTCACGGCAGGGATGAGGCAGAGAGAGGCCCAGAAGATGCACACAGAGCAGCCAGATGTGACTTCTCTACTGGGCAACATGCCCTGGTACCCTTGCTTCTCTAGAAGGACCTCAGTTCTACAGAACTGAGACCATTGTTCCCCTGGACAACTTGAATTTCCCTACCAGGAGAAGAAAGCCCAATGGCCTAGTGCCCCTCTCTCTCTTCCTCCCATCCAAGTGTATCATTGACTTGATGCCCATTTCCACTGCCTAGATATTTGGTCCATAAAGAGAACTGAATTAGCTCCATTATCAATTCTCCTGGTACAATGGGCCCAGCAAGGTGACTGGCTTTCCTGCCCACAAGAGAAGTAATAGTCAGAAATGGAGCAGAGGCCAAAGTTATTTTGAATTAACTACTAATGAACAGGATTTCTATAGCTTTTTCTCAATACCTGTACAATCTGATGAAAATCAGACACAAGAGGAGCTCAATTTTGTTTTTCATTAATATTCACTTTGCTAACAGGAACAGATGATTTCTGGGAGCTGTCCCTGGCCTTTTAATTTGTCTCCCTATAATGCAGCGGAGATATCCTCCATTATTAAACTGATTAGCAAGTGGTATGAATCTTTTCTCATAGATTTCTTCATTATTACTTATGCAGGACAATGTGTTTGGTTATTGTGAACCAAAAGACTGGGTATAGGAGTGATGAAGAGGAGGGGTAGAGCTGGGCTTTTGAAAATCCAAAAAAGTGCTAAAAACCAACAGCAAACCTATCATAAAACAACACACTTTTAATTCTTTAATGGGAGGGTATTGCAGAGATCACAGATGGAAATACACATTCTTGAGGATTGAGGGAGTAGGCAGATCTGACCATAGCATCCAAAATCAGTCAGGTCCTGAGCTTCTCTCTGGAGAGGAAGGAAATAGAACTCTCCATAGCCCCTATGACAGATATTTCTTTAGCTGCTTAAATCCTCCTTGAGATGGAGAGCTCACTACCTCGTAGGGAAGCCAGGACCAATTTATGATCTATTGCCTTATCCTAGATTTATTGGAATTGAAGCCACCTTCCTCGTCAAGGTGACCCAGAGCAGGGACAGAGCTCTTTGGTAGCAGGAAGCTTCATTTTCCCATGAAGCACTTGGAGACCAAGTCCGCAGTGTGACAGGACTCGGAGAAGGAGAACAGATGCATCCTCAGCAGCTCTCAAGGAGCATTCCCTTGGACTGGCTGAACTCACCTTATTCACAAAGTCCATTCACAGAGAGTACTTCATTTAAAAGTCAAAGAATCATGTCACCTAAGTAGGTCAGGCATTAATACTTAAAAAAAAAAAACAAAACAAAAAACTTTGAGATCTCTGAGGAAACTTAGGCCAAGAAGCCAAATGACTTGTCCCAAGGTTCCTACAGCTAGTAAAGGCAAGGCATAGGTGGGATTAAAGCCTGGGTCTTTGCTCTGCCCAAGTTCTAAATGGAAATGTTGGCTTTTCCAGGGTGCCTGAGAAGAGTCCACTGTCCCAGCACCTGGTGCAAGATTTGGTCACTTAGGAAACTACTACAGCAGAATCAGAGGAACCAATGGATAACTCGCTCCTTACTTTAAGGGATCTCTGCTCCATTCTCTACACAAGGTTTGGTACCAGCTCAACTGGTATCCTTTGAAATAAATCCTGATGCTGCATCAGCCCAGCTCAGGTATCATCTAATTTCTTTGTCTGAAGAAAAAATTAAAATGTCATGGCCTGGTAGAACAGATAGTCCAAGATCTCACCGAACTCTATTCTTAAGACTTCATTTCTCATTGCTCCCACAAAATCGTCTCTGCTGTAAGGACCTCAGTGTCTCCTCTGCCGTCTTCAAAAGTTTCAGGCTCATTCTCAGCTTCTTCCCATTGCTATATTACTTCTCCTCTTAGCCGCCCTGGTACCAGTCTGGGCTGGTGAAAGAAATTCAATTTATGCCGATCTAAGCACAAAAGAGACTTTATTGATATACATAAATGTAAAGGCTAAAAAAGTAGTTGACTTCTGTCATGGCTGAATCTAGAGTCTCAGATAACATCTTTAATACTCTGTCTCTCCCCATCTCCTTGGCTCCAGGTCCTGCTGCATTGGCTCCACCCTCCAGAAGCTCTTCCCTCCTATGGCAAAAATGACTACTGAGAACATTAGGCTTTTAATTTATGAACTTAATAGATGTTGTAGAAAAATAAAGCTCCTCTTTCCCAACTGTTCCAGAATAAAAGGCTATGATTAGGTAGGCTTGAGTCATGTGGCCACCCCTGCACCAATCCCTATGACAAAGAGGATAAAATATGTCAATTTTCTAGTGAGTCTCCTGTTCACCCACAAGCTGGAGGATAGCACAGCCTCATGGAAATACAAGGATAGAATGTGTGGGTGGGATGGTTGAGTCAGATGTAACCAGGAGGCAAAAGGAGTGCCAGAAGCCATA
>NW_006798798.1:1776216-1794645 GCF_000442215.2 Lipotes vexillifer | reverse complement strand
TTTCCCTATGTTAATAACTCCTGCTTAATCATTAGGTAGGACATAACTTGAGTCCCATCCATCTTACACAAGAATAATACCTTTATAACCTAAGGTCCTAAGGTCTCTTCCTTTACTGAGTTTCTAGAAGACATCTGCCACAGAATGGAAGAATGTCAGTGCAGGGAGATTAATCAGAGATAGTTTAAGTATCATTTTTTTTAAAAAATGAGATTTTTGAGATAGAAGTGGTATTGACTGAGGATTAAAGCCAAATGAATAATAGAATATAGACTTCCTAACCTCCAATCAAGAGATCTTGCTACCATAATTCACCTAGGAGTGAGCCAAAGCAGCTCATGGTTATCTGTACTTCAGCTTCTGTCCCACATTTCCAGATTGGATCTAGGCTTCTTGAACTGGCAGTTGGTAGGTAGATTAGGAGCATTGAAATAAGACAGAATAAAGGCTAAAACCTTAGTTCTGTTATTTAGTGCTATTGTGTTCTAGGGTGAAAGAAAACAGAAGAACACAAAGTAAAATTACCTTTCAGAAGATCAGTTTTCTCAGCTGTAAAATGGGAATAAAAAAAAACGACTTGGGCTCCAGTTCTACTTAACATGGAATAAGCATATTCCACCCTGTCTTTCTCACTGACTACACCTAAAACCCTGAACAGGATAGATAGAGCAGTGATCTTAGGATTTTGAAAAGATAATGATACCAGGCAAATTAGAGAAGAAAAAACGATATCAAAATGCCACCAAAATAGTAGGAAATATCCTTAATTTCCCTCCTGTACTTTGTTTTTTCCAGCCTGAACTCAAAGGCAGTCCAAAACTTGGAACTGTGTACCAGTTACAGTCAGAAAAAGGTCCAAGGTAAGTTCTGTATTTCTGATCAGAAAAGCCTAAAATAGGATCCTACAATCAAAGACAGTGGGGAAATTTCCCCACTTTTCTTTGTTTGTTTGTTTGTTTGTGTTTCATTTCTTCTGCTCCAGAGCAAGGCAATCTTACAGTGACAGAGCAACAATGGTGGCTGGTAAGGAGAATAAAAATAGGAAGGAGGGAAAACCTTCTTCTCTGACCCGTGGAACTGTGGTCCCAAAAGCATGAGGAGAATCCACATTATTTTTTCCTTTCTATCACCTTGCCACTGGACCCTTGAGGTAGATGCAGGTGCAGGAAGTGAACAGCAGAGCAAGGAAACTAGTCAGAAGACCAGGAGAGAAAGTCCCTGGGAGCAAGAAAGTGTTGAGGAGATTGTGGAGAGAAGAGAGCTCAAGAACGTGATCCTATGAAGTTGTATATGCACTTCTGGGCTTGCACCCAAGCTGCATATGCATGGATCTGACCTTAAGCGACATACCAAAGACTTTGAGAACTACACTACAGAATAGACTACTTCTCAGGTCCCAGAGTGGACACACATGGAGAGCAGATCTGAATAGGCCTATAAGAGCTTTAAAAACAGAATTTAAGTTGGAACCAGAACCCACACACTATGGGCTTTCAGTCTGAAGATAACTGGCTTGATTGCCTTCTGAAACAAAATAAACCAAAACAAAAATAAACATTCTTCAAATGATTTAAACAAGTGTTGGAGTCTAGAATAATATTTAAAATGCCCAAGATACATTCCAAAATTACTTGAAGATGAAGAATCAGGAAAATTTCTCTATTACTCAAGGGAAAAAAAACAACAACATACACCCAACCTGAGGTGGCATAGTGTTGGAACTATCAAACAAAGATTTTAAAACAGCTATTATAACTATGTTCCATGAAATAATGAGAAACGCTCTTGAAATGAATGGAAAACTATAAAGTCTCAGCACAGAAATAGAAGATATATAAAAGAATAAAATGAAATTTTTACAGCTAAAAAAATACAAAAACAAAAAATCTAATTCATTGTATTAGCTTACTAGCCTGGAGATGAGAGAGGAAAGATTCACTGAACTCAAAAGCAGATCAATAAAAATTAAGGAGTGTGAACAACAGAGAGAAAACTAATTGAAAAAAATAGAGACAGAGGGACAGTGGAAAAATACCAATGGTCTAATATTAATATTATTAAAGTTCCACAAGAATAAGAAAAAGAAGGCACTACAATAGATGATAGATAGATAGATAGCTGAAAATTTCCCGAATCTGATGAAACACATAACTTTATAGATTCAAGAAACTCATGAAACCCAAAAGAATAAATTCAAAGGAATCCTTGCCCAGATACATCATTAAACTGTTGAAAAATTAAGGCAAAGAAAACAATGTTGAAGGCACCCAACAACAACAACAAAAACTATATATATATATATATATATATATATATGATAGAGAAATACTTACTTGAAGGACTGCAGAGTTCAAATATATATATATATATATATATATATATATATATATATATATATATATATATAGAGAGAGAGAGAGACACCAGAGGAACGTGGCATGATGTTTTAATGTTTTTAAGGGGCTGAAAAAGATGACTCTCAACCTACAATTCTATCCAGTGAAAATAATCCTTCAGGCATAAAGTAAAAGAAAAATAAAAACATTCTCAGATTAAGGAAACCTGAGAGAGTTACAGGGACTAAACTGAACTAAGAGAAATGCTAAAGCAAGCATTTCAGGAAGAAGGGAAATGACATCAGGGGAAATTTGGAACATCATAAATAAAGGAGCAGTAATAGAAATGGTAAATACGTGAATAAATGTAATAAGCTATTTTTCTCCTCTTAAGTTCCTTACAATATACATAAGTTGAGAGAAAAATATATAACATTGTCTGATGGCATTTCTAATGTATGTAAATGTAATACATATGAAAACAATATAAATGAGGGAAGGTTAAAGCTTCCATATCCCACTTCAAGTAACAAAATGTTATTTAGTTTTATAATTAAACAATGAGAATTTAAATTCTTAGAACAATCACTAAATAAAACTGTAAAATATACACAGTCAAAACTAAATAGTTACGTTATTTGTCTTTTTGTTAAGTTGTATGAGTTTATTATATATTCTGTATACTAGACACTTGCTAGACCAAGATATATGATTTGCAAATATTTTCCCTTTTGTAAGTTGATTTTTCACTTTCTTGATAATGCCTTTCTATATTGTAATTTTTAAACTTCATATTTTCCTGATGCTTCAATATTCCCACCATCAGGCTATAAGCACCCAACCAGGAAACCAGATGCACCAGTGTGATAAGGCTAGCCCCTGCCACAATTTCCCCTTCTTACCCTCCCCTGACTGCAACCTAGTGACATTTGAACACACTAATGGAATACCCTCATGTCTTTTGCTTGTATACTCCATCCTGACCCCAATAAAGGCACTTGCCCATAGGTCCTCACACTCTCTCTCTTGACTCCCCAGCTTCTTGGTTGAGCCTAGGGGGCTCCTCCCATATGGCCCCTGAGTGGCATGCCATTTCTCCCTCTCCTAGGACCTGTGAATATAATAAAACTCTTTTACTTTTGTATGTCTTTCTGCAGTGTTATTTTATGGCCACACCTGACTGATGGTTAAAAAAAATTTTTTTAAGTAATATAATTATCCCTTACAACACACCTTGTTACACAATGTATCTATTTTTTTCTTTTGTTGCTCATGCTTTTGGTGTCATATCTAAGAATACTTTGCCAAATCCGAGGTCATGAAGATTTACCTCTATGTTTAATTCTAAGACTTTTATGGTTTTACTTCATATATTTAGGTCATTGATCAATTTTGAATTAACTTTTGTATATGGCATGAGCTACAGGTCCAACTTCATTCTCTGTGGCTATCCAGTTGTCCCAGCACCCTTAGTTCAAGAGACCATTCTTCTCGCCACTAAATAACCTTGGCAACTTTGTTGAAAACAATTGGCCATTAAAATATGGGTTTATTTCTGGACTCTCAATGTTATTCCACTTGTCCAAGTCTGTCCTGATGCTAGTAACACTCTGTTTTGATTACTATAGCAAAATGTTAATTTTGTTATATAAATTTCATTTCAATTTTTTAAGTGTAAGAAAAAAGTAAAGTGAAATAAAAACACATATTCAAATATCCAAAGGAAGGCAGGGAAGGGGAAAGAGAAGAATGAAAAAAACTTAGGAAACATTAATTCTTTTCACGTTCTTCCAAAAACTTGCAGAGGAAGGACCTCTTGCTATCTCATTTGATGAGGCCAGCATTACTCATATACTAAAGCTAGACAAAGGTGCTACAAGAAAAGAAAGCTACAGACCAATTTCCCTTAAGAATATTGATACAAAATTCCTCAACAAAATACTATCAAATGGAATTTAGTAGCATGTTAAAAGGAATATACATGATGACTAAGTGGGATTTATTCCTGGAATGCAAGGATGTTTTGACATACATAAATCAATCAGTGTAATACACGATGTAAATAGAAATAAAAGAAAATAACACACATGATCATATCAATTGATGCAGAAAGAGCATTCAACGAAATTCAAAATACTTTCATGATAAAAAAATTTAACAAACTAGTAATAGATGAAAACTTCTTCACTATAATATAGACCATATATGCAAACCCCACAATTATCATGGTGAAAGGCTGAAAACTTTTCCCCTATAATCAGAAACAAGATAAGGATGACAGCTTTCACTATTTCTATTCAACACTGTATTGGAAATCTTAACCAGAGCATTTAAGCAAGAAAAATAAATAAAAGGCATTCAAATTGGAAAAGAAGAATTAAAGTTATCTGTGTTCACAAATGACATAATATTACACATAGAAAACCCTAAATATTCCACAAATAAATATGTTAGACTTAATAAATAAATTTAGCAAAGTTGCAAAATACAAATCAAACCCCCAAGTCAGTTGTATTTCTATATATTAATAATGAACAATCCATAAAGGAAATTGAGATATTTTATTTACAATAGCATCAGAAAAATAAAATAGAGTTGACCCTTGAACAACACAGGGTTGAACTGTGTGAGTTCACATACATATGGATTTTTTTCAGTAAATTCTACAGCAGTACTACATGGTTGGTCAAATCCGTGGATATGGAACTTTGGTTATGGAGGGCCAGTTATAAAGTCTTACATGGATTTTTTTACTGTGTGGAGGGTTGGTGCACTAACTACCACATTGTTCAAGGGTCAACTGTACTTAGAAATAAATTTAAACAAAGAGGCAAAAGAGCTATATTTGGAAAACAACAAAACACTTCTGTGGGAAATTAAAGAAGACATAAATAAGTGGAAAGATATCTTGTGTTCATGAATTAGAAGACTTAACATCATTAAGATAATAATACACCCAAAAACATCTAGAAAGTTCATGTAATCCCCTCAAAATCCCAACGGTGCTTTTTGCAGAAGTAGAAACTTTCATCTTAAAATTAATTTGGAATCTCAGAGGACCCCAAATAGTCAAAATAATCTTGAAAAAGTAGTAGAGAGAAATCACACTTCCTGATTACAAAACTTAATACAAAGGTGCAGTAATCAATGCAGTGTGGTACTGGCATCAGGACAGACATACTGACCAATGGAATGGAATAGAGAGCCCAGAAATGAACCCTTATGTATAAGATCAAATGATTTGTGACAAGGGTACAAAGACTACTCAGTGGGGGAAAGGACAGTCTTTCCAACAAATGGTGCTGGGAAAACTGGATATCCACACACCAAAAAAATGAAATTCAAATGTTAAAGTGACTGAAAATAAAGACTTAAACAAAAAAGCCAAAATTATACAACCTGTTGGAAAAAAAAATGACATTGCATTTGGCAATGATTTCTTAGATATGACATCAAATATATAGGCAAAAAAAGAAAAAAGATGACTTGGACTTCATCAGAATTAAACACTTTTATGCATCAAAGAATACTATTTAGTGATCATAAAGACAACCCACAGAATGGGAGAAAATATCTTCAAATCATATATCTGATAAGAGTAATATCCAGAATATATAAAGAACTCCTACAACTCAACATCAACAAAAACAAACAACTCAGTTTAATAATAGGCAAAGGACTTGAATAGATACTTCTCCAAAGAAGGTATACAAATGAACAATAAGCACATGAAAAGATGATCCATATCATTAGTTATTACGAAAAGCAAATCAAACCTACAATGAGATACCACTTCACATTCATCAGAACACAGAAAGTAAAAAGCATTGGCAAGGAGGTGGAGAAACTGGAACACTTCTGCATTGTGGCTGGGATGTAAATTAGTGCAGCCTCAGTGGAAAACAGTTTGGCATTTCCTCAAAGTTAAACACAGAATTACCATATGATCCAAAAATTCCACTTCTAGGTATGTACCCAAAAGAACTGAAAGCAGGGACTCAAACAGGCACTTATACACCAAGTTTCATAGCAGCATTATTCATAATAACCAAAATGTGGAAACAAGTCAAATGTTCATCAACAGAATAATGAATTTTAAAAATGTATTCTATATATATAATGGAATATTATTCAATGTTAAAGAGGAATGGAGGGCTTCCCTGGTGGCGCAGTGGTTGAGAGTCCGTCTGCCGATGCCGGGGACACGGGTTCATGCCCTGGTCTGGGAAGATCCCACATGCCGGGGAGTGGCTAGGCCTGTGAGCCATGGCCACTGAGCCTGTGCGTCCAGAGCCTGTGCTCTGCAACGGGAGAGGCCACGGCAGTGAGAGGTCCGCGTACCGCAAAAAAAGAAAAAAAAAAGGAATGGAATTCTGATACATGCTACAATATCGTTGAACCTTAAATATATTATGCTATGTAAAATAAGCCAGACTCAAAATAAGGAATACTGTATCACTTCACTTATATGACATACTTATAATAGGTAAATTCATAGAGACAAAAAGTACAGTAATGGTTATTGGGGCTGGGAATAGGGAGAAATGGGGTGTTATTATTTAATGGGTACAGAATTTCTTTAGGGTGGTGAAAAAGTAATGGAAATGAATAGTGGTGATGGTTATACAACACTGTGAATGTACTCAATACCACTAAATTACACACTTAAAATGGTTAAAAGAATTTTTGCTGTGTATTTTACCACAATAAAAATAATACACACACAAATATATATGCATGTACATGTGTATATAAACTTTTCAAAAACTTAAGAAACAAACAAAAAATGGTGGGCATACATCCAAACCTACCAATCAATTACATTAGATATAAATGTTTTAAAGATACCAATTAGGAGACAGAGGTTGTCAAAATGAATTTTTAAAAGACCCAGCTATATGGTATCAACAAAAAACCACTGTAAATGTATTGACATTGGAAGATTAAAGTAAAAGAACAGAAAATAATGTATCATGTAAACACTAATCAAAAGAAACCTGGAGGGCTCCCCTCGTGGTGCAGTGGTTGAGAATCTGCCTGCCAATGCAGGGGACACAGGTTCGAGCCCTGGTCTGGGAAGATCCCTCATGCCGCGGAGCAACTAGGCCTGTGAGCCACAACTACTGAGTCTGCGCGTCTGGAGCCTGTGATCGGCAACAAGAGAGGCCGCGACAGTGAAAGTCCCATGCATCGCAATGAAGAGTGGCCCCCGCTTGCCGCAACTAGAGAAAGCCCTCGCACAGAAACGAAGACCCAACACAGCCAAAAATAAATAAATAAATAAATAAGTTTATTTTTTAAAAAAAGAAACCTGGAATGCTTATGTAAATATCATGCAAAGTAAAAAATAATAATAATAAAAGCAAGAAAAATTATCAGAAATAAAAAAGGGACAGTACGAATGGTAGAAAGGTCTGTTCACTAATAAGTCATTATAATTTTAAATATGTATGTACCTAACTATATAGCTTCAAAATACATGAAGCAAAAAATGATAGAACTGAAAGGAGAAATAGACTAATGCACAATTATAGTTGAATACTTCAACATATCCTTCCCAGTTAAAGATACAACAAACAGAAAACCATCAAAGAGACAGAAGAACTGAACACCATCAACCCACTGGATCTAATTAACACTTATAGAACACTTGCCACAATAGCAGCAGAATGCATATTCTTTGCAAGTTTACATGTAACAATCACCACCATAGACCATATCCTGGGTCAAAAAAATTGTTTTAATTGAAATCATACAAAGTATGTTCTCTGACCATACTATATCAATTACTTTTGCCCAAACCATCATGCTCAGCTTTCAACAAAAATTTACATTCATTCTAAAAATAAAATAAAATTAAAAAAACACAGTCTAAAAAGATGAAGCAAGCAGCAGAACCAGATTTAGATTTGGCAGAAATTTTGGATTTATCAGAGAATTTAAAACAACTATGATTAATATGCTAAAGACTTTGATGGAAAAAATGGACAACATGAAATAACAGATGGATAATGTAAACACAGAGATAGAAATTAAGAAAAAATCAAAAGGAAATGCTAGGAAACAAAAAACAGGGTAACAAATGGAAAATGCATTTGATGGGCTTATCACTAGACTAAACACAACCAAGCAAAGAACAATAAGCTTGAAGATATACTAATAGGAACTTCCATAATTGAAATGCAAAGAGAAAAAAATAATGAAAAATATGAAATGGGATATTCAAGAACTGTGGGACAACTGCAGGAAAAAAATAACACAAATGTAATGTGGATACCAGAAGAAAAAGAGAGAGAAAAGAAAACATTTGAAATAATAATGGCTGAGGATTTTCCAAAATTAATGACAGACACCAAATTGCAGATTCGGGGGGCTCAAATAACACCAAGTAAGATAAATACCAGAACTACACCAAGGAATATCATATTCAAACTGCAAAAAAATCAATGACAAAGAAAATCTTGTAAAAAGTTTACCTACAGAGGAGAAAAGATAAGACTTACATCAGATTTCTTTTCAGAAATGATGCAAGCCAGAGGAGTGTGAAGTTAAACATTTAGAGTTGAAAGAAAATAACCACCAACTTAGATTCTGTATCCAGTGAAATTATCCTTCAAAAGTGACAGAGAGATACTTTCTCTGACAAACAAGAATTGAGGGAATTTGTCACCAGTAGACCTGCCTTGCAAGAAATGTGAAAAAATGTTATTCAGAGAGAAGAAAAATGATATAGTTTAGAAATTTAGATCTACATTAAAAAAGGAAGAAATCAATTAGAGAAGAAATAAATGAAGATAAAGTAAAATCTTTTTCTTTTCCTTACTTGATCTAATAGATAATACCTTGTTCAAAATAATAATAACAACAATGAATTCAGTGAGTATAGTTTGGATAAGAGAAATGAATGACGGTAATATTATAAGGAATGGGAGGGAGGAATTGGAAATACTCTCTTGTAAGACACTTGCACTACCAGTGAAGCATTATAGTGTTATTTGAAAGTAGCCTTGGATTAGTTGTAAAAGCATACTGCAAACCCTAGGGCAACCACTTTAAAAAATTTTAAGAGAAGGTATAATTGATATGCTAAAAGAGGAAAAAATAGAATTATATAAAATGGTCTGTGGACACCAGAGAAGCCAGAATGAAAGAGTAGAAGACAGGGAAAAAACAAAGTACAAGGACAATGAATTTTTTAAAAGTTAATAACTATGGTAATCCAGTTATATCAATAGTCACTTTAAATGAGAATGGTCTAAATATACCAACAAAAAGACAGAGACTAACATGGTGGATAAAAACAATCAAGACCCAAGTATATGTTGTTTATAAGAAACCCATTTTATATATAAAAGCACAGCTAGAATAAAAGTAAAGGGGTGGATGAAGATATACCATACTAACACTGATCAAAAAAAGTTGGAGTAGCTGTATTAATTTTAGACAAGTAGGACTTTAGAGCAAGGAATAGTATCAGTAATAAACAGAGGCATTACATAATGATAAGGGATCAATTCTCCAAGAAGACATAACCATTCTTAATGTTCATATGCCTAACAGCAGAGCATCAAAACACGTGAGACAAAATCTAACAGAACTTCAAGAGACATAGACAAATCCATTATTATACTTGGAAACTTTGACACCCCTCTACCAGTAACTGACAGATTCAGCAGGCAAAAAATCAGTGAGGATATGGTTGAATACACAGCACCATCAATCAGCTGGATCTAATTGACTTTTATAGACTACTTCATCCAACAATGGTAGAATACACATTCTTCTCAAGCCCACATGGAACATTCACCATGATAGAACACATTCTAAGATATAAAACATATTTTAACAAATTTGAAGAAATAGATAGCATGCAAAGGATGCTCTCAGACCACAATGGAATAAACTAGAAATGAATAATAGAAAGAGAGCTGGAAATCCCCAAATATTTGAAGATTAAACACACTTCTAAATAACACATGGGTCAAAGAAGTCTCAAGGGAAATTTTTAAATATTTTGAACTAAAAGAAAATGAAAATGCAATCTATTAAAAATTGTGGGATGGAGTAAAGCTGTGATTTATAACACTGAATGCATATATTGGAAAAGAAGAAATATATAAGATCAATAATCTAAGGTTTCACCATAGGAAACTAGAAAATAAATGGCAAATTAAATCCATCATAAGCAGAAGAAAAGAAATAACAGAACTCATACAATAATTAAGTGATATAGAAATCGGAAAACAACAGAGAAGATCAGTAAAACCAAAAGCAGTTTCTTTGATAATATCAATAGAATTGAAAACCCCCTAGCCAGGCTAACCAAGAAAAAAAGAGAAAAGGTACTGAACCACGGACATTAAAAGAATAATAAAGAATTATTATAAATAATTATATGCCCACAAATTTCATAACTTAAAATGAAATGGATCAATTTCTTGAAAGACATACTAATTGTCTAGAACCTGTTCCAGAAAGCAGAAGCAAAGGGAACAATTCTTAATGCATTCTCTGAAGTCAGCATTACCTCATACCAGAACCAGAGAAAGACACAAAAAGAAGGGTAAACTACAGACTAATATCTCTCATGAATTCAGATGCAAAAATCCTCAACAAAACATTAGCAAATCAAACCCAACAATGTATAAAAAGAATTATACACCATTGCCAAGAGGATTTATTCCAGGTTTGCAAGACTGGAATAAATCATATTCATAATCAAACATATCAACAGGCTAAAGAAGAAAATCATATAATCACACAAGTAGATCCATAAAAAGCATTTGAGAAACTTCAACACCTATTTATGATAAAAACTCTCAAGAAACTAGGAATAGAGAGGATTTTCCTCAACTTGATAAAGGATATCTACGGAACCCCCACAGCTAATATCATAGTTAATGGTGAGAAACTAGATACATTCCCCCTGTGACTAGGAATAAGGCAAGGATCCCTCTCATTATTGTTAACATTGTGCTAGAAATGCTAGCTAAGCCAATAAGGGAAGAAATTCGTTTTCCTATATACCAGCAATGAACAAGTGGAATTTGAAATTAAAAACACAACACCATTTACATTAGTGCCCTCCAAAATGAAATACCTAAGTATAAAATGTGTACAAGATCTATATGAGGAAAACTACCAAACTCTGATTAAAGAAATCAAAGAAAATGTGAAAAATGGAAAGATATTCCATGCTCATAAATACGAAGACTCAATATTGTTAACATAGTGATTATTCCCAGCTTGATCTACAGATTCAATGAAAGCTAAATCAAAATCCCAGAAAATTATTTTGTGGATATCAACCAACTAATTTCAAAGTTTATATGGAAAGGCAAAAGACCCCTAAGTAGTCAATACTATATTTAAGAAGAAGAACAAAGTCAAAGGACTGACACTACCCACCTTCCAGTCTTACTGTAAAGCTACAGCAATCAAAATAAGGTGGTATTGACAAAAGAATAAGCAATAGATCAACAGAACAGATGTAGGCCCATACAACTATAGTCAGCTGATCTTTCATAAAAGAATAAACACAATCACATGGAGAAAAGATAATCTTTTCAACAAATTTTTCTGGAACTACTGGACAGCCACGTGAAAAAAAAGAAAATTAATCTAGACACTGACATTATGCCTTCCCAAGAATTAATTCAAAATGGATCATAGACCTACATGTAAAATGAAAAGCTATAAAACTTTTAGGAGATAACATAGGAGAAAATGTAAGTGACCTGGGTTCAGCAATGAATTTTAAATGTATCAAAAACATGATCCCTGGAAGAAAAGATTGGTAAGTTGGACTTAACTAAAATTAAAGTAACTTCTCTGTGAAAGACACTGTTAAGGGAATAAAAAGACAAACCACAGACTGAGAAAAAATATTTGCAAACACATATGTGATAAAGAACTTTTATCCAAAATACACAAAGAACTCTTATAACTCTACAACAAAAATTGAACAACACAATTAAAAAGTGAACAAAAGATCTGAACAGATACCTGACCAAAGGAGATATACAGATGGCAGATAAGCATCGGAGGTATTCAACATCATGTGTTATTAGTGAATTACAAATTAAAACAATGAGATACCACTCCACACCTATTAAAATAGCTAAAATCCAATCCACTGACAACACCAGATGCTTCTGAGGATGTGGAGAAATTTGACTCATTGCTGGTGGAAATTCAAAATGGTACAGCTACTTTGGAAGACAATTTGGAAGTTTCTTACTTAACCATAGACTAATAATAAGATTCAGCAGTTGTGCTCCTAGCTATTTACCCAATGAGTTGAAAATTTATGTCCACAATTCACATGAAAACCTGCACACAAATGTTTGTAACAGTCATAACTGACAAAAATTGGAAGGAACCAAGATGTTGTTCAATACATGAATGGATAAACGAACAGTGGCACACACATACAATGAAATATTATTCAGTGAAGCAAAGAAATGAGCTCTCAAGCCATGAAAGAACATAGATGAATCTTAAATGCATATTTCTAAGTGAAAGAAGCCAGTCTGAAAAGAGTACATATTGTGTGATTCCGACTATATGACATGTTGGAAAAGATAAAACTACAGAGACAGTAAAAAGATCAGTGGTTGTCAGGCGTTGAGGGGGTGAGATTGTGAAAGGATTAATAGGTGGAGCACAGGGGATCTTTTGTGTAATGTAATGGTTGTACATAACTTTATGTACTTGGCAAAAACTGTTACAGTACAAAATGAGCCCTGTTATAAACTATGGACTTTAATTAATAACAATATGTCAATTGGTTCAACAATTGTAACCCCAATGCAAGATATTAATAATAGGGGAAATTATGGGAGGGGAGGGAGAAGATTTGGGAAGTCTCTGTATTTTCCTTTTAGTTTTTCTATAAACATAAAACCACTCTAAATATTCGATTAAAAATTATATGGATCAAGGAGAAATTTAGAAAATATTTTGAATTGAAAGAAATATAAAGACAGCATATAAAATCTGTGACAGACACTTAAATCAGTGCTTCAGAAAATTTATGAATTCTAAGTTTACATTAGAAGGAAGAAAGATGTCAAATCAGCAACCTAAGCTACTACATAAGACACTAGAAAAAGGGCAAAATAAACCCCAAGCAAACAGAAGGAAGGAAATAATAAAGAGAAAAGAAAATTAAAACTCAATAGAGAGAAAGCAAGGAAACAAAAGTTGATTCTTTGAAAAACAAATTAAAAGGAAAGATAAATCTTCAGCCAGGGAAAAAAAAGACAGACAACATACATTACAAACAGCAGAAATGACAAGAGGGAAGATCCAGAGAGATATTAAAAGGCTTATAAGGGAATACTATGGGAAAACTATGCACATAAATTCAACAGCCTAGGCTAAATGAACGAATTCCTTGAAAACCATGAACAACCAAAATTTATCCAAGAAGAAACAGATAACCTGAATAGTCTTATAATTATTAAAGACCTTGAATTGATACTTTAAAAAGAAAAACTTCTGAAAAAGGAAACTACAGGCTCAGATGATCTCACTAAGTACTAACAAATATTTAAAGAAGAAACAACACCAATTCTATACAATCTCTTCCTGAAAATAGGGAAAACTCTTTCCAACTAGGTTATCACTGCCCTGATACCAAAAGCAGACCAAAGCAATGTAACAAAGGGAAAAAAACTGCAGATCAATATCCGTCATGACCCTAGATGCAAAAGTCTTCAATATAATATTAGTAAATTAAATGCAGAAATATATAAAAATAATAAAATACCATGATCAAGTGGGATTTATCCTGGGAATGTAGAGCTGGTTCAATGTTTGAAAATCAATCAATGTAATAACACCTTATTAACAGGCTAAAGAAGGAAAAAAACATAAACAAATAAACCTATGTAGAGGAAGTTTTGACAGAATTCAACACCAGTTTATATATTTTTTAAAACTCTCAGCAAATTAGAAATAGAATGGAAATTCCTCAACCTAATAACACTGTAGAGAGGACAGGTACAAAAAACCTACAGCTGACATCATACTTAATGGTGAGAGACTGAATGCTTCCCCCAAGACAGGGAACAAGGCAAGGATGTTTACCTCCAGCAATCCTATGAAACATCTTACTGGATGTCTTAGGCAGTGTCATGAGACAAGAAAAAGAAATAAAAGGCATACACATTGGAAAGGAAGAAACAAAATTGTCCTTATTCACAGAAAACCTGATTGTCTACTTAGAAAATCCCAAGAAAGCTACAAAAAAGCTTCCCAGAACTAATAAGTGAGATTAACAAGGTCACAGGATAAAGAAGCAACACAAAAATATTAATCCTACTTCTAGACACAAATAATGAATAACTGGAAACCAAAAATTTAAAACCAGTATCAATTATGAAAGCTCCAAAAATGAAATAGATATAAATCTAACATTTGTAAGTATCTGTATGTTGAAAAATTTTAAATGATGATAAAAGCAATCAATGATGATTTAAATAAATACTTATGCATGTTTGCCAACATTATCTGATTTTAAAACTTACTATAAAGGTAATCAAGACAATGTGTTTTGGGTAAGGGGATAGACACATAGATCAATGGAACTGCATAATTTCTAGAAATAGACCCACACCAGTATGGTCCAGGTACAAAGGCAAGTCAGTGGAAGAAGGAGGAGCCTGCCAAGGGTGAGCTGTCAGTTGGGAGGAGTCTGGACACACCGGAGACCTCCAGGAATCACTTGTAACTATGGTTACCATAAACTGAGCTCAGAGAAGTTAAGTAAGCTGTCTGCATTCTGACAGCCAGGAAGTGATCCAGTTCCCATTCCAACCGGATCGTTCAGGCTCCAAGATGCATACCTAGCTCTCTAATCATCAAATTCTACATCTCAGAAAATTAGAATATTATCTACCTTGAAGGGTAGTTGTAGGGATTCTATAAGATTTCAAGTGTTTATCAAAGTGTCAGCAGGGGCACAATCAATGGAAGCCATAGTTATGACTCTATTCTAATAAGAATAGGATTATTCCTATTAGAAATACGGGCCCTGCAGTTGGAACATGAAAAAGTCACATTGTCAAAATGACCCTTAAAAATACTTGAAATCACTTGTAAATTAGTCTACCTGATTTTGTATATTCAATGTTATACAGTTTGTATATATATACATAAGTATATGCCATCTTTTTCAGGTTATAATGAACACCTACAATAAACAAAGTTCACAATTCACTATAAAATGAGGTCATTTCAGTCACTGGGCTTGGGCTGACGGCACATCTTTCAGCCCCAGAACTTTCTGCTCTAGGATTTTAGCAAGATTTCTTAAAAAGCGTGAGGTGTAAAGAGAGGCACCCACACCTAACAGGATGAGCTGGGCAGAGAGGGCCTTCCTCTGCATAGAGACCCCTGCACTCCCCCACTCCGAGTTGCTAAATCCTCGGTGGATATCTTTGGACACTGCCATGAAGCATGACCCTTCTTTGTGGGGCCTGCCACCAGGACGCTACAGGGCAGTGTGAGTGGGCTGAGCTCCACTGCCCAGGGACAATGTGACAGCTGCCTACAGTTTCTCTCCCGAGCACAGAAAACCAAGATACCAGTTCTAGGATTTGTCTGCCTGGCTCATCTGCTTCCTGTTCACCCTTGCTTTCTCTCAGATGTCTCTGTGAGTGTGTTATCAAGGGGAGAAAGGGGCTGGAATGTCTGCACACTGGTGCAGAGGCCTGGGACGGCAGAAAGAGCTCTGAGTCCCACGGACTGTCAAGCACTCAGCTCGGCCCGTTGGCTGTACTCCCTTCAGCAATCTATTTGGCCTCTCTGATACCTGACTTCTGACTTAGAAAAACAAAACAAAACAAAAAACTCTCTTGCAGGGCAACTATAACAATTAAAAATGCTACTCTTTTAAGAGCATTGCTTCAAAAAGAAAATCCTGTAGCGTCCTGAAAGCAGGCTCCACAGAGAAGGGTCATGCTTCATGGCAGTGCCCAAGGATGCCCACTGAGGATTTAGAAACTCGAAGTGGGGAGTACAGGGGTCTCCATGCAGAGGAAGGGAAACTGGGCCAGTTTCCCTTCCAGCCAAGCCTGAATAATCACGCAGGAACTGAATAAAAAAGTGACACTCATAGGTAGAAAAAATAGCATGCAAAAGGAGAACCAAAGAGGATGTGAGAGAGGTATGACCACAACTGGATGGCAGCAAAGCCCCAGTCAGCCCAAGTAAAGAGACAGGGTCCAGACCCAAAACCCAGAGCCTGGATGCCAGGGTACAGGCAGCTGCCCCCGAGGAAGTTTCGGCAGGATCTGCTCTGAACCTCACAACATCATTCCCACCCTCTTCACTCTTTTTCATTTACAAGATGAATAATTTTAAGATGTAATTAAAATTATTTTACAATCTTTTAATCACTAGAAATTGTGTATAATTATTTTACCTCCACTCTAGTGCCAAGAATTGCTGTGAATTACTTGACTTCTCAAAGTGTAGAAAGAAAATGCTTCAATTTTGCATTAATTAAAGAATTTTTTACCCATTCCTGTCCATTAGCTGCTACCACACAATGGCTAAGAATGGCCATTACAACAGACAGAAATAGGAACATCAATTTCCTGCTAATGAAAATGTCAGGGGGAGATGCCGTCTATCACAGATGGTTCTGATGTGGAGAGGGCTTTTTTCTGCCTTGCAACTTTCTCCAGTTTCTAGGAGACCTGCATGGAAGGGCAAGTGTCTTTTATTTATAGATACCTGGAAAGTATCCTTTGCAATAGATTGAAGACAACACTCAGATCCTAGTAAATATTCCATTGATTTTTAAAATTGCTCCCTTTCTTATCAGGCCTCACAGGGTCTCTGCCTGGGAAACCTCGCTGACCTCCTCCCCTCCTGATGAGGCCACTTTTCTTGAGATCAGAGGCAGCACATGCATCTGCTGCTGCCCACCTGCTCCCTCACCGTTTATGAGGTGAACATGACATCAGTCAGCTGCGCTCAGCGGTCCCCACCTTCCTCATCCCCCTCAGGGTGGGGAGTTCCATCGCTCACAGTTTTGAGAGCTTATTCAGAAACACACTTATTCTGCCCCAAGCAGAAGGATGGATTTAGTTAGTGTTGGGTGGTGTCCGGCTCTGGCCATGGCCTACAGCTCTCTGGCTTCACAGGGGCACAAGTGCAGATCTGAGTGCTGGGTCCTTGTACCCATACAGCCTCAGAGGCACAGTCCCAGAGCTCCCCAGCCAGGGTTTTGGGCGAAAGCCATCTCCCTGCCAGGCTTGCAACTCAGTTGGAAGCTGCTAAAGGCAATGTTGTTTCTGCCATAATAATCAAAGACCACGAGGCCCACTTTGGAAAACCCCAGTTGTTTACTCATAGAGAAAAAATGGAGTCAGGAGGTATTTTTAAAAACCAAGCACTTTTGAAAACCTCATGTACATCAATCGCTACTTGGATCTGTGTTTGCCCCTAAATTCCCTTTGGCTAGCATGGCTGTCAAGAGGGTTTTAGTCATAGACTAACAAATACCTCTTCACACGGGACGGCCTTTCACACCCAGAGCCTCCTTTCGGGTATCGTGGTCAACAGGGCTTGTCCACTACAAAATCACACAGGCATTCAGTAGGTACTCAATAAAGCTTATTAGCAAAAAGGGGGCTAAGAGACAAATTGACTACTCATTAGTCTTTCTCTACGCAGTTGTGCTGGCCTGGCTGTCAAAAGCATTCCAAAAATATCTGTTCTCCAGAAAACTTCCAGACGGGTTGCGTTGAATGACTGTTTTAGAAATAGTATTTCAGCATGTTAAAATGACTATTACAAGCCACCGTTTGGCTCCAGTTCAACTAAAGATGAATGAATGAAATCAATTTCTTGGATCAGAAGGTCTTTGGTTCCAGTGGCCAATAGCAACTGGCCCACCTCAGTTTCTTATATTGCACAGGAAGTAGAGATGGTCAAAAGACTGGACCACAAAGTACTGCAGAACTTCTCCCCCTTATTTAGCCCGTGTTTAATGAGTATCTACTACAGTCACCAAGACCCTCCCTTCATTTCTATGGGCTACGTGTCTTCAGCTACACTCTGTGATATGCAAGAAGTA
>NW_006798798.1:1748395-1775234 GCF_000442215.2 Lipotes vexillifer | reverse complement strand
CAGGAATGTGAAGGGTGAGAAAAGCCAGAGCCACACAGACGTAGACCCGGGATCCGCCAGGGCAGAGATGCTGGAACCAGGAATGGAGGGCTGGGGCAGGCGGGCTGAGCAAACTATGGTCAGCTGGCTCGGGCCATGATGCTCATGAAGGCCCTATTATTACCTCTAGGCCATATTGATATCTTACTTTTTTCTCATCCAAAGGAAAACTGAGTTCCATGTGTACATTGCCATGTTCTTAAAAAACAACAGTAATGCCAATAACCGGACATGTAGTGCTCTGCTCCAGTAGCCAAGGGTGACTCCTGCTACTGAAATAAGTAACCTAAAACCAAGAGTAACTAAAAATCTCAAGAGTGTCTCAGGGAACACAGCTTCTCTGCAGAATTTGTCTACACTCAGGAATGATGCCTGTAGCACTTTTAATGTTATTTAGGGCTAGAATCTTCTCTGCAGAGCATTGCAGTACCTTCTAAAAAGCCCATTCCCAAGGCCATCTCTTTCTTGAAATACCTCCATCATCTCAGAGTTCAGAAAGCACCAATATTTAACAGGAGCCACACCAAACAACCATCTTTCAGCCTTAAGACACCCATCCAACCGCATGGAAGGAAGAAGCAATGGAGCAAGGCGAAACCCCATCAAGCCCAATTTCCTGTCATGGCCTAATATAGTAGCCCAATGGATGCTAGTCACTAAAAGATGAGAAAGATACCACATCCACCATTAGGGAGCTCACAGACTAATCAGAAAATAAAGTAGCCAAATGATGATAGCACAAAAATAGAATATGGTGCCCAAAGTGCTTTGCAAGATCTGGAGGTGAGAAGGTTCTTCTACCGTTAAGCCAGGTGTAGGGCTTTCCATTCTCAGAGCATCTAAGTGCAAGATGCTTTACCACCTGGGCTTGCTGTGTAGTACCCAAGACTTGGAGCTGTATCAGAAGGGCTCCCAGCCTTGGAGAAAATCTGGCCAATGGTGTGGTTCGAGATTGAGAGGCAGGGAGCAGCCTGTGGGGTTATGGAAAGTCAATAAGAACATGAGGTTCCCCAAATCTTCAAAGAGCTTTTTATGAGGTTTCCTGGGATTGCAACCATAATCCTCCCTCAACAAGGTGAGCACCGTGATGTCTGGATTTACCTACCCCAGAGGACCCTGTGGAGGTAGGTTTTCCATGCAATGAGCTAGAAACACTTACAGATGTGACTTACCCCCACCAGGACAGCCCCCAACTCCACCTTCCCTGGAGGCCAATGTTCAGCCCTTCAGGTAAGAGCTGAACAATTATAATAAATAATAACAGCTCACATTTATTGGTTGCTCTGTGCCAAGTACTGTGCTAAGTGTTTTACAGGCTATATATCAAGTTATCCTCATAACAACCCTGTGACATTTATTACTCATTTCACAGAAGCGAAGGCTGAGAGAAGTACCGTCACTTGCCAAGGCCACGGGCTGGCAAGTGGAAGAGCCAGAGTGCTCGCCTGCCTCTGACTCCAGAGGCCTGTCTCCCTACATCCAGGCTCCTCTCTCAGGAGTAGCATTGTTGCTTAATGAAGACCCCTGCCCTTTGTGCCAAACTTTTGTCAATATCATTATTTAAAGGGACACATCCCAATTTATCCCAGTATCAATTCTCTATATCGTTTACCTCAGCACTGATTGTATCGTTTGCAAATTAGCATTAGACAGCAATTTCTGGTTCCATATAAAACTATTGAGCAATCTAGCCAAGAAAATTGAAAGATGTAAAGCAAAACCCTGGGTGCTGAACCTAATTCTCTTCCTTATCTTCCTGTTACATATTGACATATTTGAGGCCATTCAAAAGCATCTAAGCTGTCTCGCCTGAGTGCAAATCAGATTATTGACAATGAAAGCCATTTAATAGGTTATTTAAATGTTGGGGTCCTATCTCTGTGGGATCTGCTTCTTGACCAGCTTCTGCTGCAGAACGGTCAACTTTTGTTTGTAAGGAACAGAGATGTCTCCTGTTTCTGTGTCCCAAGTGTGGGTGCTGTGGAATGTCTGCTCCAGTGCATGCAGATGTCTCTCTCCTGATCACCCCCACCCCGATGTTCTAATCCTGGCCACCCCAGATGCTGGCCTGCATCCCTGTGAGCCTGGTATGACCACACTGCTGAGAAGGGACAAGCCGGATAGTAGGCCCAGGGCTGCCTGACTTGGCAGCCCCTGAATTCGCTGTTCAGTCAACCACAGTTCAGTGAGCCCCAACTATTACTCAACACAGAGCCAGTTTCCATAAAGCATGCTCCAGAAACATTCTACCTAGTTCCATTTATTTAACAATATTCATTACTGAGTGCCTGCTATGTGCTTGGTATTGTCTGAAGGTCTGGGAGAGAGAAACAATCATACCAATAAAAGCAACCAAAACCTTTATTCTGGAGGACACTGTGATGTGTCCAGATCTCCCTTCAATGAAATATTTGTGCCCTAGAGGCTGGGAGTGTAGTCGGCAGATGGCTTTCATCTGTCAGCTGCTTCTGGAATTGCCTCACCCAAGTCATGCCCCTTCCCAGGCATCCCACATTCAGTGACAGATGACCACAGGGGTAGGAAAGCTTGGCCATCCCAGTTCAACTCATAAGGGCTCTTGGAGCTCTGAAGATCCCCATGGGTTGCCATTCTGCCTGGCTGCAGCCTGACTTCTCCCGCTGCTTCATCATGCTTCCCCTCCCTTCCTTCTACAGGTGTTGAAACCAAATGCACACTTTCATAAACATCAGGCACACTAAACTCCATCTCAGTGTCTGATCCTCAGAAAGCCCAACCTGTGACAACCAGAAACAGGAGGTCCAAGAGGAAACATGTGCTGAGGTGGGGTTTTGAAGCTGGATCACTCCGTCTCCACTCCACTGGCAATAAAGACCCCATCACTCCTGGTAGGTGTTGGGCCAACTGATGAAACTTTCATAGGTGCTGATGGAGATGATATACTTACGTAAGGGAGTACATTTGCTGGTGCAATGTATTTGTTAGTTGAAAAATATGAGGGAAATAACTGAAAGGATGATGGAATCCAGTTAAACTGGATTGTCATTTGGAAAAAGACAGTGAAAAGATAAGAGCAATCCATCACCACTTGAAAGTTACTGTGAAGCCAGTGGGCCTCTTTGGAAACATACACAAGGCCCTTATATCTTGCAGCAGGTGGATAGAGGAGCTGAGGACCAGGCCTTGGATGGAGTCATTAGAGTGGCTGAGCTCCCTAGAAGGTTAGACTCCCAGTTCCCAATCTGGCAGGTCTGCTATGCCAAGATGAGGCCCCAGCTGAGAAAAAACTAAACCCTGACACTGGGATGGAGACATCAGACGAATGCTTTGGAAAATCATAAATCTCCAGGTTCCCCAGAACCCTCTGCACCTACAGGAATGGCCCACCTCTCCCTATCAAGAGGTAATTCCTCCACTTGCTTGCAGGCAATGCAAAGTCGTCTCCCAGATCAGGAGATACGTGGCCTTCAACATTGACCTCTCCTTCCCCTATTCATACACTAAGAGTAAATTACAACAAAAGCCAGATGAGGTCATGCTGGGTCTGATAAGAGGAAACTTGTTGTACCTTAAAGGCACTACAAGACCTATCCAACATGTATCTGCTGGAGCCAGAAGATTACACACAAGCTTGGACACTGATAGTCCTTGAGCAAGAGAACCAAAACAAGAGGTTGAATTAGACAGTTTGTCAATTTGGGAGTACTTTTTCAGACTACAAGATTTAAAACCTTGGCAAGGAGATAGAGAGATGTGCTACTAAGATGTCTCCTAGGAGCGTGGAAGAGACAAAGACCCACACTAAATGCCAGAATTGCCACAGAAGATAGCAGAAGAAGGAATTTAAAGGATCTCAGAAGTATGCATGCCAGGATGGAAATAATCTGTAAGGCCAAAACCCCAGATGATTATATTCCAGGGGAAAGTTTAGAGAATTCACAAAAAGCCTACAGAATGCACTGGTGAAAGGAGCACAGGATCATTGTGAAGTTCGACAACACCCCTCTGTAGACCACAGCTGGTGGTAGAGGAGACTGTCACAGACACCTACAGGAATGCCCCACCTCTCCCTATCAAGAGGTAATTCCTCCACTTGCTTGCAGGCAATGCAAAGTCGTCTCCCAGATCAGGAGATACGTGGCCTTCAACATTGACCTCTCCTTCCCCTATTCATACACTAAGAGTAAATTACAACAAAAGCCAGATGAGGTCATGCTGGGTCTGATAAGAGGAAACTTGTTGTACCTTAAAGGCACTACAAGACCTATCCAACATGTATCTGCTGGAGCCAGAAGATTACACACAAGCTTGGACACTGATAGTCCTTGAGCAAGAGAACCAAAACAAGAGGTTGAATTAGACAGTTTGTCAATTTGGGAGTACTTTTTCAGACTACAAGATTTAAAACCTTGGCAAGGAGATAGAGAGATGTGCTACTAAGATGTCTCCTAGGAGCGTGGAAGAGACAAAGACCCACACTAAATGCCAGAATTGCCACAGAAGATAGCAGAAGAAGGAATTTAAAGGATCTCAGAAGTATGCATGCCAGGATGGAAATAATCTGTAAGGCCAAAACCCCAGATGATTATATTCCAGGGGAAAGTTTAGAGAATTCACAAAAAGCCTACAGAATGCACTGGTGAAAGGAGCACAGGATCATTGTGAAGTTCGACAACACCCCTCTGTAGACCACAGCTGGTGGTAGAGGAGACTGTCACAGACCTGGGCAATGGGGACAATGGAAGAAACACTGAAACCACAGGGGAAGAATCATTATGTGGTACTTAATTGTCAGAAGCCAAGAGGATGTAATCACTGTAGTAAGAAGCAAGGTCAGAGGGCCACTGATCTGCAGAGAGTTATCAAGATGGTTAATAGAACACAGTGTCCCTGGAGGCCAAAAAGAAGAGCAGCCAACAAGGATACTACTCATTGTACCATCAAAAAAAAAAAAAAAAAACAAAGGTGGATGATAAAGAGATTGAGGGCAGTTGCCCCAATAAAAAGCCATGATTCCTTGTCCACTTTTTAGACCTGTAATCCACTGAATGAAGAGAAAGCCATGCCCCCACAAGGGGGAATCCTGCAACACCATGGCAGGTATACACAATAATAGTTCCCTGAGTCCTTCCGCAGAGAGAATTGCACTGTGCCCTGTGGAAAGGGAAACATCCAAATATTTTGAAAACTGTTGGACATAGGATTTGAGTTGACATTGATACCCAGAGACCCAAAGAGTTATCATAGTCTCCTGGTCGATGGAGATATAGGGGAAACGTGTGATCAGTGGAGTTCTGGCCAAAGTCTGCCTCACAGTGACTCAACTGGATGGGATGTCAGTATAGATATTCTGGGAAATTGACACACTGAGTCCTTGCCTGTGGAGTAAGAACTGTCCTAATGGGGACCAGCATCCAAGTGGAAGTCTCCGTAATCACCCCACCCCAACAAATCAAGATAGACAATAAACAATAATATCGTATCCCAGGGAGACAGAAAGTTCTGCTCCTTTTAAAGAGCTAAGAGATGCAAGGGTAGTGGTTCTCATCACATCTCCATCTAATTCACTACCGTAGCCCCTGCACAAAATCAGATGGATCCTGGAAAATGACCATGGACTCCTCAAACTCAACCAAGCAGTTGCCCAAAATGCAGCTTCCTTATCAGATATAGTATCTTCACTAGAGTCGATTAATATGACCTCAAGAACACGGTTGCAGCCTTTGATTTAGTGAATGTATTCTTTCCTATCACAGTTAGGAAAAGGATCAGAAATAATTCTGGGAAGAACAATGGTACATTTACAGGTTTTCCTGACTCCTCCTTTAACATTCCCACCCTTGGTCGTAATATAGTCAAAGTGGTCTTAACCAGGAGATGTCACAGAACCTCCCATTGAGCTCCTATATCAATGGCATCATGCTAATCATATCCAACAGGGCTTTGGAGGCTTTGATAAGACACATGTGTTCCAAAGAGTGGGAGAAAAACTCCTTCAAAGACTCAGCGCCCTTCCACATTAGTAACATTTTTAGGAGTTGAGCAGTAAAGGGCACAAAAGGACATCCCTTCCATTATAAAAGATAAATTTTGCCTACCACTGAAAAGAATGAAGCACAATGCCTTGTTCTAGAATCTTTGCATTTTCCACATCTGGAAATACTGCTCTTACCGATATACCAAGTAACATAAAAATCTGCTAGCTTTGAATGGCGTCCAGAAGAGAAAAGGGCTCTGCAACAAGTCTAGCCTGCGATGCAATCACCTCTGTTGCATGGGCCCTATAATCTGGCAGACCCTAAAGTTTAAGTTATCAGTGAAGGGAAATGATGCTAGGTGGAGTTTATGGCAAACCCCAAAGGAAGAATCACAATGTAGATCCTTGGGGGTTTGGGATCACGGTTTTACCATCTGCAGCAGAGAAAACACTTCACAGTGTAACTACTGGGCCCTGATAAAGATGGTGTGCCTGACCATGGGTCCCCAAGTGATAGGGCTCTGCCTTATACCACCATATCACAATGTCAGGGGGGCCCAGCTATAATCTCTGGAATGTGGAAGTGGCTAATCCAGAATCAGGCATAGCAGGGCCAGAGGACACAAGCAAGTTGCATGAGTGGGTAGCTCTGACCTCCACATCATTCACTACCATTGTACTCTTCTGAGCTCGCCCTGTGACTTTAGGGTATCCTTTATGGCCATCTGACAGAGGAAGAAAAAGCCCAGGCTTGCTTCACAGATGGTTCAGCTCAGTATGTGGAGTAAAGATGAAAATGGACAGCAGCTGCACTATAGCCCTACTCAGGAGTAGGAATAGTGACTTTGAAAGAGCCAGAAGTGATTTTGAAAGACAGTGGTGAGGGGAAATCCTCTCAATGGGCAGAGTTTAGGCAGTGCACCTGGTCAGCTAGTTTATATGGGCAAAGATCAGAATATATATGGACTCACGGGCAGTGGCAAATAGCCAGGCTAAATGGTCATGGGTCCAGAACGAGAGCCATTAGTGTATCAGTATACATATTTTTAAAATTTTCTGTACTTTATGTTGCTTTTACATCATGAGATGAGAGCTTTGCTCTTGCTGACCTGGAGAGACTGCCCTTTCCAGGGCTGGTTAATTCCTAGAAAGAGCAAACAATTGCCCTTTGAGCATGCTTTTCATATGCAAATCAACCAATCCAAAGCCTACCCCCAAACCCCTCCTTTATTGGGCTCTCACAGGTCTCTTACTCTCTGGGGCCAATATTCCCCTGCCCTAATCACCCCAGGGCCAGGTACCAAACAGGGTACCAGCAGCCCCTACACCCTGGAGTTTGCTAAAATTATTCAAACTAGCCAATCACAAACCTGCTTCACCTGCTTACCCTGCCTCACAATTTGCTTCCTATGGAAACCATGATAAAGATTCTCACCCACACTTTCCCCTCACCTTCTGCCTCCTGACTGACCTTGGTGCTTCCCCGTGTAGCCCTGCATGGTGTGGCACGTCCGCTTCTCTTGGAACTGTGGGTAACAAACTATCTTTTCAATGACAGTCATCTGATCTGCTGGCCTCACCATACCTGAATTAATAATAAAACTTACATTTAAAAACACTTAGAAGAATGGGACTTCCCTGATGGTCCAGTGATAAATTCCAATGCAGGGGACGTGGTTTCCATCCCTGGTCAGGGAACCAAGATCCTACATGCCATGGGGCAGCTAAGCTCACACGCCTCAACTAGAGAGAGAAAGCCTGCATGCTGCAACTAGAGAGAAGCCCGTGTGCTGCAACGAAGACCCGACACAGCCAAAAAAATAAAGAAAATAAATAAATATTTTTTAAAAAAACACTTAGAAGATCAGGGATAAGAGGTTTTGGGTAGAGGCATGTGGATTAACATGTGGGAGAGAATATGAAGACCTTCATACCACTTTAATGTTTGCTAGAGAGCTTCCACCATAGAAGGTACACTAAAGTCAAGCAGACAAAATGTATGGCCAGCTGGCATCAGCCAGCGTCTCATCAGCCACTCCAGTGCTGTGCAAGGTGCCATATGAACAGCATAGGCACAATGGCAGAGATGGAGGTTATGCACGGTTTTCCACTTACCAAAGCTACTGCCACTGCCAAACTTCAACCTGACCAACAGCAATAGAAACAAACACCGACCCAGATATAGCACCAACTGCTAAGGAAACCAACCAGCTGGATAGTAGCAAGTTGACCACATTAGCCTACTTCTGTCCTGGAAAGTCTGGGGATTCCTCCTGACAGGAATAAACATGTATCTTGGGTATGGATTTGCCTTTTCTGCCCACAGAGCCTCAGCCACATCACTACTTGAGGGCATGCAGAGGGTTTGAGCTCTGGATGGAATCCACATAACAGCTCATCAGACCAGGGGACCAATTTTATAACAAAAGAGAAGTGGTAATGGGCTCATGACCCTGGGACTCTCTGATTGTATCATAGTGTATCATCTGGAAGCTACCAGACAGAAGGCAGCTGAAGGCACTGATGATGTGATAACTTAAGGGCAATAGTTTATAAGGAAGAGGAAACATCCTACAGGATGCAGTATACACTTTGGCTCGAAGACTTTGACACAAAGCTGTGTACCCAACATGAAAGATACGTGGGTCCAGAGACCCAAGAGGTAGAGTAGGAGCAGCCTTACTTACCATTATCCTCAGTCACCCATTGGAGAATTTGTGCTTCTTGAACAAAGTGATCCTAAGCTCTGGAGTTTTGAAGATCTTGGTTCCCAAAGAAGGACACTGCCACCAGAAGACACAGAGAGAGTCTTTATTCTGGAGGGAAACTTAAAGGAGGAAGGTTAGTGCAATGAACAACATCCCCATTTAATCACTAGCTGTGATTGCCCCCTGGTCACTTCAGACACCTGTGCCAATGGACCAGCAGATAAGAAGAGCAGTCACCATCTTTGCACGGTGATTGACCCTAATTATCAGGGGGATGTCAGGCTGTACTTATGCAAGGAACGGAGAAGGAAATCTGCTTGGCAACCAGGTGATCTATTTGGGCACTTGTGGCATTCCCCTGCCCAATTATGATGGTAAATGAACAACTGCAATGACTCTGGCCTGAGAAAGATGTAGTAATCATAAACTCAAACCCCCAGACCCTTAAGGGTGAAGTTCTGGGCAATGGCCCCAAGTAAGCCATTTAGCCCAGCACAGGTTCTGGCTGAGGTTGAGGGCAATCAAGGATGGATAGGAGGTAGATGATGGGTACCAGTTGGGACTCCGAGACCAGCTTCAGCAGCAGGGGCTACAGTTCATCTTACTAACCTTCCTCCTCTAAGTTTCCCTCAGGAAAAAAGACCCACAAGATTCTGTGAGAGCTGCTTCCTGAACGTGTATGAAGAAGTGGATCTGAAGAGCTTGAGGGTAGATGGTGGTGGACAGAAGATGTGCTGCCCAGACCCCCTTCAATGAAGGGCTTGTTGCCCCGGCTTCTGGGAGTTCAGCAGATGGCCTCCAGCTGCTGGTTCCTTCCAGAATGCTCTCAACTGCAGAGAGCCACCTCAACCAGGGTCATGCCCAGGGACTGCTGACAAAGGAGCATGAAGGCCCCACCATCTCAGCCCAACTCGAGGCAATTCTGAAAAGCCAGTCTGGCTCCAGAGCTCCCTGCATGGTCGGCCACGGATGTCCTTGGGCTCACGTGGCAGCCTGGCTCTCCCACTGCCCCATCCTGCTTCCTTCCCCTCCCTTCCCAGGCGCTGATTCCCAGAGCACTCCCCAATATCACTCCTGCACGTGAACCTCCATCACAGAGCCAGCTTCCTGAGGACCCTACCTGCGACATGGGAGAGCCAGACACGCTTCCACGTGCCCTACCAGTCCATGTCCATTTACTCCTCTAAGCAGCACTGCCCCAATGACAGGGATGCATACAAAGGTTAAGGAACTTGCCTGTGGTCACAGAGCCAGTAGCAGGTGGACCTCTTTGATGAGCAGAGCCAGCCAGGCTCCAGAGCCTGCAATCCTAGGCTCCCTGACCTCGGGAGCTCAGAGTCCAATGGGAGAGAAACAGATGCAGATGCATGGCCCCTTTTAAGTGTGGAAGCAGGAGAGAATTCAGCTGAGCTGGGCAGAAAAGGAATGTCTGTCAACACCCCCTGGTAATTTTCATTTTGTGTCCCGACCAGTCTCAACTGTGAAGGGTGAATGCATCCCTCACTCAGCTCACGTGAAGCACCTGCCCTGCACCAGACCCTGGCACAGGGCTGTGTGGAGAACTCTTGTCCCCACTGTGGAATTGGAGCCTGGCTGCACGCGGCGTCCTCCCGCCAGGCTAACCTCCACTTACGCCTCCAAGGCAAGTCACCAAGACAAGGTGACTTCCTCAGGACAACCTGTGTAGAGGAGATGCCAGCCCATGTCCCCTGCCACCCACCACCACCACAACAACTAGTTGGATGGAGCTCCAAATCCTTACCACCTACGTGCATGTCCCCTCGGGCAACCTGACACATCAGACCTTTTAGAACTTTCAAGCCTCATCCGCACACTCCTGCATGATGAGTCTTGGCATGTATCTATTTTGATCAATTACCTATTAATTCATCCATTTTATGCTTCCTTTCTGCATTAAGCTGGTATTCAATGAGAGACAGCTCCCTCCCACCCAGAGTAAATGGCACTGTATTGGAGACTGACTTTGCACAGAAAAGGTTCTAAAAACAGATGTTAAATAAAGCAACAGACAAATAACTATACAGGGTTGCTGTCCTCCTTTGAAATGCATGAGACCACTTTTCCAGACTGCTGGATTCTTCAGTATTCCGGGTCAACTTTCTTTTCCTTCCCTGTCCAGTAGAGCTCTCCAGTTGTCATTGTTTTGTCGTGACCACCTTCCATCTTACCTTTTCTATGTTTCCTGTATCACTGTGGTCTTGTTCCTAAAGGAACCACCCCCCACTTGCCATTCCCCTCACCCCAGCCCCACCCCCACCCTCTGGACCTGACAGCTGTTCTCCAGCTCCAGGTCCTTGAGACTGACTGCTGGCCCTTGGGGGTGGGGGCAGCCGTGGGATGTGGCCTACCTTGCTCATCCTGCCTGGCCTCCCCTGGGACCCCTGCTCCAGCCCCCAGCTGCTCACCAGCCCAGGCCCCACTCCTGGCCTTGGAGCTCTTACATCCTTAGGATTCCAAAACAGGAGAAGAGAGTGAAGACGAGCCCTCCATCCTGCCCCCCACCAACTCCTTCTCCAAAATGATTCTAACCTGGGCACTTCTCTCCATACAACACTCTGAGTCTGCCCATTCCAGCTCTCTCTCAGGAGGCAAATACCCAGGGTTCTGTTTTGTTTTGTTTGTTTGTTTCCCCTATTGGTCTTAGTGTCTCACAAGGAATGGGGAAGTAGAAGAGGAGAGGGAGAGAAGCAAGAGAGAGAGAGGCTGAGACTGTCTATCCAGTTGGCAGTACCCAGAAATGACTTAAATATTAAAAAAAAAAAAAAAAGTAGAAGTCAGAAGAATTTGATGAGCTGAATCATTTCAGGGACACCTGTGGACTCCTCCCCTCTTCTCCCAATCTTCTTGCCTGTTTATTGCAGCTACACCCACTTCGTCCCTCAACACCCCTCTGGGACTTTCTGGGGTCCCCAGGTGCGCCCAGCCATCTCTGGCCACTCCACCTCAGGCTTGCACCTCGCAGGCCCTCCACCCGACCATCATCTAGTCCCCAGGGCACTAAAACCACAACTGAGCTCCCCTGGCTCCTACCACCCAGATCTGATACGGAGCTCTTACCTCTCTATCAACCCTGGCCTCTGCTGAATTCCTGGCAATGACCATCTGCCTTGTCAGTCTCATTACTGCAGAATCCATCAAACTCTCTTCCACGCCAAACGTGATAGCTAAGGACGTTGTATTAAATTGTCAGCCCCACTCAGCTTTTCCCAAAAGGCCTAGACTCTCCATTAATTTATTCTTTTACTCTCTCATTTAAGAAAGAGGTAAGAAAAGCCCATGATGTATCAGGCACTGTTTTTGGCATGAGGGATTCAGAGACCGAGGTGGATATGGCCCCTGTAGTCTGGGAGTCCATTACTAGAATAATCCAATAAATCATTGTATGTGAATTAAGAGTTAGTCCAGAGGAAAAATAGGGTTCCTGAAAACTCAGTCTTTCTGCTTATGAAGAAGCAAGCCCCCAGCATTTCCCAGCTCAGGGTGTGGGCCTCCACCCACCCATGGGGCCAGCTTGGCCCCCGCTGAGGGAACCCGCCTCTTGGAGCAGAGAGGATGCTGAGCTCACTGGGAGAAGGCGAGAGAAGACAGCCAGTGATTGCAGCAGGAAGCAGGTACAGACACCACCGTGAGCGTGCTCCAGCAAGGAGGAGGCTGGCTCTTAGCCCAGAGGTAGCTTGGTGCTAGCACTCAACATCTCAAACCAATTTAGTGGGTTGGTGAAAAGGGTGTCATTTTATTTGAGAGAAAGACGGAGGCTGCTCAAGAGGGAAGTTCCTTATTCCTCATCCCAGCATCCCCCTGGAGGTACATTCTAACCATGGCAATTCTCTGGAAAAAAAACAAAAATAAAATCAAAAAATAACTTTCTCAGTCCTTTGGTGCATCTGGCGAGGACCTGGGAAAATGTGGGCTCCAAGCAGGGTTTCTGCTCTCACCCACACTCACGAAGGGCCTCTCCAGAGCCCAGGGTGCACCTTGTCCCAACATGCCATAAAAAGCTGGAGCACAGGCAATTTCCTTTCAAATTAAGAAGTACAAATATTTCTGGCATGAAGAAAACCCAAGTAGCAACTCAGAATGCATGCGGTTAAGTCCCTCTTATCAATTTACAATATAAAAACATCTCATGCATATAAAAGTGAATTGGGGTAGCAGAGGACTCACAAGCATTCCTGGGTGTTTTTGTGCACCCAGGTTAGTACATATTTACACGTCGAATGCACACAGGATGATGCCAGGGCCAAATACTGAAAGAAAACATGCGGTAAATGGTTGCTTTAATAAGTCCTGTTCCATTGGAAGGGAATAAAACCTGAGTATTAATGAGATATAATTATATATTTAAAATCTTTTCCCTTGTGCGGTATACAGGATTAATGCCAGTAAACTCACAAACTGCAACATTCTACTCCATTACATCTGCAATGATTAGAGATAGTTTGAACATCTGGCATATAATCTGCGATAGAAAACAGCATTCTGCACTTTAATGGACGTCTGGAGGCTACACATATCTGATTTTATTTCTTTCTGTTAACTCTTTCGTGGGAGGGGAGGATTTTGTTGCCAGGATGCTTCTCCCCTCTTTCTTCCCTTCCTTGCAGTGTCCCCGACCTTTCCCAGGTTCCCGTCGGCCACTGCTCTTTCCATTTTCAACAGTGGACTCAACGGAAGCCACCAGATTTGTCAAAAGTCATTTATACACTGCACAACTGAGCAGCATCAATATTTAGATTTTAAAACCTTTAAGAACATCTACCAATGAAAACGAGGACAATTTCCTTGTTATCGGGGAAATCAAAAACATTAAAATGAAGCCGCATCCACGTTTTCGTTGACATGTCGAAGGCATTCACTCTCTTAATTCGGTTCCCTTTCCTAATTCTGTACATGGTAACTTGCCTGTCGAGGCTGAGGATTCCAATATTTGTACATTTTTGATGCCTTTTAAGTGTGAGTAGCTAAGAATGTCTTTGACTGGCACAGGCTTTCACTGAAAAAATTAGATGATTTTTCTGCTTCGTGTAGGGTGTGTTTAGCCCCAAGCTAAACAAGGAAGGTTTTAGCCCTTCTGCGTTTCTATAGGGAAAAGAAAGATCCTTTGGTGAAATGGGAGAGAGTGACAGCACTAGCTTTTGCTTTATTTATTGAAATATTAGCGAATGCCCATACCTTAGGAAACCTAGAAATTGGACTCTCTAAACAGTCATGAAGAATGATTGACAGGCAGCCTCAGTAAACAGGGTGTCATAGCAGAGAGGCCCTGACATCTGGGAAGGCCTGTGATGGGCGTGCTCCTGAGGCTGGGTTTGGTATGAGAACATGCGTGGAAATGTGCCAATGGTGAGTGGATTTGGGTGTGAAATAATCATTTTCATGCCTTGAATTTAATGGCTGGTGCTGAATGCTGTAATAAAGGCCATAGTTACTGCTCATAACTACAGGTGTAATAAGGCAAGATACTGGGCCTTCAGACCCTTCCAGCAATAATTCATGTGGGAATTAAGAAGCCTTAATGAGTTGAATGTGTCACCTGGGACCTCAGAAATATAGACCTTAGGAAAGAGGAAAGCAGAAAAGACTGGCTGGAATTGGAATCATGAGGAGAGTTATTAAAGTTCGCAAATGCAGGCGCTTCAGGGTCCTCTGCCTTTTCGGCCTCTGAGCCTGGGCTCTGGCTTGCCTTTCATTGCAGATTTTAAGCCCTTTGAAGGCAGATTCTTATGAGTTGCCTCTGCCAGATCAATGATTCTCAACCATGGGGCAAATTTACCCGCCAAGGGATACTTGGCAACGTCTGGAGACATCTTTGGTTGTCACTCTAGCAGGGTGGGTGTGCTACTGGCATCTGATGGGTAGAGGCTGAGGCTGCAGACACAACGCACCAGGCAGCCCCGAGGACAAAGAGATTATTGGGCCTGTAACGGCAACAGTGCCACTGCCGAGAAGCCCTGTGTAAATGCTCCTACTGAATCACTCTTCCAGTTCTCAAGGACACCCCCTTGCAAAGGCAGGCTCTGTCTCTGGACCCCATGGGGGACTGTAGAAACCACAGCCAGCCGGAAGGTGCTAAATTGAAGCACATCCCCATGCTGGAGCTACCAGGTTGATCTGGGGGCCACAGGACTCCCTGATACAGTTGTTTTATTAATATGCTCCGAATTAGTTTGGAATAAGTGGAAATTCAGATAAGGAGTAGACAGAGCGTACCTTGCTCTGTCTGCACAAAGGATTTGCTGAGCATGGGCCATGTGCACTGTGGGGCACCATTTTTAGAACCTTTTAAGACAAGCAGCTTTCAAGCATCTCAGTCCCACCCTGGGGATGCCGGCACTCACCATGCTAGTACAAATGGTCCTGGTCCTTCAGGAAAGCGGTTCACCAGTACACCCACTTGTCCATCCTTTTTAGCCATTAGTGCCAGTTGCTGAACATACTCAGATTTAATGAAAAGTTTTGTTTAAAACAATCCTGGAATTCTGATTTTTCTCCCCTTTAAAATCTGACTAGTGTTCAGATTTCAGCAGGACACCCACTTGTCCATCCTTTTTAGCCATTAGTGCCAGTTGCTGAACATACTCAGATTTAATGAAAAGTTTTGTTTAAAACAATCCTGGAATTCTGATTTTTCTCCCCTTTAAAATCTGACTAGTGTTCAGATTTTAAAACCTTTACGGTAGTCGTGTGAGTCCCATGTAGACAAGTAAAAAGGTTCTCCATCCCCAGTTCTCAACTTTAATGTAATCCAGATGGCACATCAACAGCAGCCCCAGCCCCAACATCGTGACCTGGGGCGAGTCCAAAATCCTTCCCAAGAGTCCCAGGGCCGAGGACTCCAACTTCCAGCTTCAGCCAAATTCAGGAGCTTCTGGTGTCTCTTTATTTCTACTCGGCTTCTACTGTCAGCCAAACCCTCTGATTTCTCTTAAACTCCCTTTCACCTCCCATCTAAAGTATCATTTCCTGGCGGAAGCTTTACTAATGATGCAGGAGTAGTAGAGTGGCGGGGGGTGGGATGTCCAGAAGAGGGCATTGCACTTCCACATAGCAGAGAATTTAAAAATAAATAATAGATTTCTCTCTTCTTTAAAAGGCTCTCATCCTTTCCACAAACTTGGATTTCACTTGTTCCCTTATTACCAGAACACCTCTCTCTCCCTAGTTCATTGACACTCCAGCAACCCAAATAAATGAATTCATAATAAATCCTAGCACCTTATTACATGAAGCAAGTTAGCCCCTCTCCCTCTGACCCCAGACCAGGTGCCAGGCCCCGCTGCCCACCATCTGCATACGTACAGACCTATTCTGAAATTCAGTAGCTGCACCACTGGCTAAGCCAACTTCTCCAAATTTTAGCTCCCGGGAAAAGGGAAGTTATTTCCTTGCTCTTATGAATTGCGCCATCCTACCCCTTACAAACACACATCCTCAGAAGGCAGAAGTGAACTCAGTCACTTTTATGTAATTTTCCTCTATTATATGGAAATATGGTTGGTCAGGCCTACTCTGACTTCTCTCTCCCACACCTGGGTCAGGTGATATCCTATTATCTGTTCTCCTCAACTCAGGGCCTTTTCTGTCCTTCCTAGCAAAGGTCCTTATTGGTGATGAGCGTGTGTCTCATTACTTGATTGGTGTCTGTCTCTCCCACTAGGCTGTAAGTTCCATGAGGGCAGGGACAATGCTGCTTTTGTGCTGACCCCAGGCACAGTGTCTGACACACAGTGTTCAGTTGTACATATGTGTGAGGGGGAGACAGGGAGGATGTTTTAAGAAAACAGGCCACATCGCAGCCCTTCATCTTCTTTACAACCTTAGGGTATGTAGGTAAGGGTCTGTGTGTGGGTGTGTGTATGTGTGTTTGTACAACCTGGGAAAAATGATACACTCTTGTCTGTTGAGATCCCTAGACACAGTGACCTTGCACATGCCCAGAAGATGATCATGGAGTAGGTGGCCTCTATTTGGGTCCCTACCCAGCAGTGATCTGGAACCAGGCATTTTTATTGAAATCCAGAAAACTTCCCCTCTGGAAACTTACCTCCTGTTCAATGGTCTCCCATCCCCTGGGACCTGGCGTCCCCAAGGTGTCCTCCCTCACCCAAGCCCCCGATCTCAAGGGCCTATCTCCGGGGCCCTTGAGAAAAGCACTTCAAAAGTTCAAAGACCTTAAAGGTAAGGATCCAAAGTTGGAACACTACATGTAAAGAGTCTCTTTGGATGATGTTTGGCCTGGGGTAGCTGTTCCCAGCATCTCCCAGTCTCACCAGCCACCGTCGTTCTGACCTTCTTGTCCAATTGGAAGGCCAGCCCCGAGGACCGAGGTTCCTCTCACCCTCAGGGGACAGTGGCTTTTTGCCTTGGTCTTTCCAGTAGTGCCTTTTCCCCATCCTCTTTTCTGGCTACTTTCTTCCACACACCGTCTGGGTCCACAGGCAAAAGCTTTGACATCGGGCTTGTGTAGGACCGACCTCACTATGTTCTCTGGGGCAGTCAGTGGCATCTCTATATGCAAGAGGCTCTTCTGCTCCAGCTCCCAAAGATGGTGTCTGCAGTTTATTTCATTCACCCAATCATTCAAAACCAGAAGAGTTATTGAACACCTAACTTGTGCCAGGCCTTAGGCTGTGGGGCAAACACAGAGGAAGCCAGCTCAGGTATTGTGTCCCCTGGAAGGAAGGAGCATATACACAACCAACATTACTCAAAGGGTAATTAGTGTCTAAGGAATAAGTGCCAGCGACCCTGGGGTGCATTCTGGCTGGGGATCGGAAAAGGCTTCCTATAGGAGATGGCCCTTCTGTTGTCCCTAAAGGTCTTACAGGATTGAAAACGGAAGCTGGAGAAGGAAGCAAGCCAGGCAAAGTGAATCAGCTCAATCAGTTAATCAGACCTGTCACACCTTGACTTTGAGATTTATCCAGATGATAAAGATCTCTTTATAGTCCCTTCTTTGTTTCCAATTAAACTATGGCATTTTCTCTTTTATTCAGTTGTTAAACATTGATCTTGAGCCAGTGAAGACCTGATTCTTCCAAGGATTTGGGAAGTGGTGGAAATGGTAGTGCTGACCAGAAAGAGAGGTGGGCAGGGTCAGGGTTAGGGTGAGGATGCTCTGCGGGGGGCCTGAGGCTGTGGTGTAGATGGAGGCGAGGTCAAAGCTAAGGCCAAAGCTTGGAGGTCGGACTCAGCCCTGTTGGGAACATGCCCTAAGGCTGTTTGCTGATTTGCACCTTCCCCTCCATAACACTCATCCTGGGGTTTTGGGGACAGGACAAACTTCACTCTCTGGAAGCATCACTATTTCAGAGTGGTTCCAGGTCCAGAGAGGAGAAAAGAGGCTCCTCTGTGTTGATCATTAGAGCTAGATTTCTATTGAAAAATTACTTTATTGGTTTTTATTTTATACCCACCCTATTTCCAAAGGGATTTGAGGTAGCTTCTCATAAAAATTGGTATATCTATTTACACAGGCTGGTTAAAATACAAATAAATTGTAAAGCTCAGAAGCCAGATAAAGAGTGGGAAAGCTAATGGCCCATGAGCCGACCTCCTCTGCCTCCACCCCCTCCCCACCCTTCGTGGGGTTTGGTGCTTTTGACTTTCCCAAGACCTCATGGCTGGTGGATTACCTATTTTCTGGCTATTTTCTGGCTGAGCCACCTGAGAAGTTAAGCAATGCTCTCGAAGTCCAATTAGGAGCACAACTGGGGTCAGTGCTCAGAACATGGGTTCTCTCTGTTCCTTCTACTTCCTTCCAAGAGTGTTTGTCAACAGACACAGAGGTTCCCCTGTCTTCAAGATTCATGTGCCTCCCTGCACAGATATTCCAAAATGGCTGCACTTAATTTGGAGTAAGTCTGCCTATGAGGAAATGGGCATTTACATCTGTCATGTAAGGGCTATTGGGGTCCTTGATTTAATTCCTGAGGACATACCTCTCTGCATCTGAGAAATGTAGCCGGATGAGGTGTGGGTACACAACGGGGGGTGTCCTCCACAGGCACTGCACTGATGCACGTCTGGCCCTTTAAGAGCCAACATCTTCCTTCTGGTCCGGATTGCAGGTTTGAGAGTGAGATGCAGCTTTCTCTTCCATGTTATCTGTTCACCCTCCCTGGGCGTCCTTCTCTGCAATGGTCACTGGAAGTTCCACATATGGCCTCCTGCCGCAATCTGTTATGAGAATAACTGAGGATTCAGTGTGACAAATATATCTTACTCTCCCCTTGGTCTGGCACAGGGCGAGAGCAGTGTGGGAATGGCTGTGCTGTTGTACCTTTTAGGTCCAGTTCAGCTCTCAGTCTATCCACATGGCAGAGAGACAAGCTAATGTCTGCAGAGGGACGGGAAGACTGAGACATATACCCAGCTTTAAGTACACTATCATCTACATCACTTGTGAATCATCCCATGGAGACTTTGGTCCATCAGGTTGGTGACCAATAGACTGGGGTCCTGGGCTCCTAGGTACACTTGAGGAGCAGGGCACCCTTTCAGCACTGCATGAATTCAGTGCCCACTTATTGTCAGAAGAATCCCAGAAGAAACAGAAATGAACATTTGTGCATTTTTTCATGTACTGAAATTATATATATATTTTTTTTCTTCTAGGGAAACAGCACTCCCACACCTTAAGGGAGGGAGCCACGACGGAGTGATATCGAATGCAAATCCATTCTAGGAAGGCTGTGGGGGCCACCTGGTGTCCAATGCAGACAGGGCCTGCTGCTAGGTGGATGGGAGGGCGAGAGGCAGGGTTGGGGGTGAGGGGTGAGAGCCTGACGCCTTCTTATCCATGTCAAAAACAGCCCATCAGGAGGATTTGCAGGGGGTGGGGTTGGGGAAATCACCTTATGTTGTGGGAAGCAGATCAAAGCAGAAGAGATAATGTCTCCACAGAAAAGGGTGAACAGAAAGTGCCATTGATGAAGAAAGCCAGGGAGAGGTACAGGCCCGGCCCTGGATGCCAGGCTAGACTTCACGACTGGGTAGGCTTTCTTTGGCCTTCAAAGAAAGACCAAAACCACTTGTTCAGGCTTCGGGCACACATAGATACTAACGCTTCCTGGGTGTTATCTCTCTGGGTTTACGTTTCCTGAAAAATGTAGTCCCCATCACTGGCTTTCTATGCAGAGCTGAAATAATTCATCAGCTATTTGGAATGTGTAATTAAATATCTAATGCCAATTAGCAAATTACTAATGAAATAATCAGGGGCTTTTATGGTTTATAGTTTGGCTCGAATTTTAATTCTAAGTGGTTATTGATTCTAAATAGAGTCTGAGTTGCAAAACATTAGGTATATGAAATGAGAAGGGAAAAGAAGGTTTGGGGGCTGTGGTGGTGGGCGCTGAGGGGCACTAGTCCTCACGATGTTCCTCCAGCAGGTGCGGGAAGTGAAGGAATGCGTAGGGGGTGCCCTCTGTCCATCGTCAATAGTGGAATCGGGGAAGACACACAGAGGTTTGCTGTGGAGGCCCAGGGCCTGTGTCACACGCCTCCCATAGTCGTGTTACAGCCCATCACTGTATGATTACAGGCCAGTGAAATGCATGACACCACACCATGCTCCCTGGAGGCTCTGCCACACCAAACCCTAGGGATGAGTAGCGGTGGCTGGAATACGGAGCTTCTGAGGCTGTCTTGCTCCTGTAGGCTGGGAGGTGACAATGGCAGTCTTGGGAATTTCCACGTGTGAGAGAGCACACTGCAAAGAAACCGGCACTTGGCTATAGGTCTGGACTGGTGTGCAGGGGGACAGAGTTCCCTATGGGGTACAGGGGTACATGGTTACTTTGGGGGGCCAAGATACAAATCAATGTTTCTAGCAAAGTTGTTGAAAGAAGTGTAAGCCACTTCGACAGCAACTTTTTTCAAATGCCTTTCTCCTTTTGTATGGAAAATAAACTGCTAATCGAACACTGAATTTAAATATTGAAGCAGGTTCCTTAAGATATCTTCTTGACAGATTATAAGAGAAGCGAAGGTTACTAGAAGGTATGAAAAATAATGCAATTTCATTTTTCTGCGAAATACCTTTTCACCAATCTTAGTTCTCCCATTCTATATTTAATAAGATGTATCGTTACTGTTACAAAGAACAGATCCCTGTGGCCCTTAATTATTTATTCTGTGCCCACCCTATTCCAGGAACTTCATCACACGTGCTAGGGAGGTTACGTAATCTTCACAAACAGCGCTTTGGGATATATATTAGCATTAGTATTAGCCTTAGCATTAGCGTTAATAGTAGTAGTAGTAGTACCGTCTCTGTTTCACGGACAAGGAAACTGAGACTTAGAGACTTTTAACAACTAATTTTATGCAGCTACTCAGTGCTGGGGTCAGGTCTAGAACCAACACTGTGACTTTCTGCATGCTGCCACTCACGGTAGTAGGTGGTCACTCAAAACAAACCAACAAACAGTGTGGGGATAGCCTCACCCAGGACTCAGACTTGTTCCTGGGCAGTTTTTCAATCAATACAAAAACAGCCAGTTGAGAGGTCATGTCTTGGGGCTCTTTTTTTTTTTGCGGTTCGTGGGCCTCTCACTGTCGTGTCCTCTCCCGTTGCGGAGCACAGGCTCCGGACACGCGGGCTCAGCGGCCATGGCTCACGGGCCCAGCTGCTCCGCGGCATGTGGGATCTTCCCGGACCGGAGCACGAACTCGTGTCCCCTGCATCGGCAGGCGACCTCTCAACCACTACGCCACCAGGAAAGCCCTCTTGGGGCTCTTTTGAAGACAGAAATACCAAAGGAAATGAGATGAAGCAGAGGCTGAACTCCGAGGCAGGCCTGGACCCGAGATGCCCCGGCTACTCTGCTGGTCCTCCCTGGCTAACGATGAAGGAGGGGCCTGCCTCCTGGCTGGACCTGCTCCTGCCCGGGCCAGGCCAGAGAGGAAAACCCAGCTGCCCTTCCCCAGCCCTCTGCAGCATCTGGGAGCAGGAGGGAAGACGAGCCACATACAGCTCAGGAGTGATTTAAACACTCCTCCAGCACAAAGAGGAATCTTGGATTTCATTAATTAATACATCAATAGAAGCCAATGGAGAAAAACATGTCTTGTTATCTGGCTTCTCAGATGCTAGACATGGGCTCATTAGCCTTAAGCATATCAGCCCGATAACACTATTTATTCCATACAGAATAATGATCTGCTTTAGGGGATACTGCAGTGAACCGGAAGGCCGAGTCCATCCATTATCATGGCTCGCCCGCACACGCGTGTGCATCACTGCATCCTCCGTGAGAATGGCTGGCGCGTGGCGCACAGCTCCTCACAACAGACCTGCAGAGGTGAGGGTCAACCACCTGGCCAAGGTCACACACTGATTATGAGGCAGAGTTGAGACTCAACACAAACTCCCACCTGGTAGAGAAGGGAAACCAACAATAGGAAAGGAAAAAGCAGGCAGTCAACTCACATGGACTTAACACTGACCATTGTCTAAAAAGGGTAAGAAAGTTAACAGATTGTGCCATTGCTGTTATTTCTGTTTTAAATTACCTACTCTGTTTAATGACAGTGTCCTCAGAAGGGATCTTTAGAATTACAATGCAATCCCTAAACCAGTCAGCCTCCTTAGCCAATATGCAAACATAAGCATAATGCACATTATTTGCTCAGGCCCTCACAAGGCTATTTGAGATGCTAAGGGCCCCTCATATAGAATGCAGCCATCAGTTAAATGATGATCCTATTACCGGGCAAGGGGCTTTTCTAAACGGTGCTGATAGGTGGCTGGTGGTGCTCTGTGTCACTAGGTCTGTGGTCCTGGGATCGTAAACGTGGGGCACCACAGCTGCAGGGCAGGAGACCTGTAGGAAGATCTGCTTCCATGGTGCCTGCAACTTCATCCTCCTCCTGCCCGTTTTGATCTTGGAAATTCCAAAAGAGCCCCCAGTTCACCAAACTACACAGACTGCGGGGCCAGTCAGCCATCTCTCTATCAACTGGTCAACCCCGCAGCAAAGCACTTACTGATCCCTCCTCCCATGCTGGGTACCCCAAGGGTACACAGAAAGAGTGAGTCAAGGGCCTGCTCCCTGGAGCTCTTTCAGTGCAGGGAGGCTGGTTAGAGCCAGGCCAACTGTCATCAGGTGCTGAGCCAGCCATACTGCTCAGATCAGAAGTGACTTGGGAGCGCAGAGGAGCAGAGACCACTGAGGCCCACAGGAGGCAAGGCGGGTCCCCAGGAGAAGGGAAGGGTGTACACCGAATCTTGAAGGGCTGCTGGGGGGAGACAGCATAGACAAGAAAGAGCTTCTTGGGGTGGCTGTCTTTGAAGACACTGATTTGGGAGCAAGTAAAGAAATTAAGCATGTGGGCCTGGGGACCCAGGTAATGAGCTCTGAGTTGTCAGGCCTTGCGTGGTAAAGAGCCCTCCCTATGGCAGGGATAGGAGCACCTCCACAACCACACAGACCACCCGCGGGGGAAAAGCCTCCTTTACAGAAAGGAAGGAAAGGCATTATAAGAAGAGAGTTTGTTGCCACCTTGGTAATGGGCCTTTAATGGTTCTGGCCAGTGGAACTGGTCAGTTCTGTGTAGGGCACCAGGGGCTGTTTGGGTGTCACTGAAAGTGCTATATACGGCCCAGTGATTACTCCCCAAATGCACAAATACTGATTCAGCCCAAGGGAAGCACCATGAGGTTTAGTTGTGACGCTCTGCAGCCCACGCTGCCCACAGAAGGCAGCCCTCAGTTCTACTCTGGACAGTAAGAGGAACGCAAGGCGCCCTTCCCTGAGGGCACAGCTGCGGGAGGGAGCATAAGTTATAGGAGACATTAAAAAATAAATTTTTTTCAAATTAATAAAACGCAACAGTCCACACTCAAGACCAACAGCTTGTAAAATTGGATTTCTAAAAGATCTAAGGGAGAGGAGGCCATCACTGGTCAGAAGCAGCAAGCCGGAATTCAGGAAGGAGGGGCACAGGCAGAGCCGGCCACGAGGCATTCACGGTGTCCGCCAGGCCGACACCGAACTGCTCACTCTGCTGGGGACGACAGTTCCTAAATCCCACCAACCAGAAGGTGCTGAGTGGTGTGAGGGAAGCGAGGGTCCCTGCTGTCCTCGCCCCTTTGGGTCCTGATGTTGGAGGGTGGTGGGCAGAGCCTGAGGCCCTGTGTCTGGGGCCATCACAGTAAAATCACTGCAGTTCATTCCGGCCTTTGAGATGGGATTCCTTAAAAATGTTGATTTATTTCTCTATCTCCTCCAAGAATCTGAGCTTCCACACAGGAAGGAGCCCAGGGTAAATATCTATTACAGAAAAGGCTCTTTAGAGGACATTTGGAGATTGGACTAAGGTCAGTGTCCTTACTCTGTCACCTAACCCTGAGTCACCAGGCATAGCAGCTCCTCAGCGTGTCCCCTCCTCACCGAGACTCAGGGCCGGCAGGTTGCTCTGTCCAGCAAGCATACCCGGCCACAAAGAACAGCATCCCTGGGCTATAGCCAGGCCTGCTCCGGAGCACACGGCGGCCCCTGCAGAGCTCCCTGGGCACAGATAAGCCTCCCCTCCTGAGAGGACCAGTGAGCCTGGCCCATAGAAAGTCTCCCCATCCGTGGCTGAACCCTGGCGTTGGTCACCAGCCTCTACAAATGCACCCCCTTAGCTCCTGTCCTGTTCAAACCACAGGATTTGCCTCGAGGGGCAACTCTGAGGAGTGTTCAATTTCTCAACGTAACGAGCAGGTTATGGGTTTCCTGAGAGGGGAAAGACAAGCATCGTGTCTGCTAAATGTTGGTCGGGGTGCAGGCTGTGTAACTTGGGGGCCTTCTTAATTGACAGCATTAGTGAGGTAGATTAACCCCACACAAGCAGCCCCCCAGCCTGTCCTCACGTTCCACTGACCCCACCCTTGACCTTACCTTCCACTGCCAAATTTCTGGAAGGAGCCCACCCACCTCCTACATCAGCCTTTCTCTCCCTCTTGGGCAGGATGCACCCCTGCCCAGCTTGTGCAGCCCTGTGGCCTGTTCCTCCACCCCAGCGAGCTGCCCCTGAGCGTTTACTGCTGGCTTCACAGCACCAGCCCAGCAGTCTCCTGGGCAGCTCGGTTGCTCTGAGCCCAAGGACACTCCTCACTCTCCGGCCCCGGCGCCGCCGAGTCTCTGTCCTGCTTCTCCAGCCACACCCTGCTCAGTCTGGCGGCTCCCTCCTCACTCCATTCGAGGTAACCTCTTCTGAGTTCCCTCCTCAGCAACCTCTCTTCCCTGCGCCACCCGATGGCCCTGTCTCTCCAAGGAGCCTCCAAACTCTCCAAGGGTGGGGTTGTCCTCTCTCTCCCCTGTGTCCCTCAGCGCCACGCACAGACGATGCACACAATAGACGCTCAGTGCATACATAGCAACCAGAATTCACAGTGGCTGCAAAGTGACCGGCCCGCCGCAGGAAGGGAAGGCCATTTTCCTGCTACAAATGATGAACCATTTGCTCTCGAGAATGACTGCTCTGCCCGCAGCTCCGGAGGTAGAGGGGGCAGAGGCACTCAGGCCACGGCACAGCCCAAGAAGGCAGAGTGGAGCTCCGCGCAGGAGCCCCCAGCGTTCACGAGGCTCCTGCTCAGAGACTCTGGTCCGCCCGGCTCTATTCTTAGCAGCGCTCACAGCCTGTACCCGGAGAAGCCTGGCTGCGCCACAGCGTCTGGCTTTCTCCGTCCAGTCTTTGGTGGAGCCTTCTGTTTCCGCCTTCAGGTGCGTGCTGTGTTCCTGTCCTCGCATCAGGATGGGCAGGGTGGGCAGGCGCCATCTAGGCGAGATGCCGGATCCTCAACTCACTCTCCCAGCTCCTCCATCTCCCCCCGCCCCCCCACCCAGTGATCTGGGCCTTTGTGTTATTTTTACAAGACTCGACTGCCTACACAAATCACCGAGGTCTCCTTTCCCTCTCCGAGGTGACTTGCCTCCATCACCGGGACTGGAGTTCCCCTGGGCTCCAGGTGGAATAGAGCAGAGACCGGCCACAACAAAGAACATCCTGGAAGCCATGGTCAGAGCCAGTCGCCCACTAGGGTGCACCTGCTGGACACAGAGGCCTCCTGGCACCTCGTGGCAGTGCAGGGACAAGCCCACCGAGACAGTGCTCTCTACCTGAGTCTGTACTACAAGAAGGATCTACACAGCCTTCCTTCCATCCACTTGGTCTCAGCCCAGCCCAGGAAGACGTGGAATGGGCACAGTTTGCTCGTGGATTCCTCCATCTCTCCATCATTTCACTCACTCACTTGTTCATTTATATTCCTTCCTTCATTCAACATCTATATGTTTACGTATTTCGCTCCTGCCTTGGTTTGGGTTCCCTTAAAAAGCAGATTCTTAGTGAGACAAGGACATGGTTGCAGGTAGTTCATTAAGAGGATCCCAGGAAATACACTTGAGGAGTAGGGACGTGAAATAGGGAAGAGAGGAAAGCCAGTACCAGTGCAGTGACGGGCCAGTGATGGGCAGGTTGCTGCTGCAGGCAACTGGGGCTCAGTCCAGGGGAAGGACCTCTGAGGACTATGGAGAGCCCAGTGCTGGTATTTATTCCCTGCCTCTCTTCTCCCATTGACTGAGGGTTGTTTCTCTGAGGCATTAAATCCCCAGCACTGTCAGGAGTCCCTGCAGCTGGGCACACTCCTATGGTTCTTTATGCGGGGAAGCTGTCAGAGGCTGGGAACTGTCCCCCACACCACGGCTGCAGAGGGTGAGCCAAGGGGCTGTGGGCAGGGCATTAACATGAGCTACGGCTCCACGGTGGTGCTTATTTTGCAGAACTTGATTGGATGCACACCAATGCTAGGGGCTGTGTTAAGGCTTTAAAAGATACGCCATTCTGGCTCTGAACCAACTTCATTACCAAATTGGCCAACCAGACCGGCGCCAGGGTCCTAGCCTGGGCAGAGACCCGGCCTTGGCCAGGGCGGTTCTTTTTCCAATCAGATTCACGCAGCCAATAACGAAACCGATTCTGAGACTGAAACAGCATAAGCTTTATTCAATGGCCGAAGAATGGAGAAGCGGGAACCTAGTTCACAAATCAACTTCTCAACCCAATTCCGGCGGAGACACCAAATATATAGGAGGGTCGAGGTAAAAGTGAGGGAACTGGAAAG
>NW_006798798.1:1743811-1748375 GCF_000442215.2 Lipotes vexillifer | reverse complement strand
AAGAGTGGAAGGAATGAATATTCATGAGTTATCTGAGAACAGGGGTGTGATTTGGACCTGGAAGTGATGCAACTCTCCCTTCAGGCCTGGTATGGGCTTTTCAGGTTGTTGTCATGGCAATCGTCAACTGTCATGGTGCCTGTGGGTGTGTCATTTAGCATATGCTAATGTATTACAATGAGCATATAATGAGGCTCAAGGCCTACCGGAAGTTGAATCTTCCACCATCTTGGACCTAGTTGGTTCTAACCCTTCTTGTTTTTTTGCAGCTTCCTTCTGAAATTTAGATAAGAGCTATCGGTTTCTATTCACGGGAGGGGCAGGAGTATGATTCTGGAGTGACAGCCTTGGTTACAGCTTGCCATTTATAGCCAACTATATTTTTGATGGTTTGAGTAGTTTCTTTCCAGAAACTTAAAATGGGAGAAGGTGTGGTTGTGTTGAACCAAAATTCAGGAAGTCTGTCTTTTAAACCTGGGTCATTTACATGATGGAACCAGGAAGCAGACATGAGGCTTCCATCATGGTTCACCATGGGTCCAGGAATGAACCAGCCCAGGCCACTGCCCTCAAATGACCAAGTCCAGTTTAGGTGGAAGCAAACAGAACCCACCATGACAGTACAGGACACTGCAGCGAGTCCTGAACTCTTGTCCAGGGCTTTGTGCTTTGGGAGCCCAGAGAGAAATAATTGTCCCAGAGTTGGATAGGGAAGGCTTAGTGGAGGAGGTGAGATACTCAGTTTTTGCCATTGTAGACTGTAATCATCAACCACCTCAGAAGATTCCTTCTGTGGGCTACAATTTTAATTTTCATCTGTAAGTCTTCCTGGCGTGTAGCGTGATTTATTTCCTTACCAGCCAGCCTAACTTCTTTCAGCAACAGACTCTGTCAGTCCCGTCCTGATCTACATGACAATGAGAAATATTCGGAAAACACAGTGGGGCCATCCTATGCATACCCGCCTATAGACAGCTCATCCTTCAACCCCCTCATCCTGCTCCTCTGGCTGTGGTCTTCCTGACCTGTTTTCTAGTTGCAGAACCCACCAGAAATGTTTGGATCTCTGCTTTGGGGCTTATTGACCCTTCCTCCTAGAACCTCCCCCGCCAACTCTCCCTTAGCCCCTCACATCCAAATCCTAGTCCTCATTCAAGGCCCATCACCTTACCTCCTAATGCTTCCCCTAGAAGTGGTTGCTCTCTCTAATTCTCTGTTCCCAATGTTCTTATGCTCAATCACAGCAACTTTGATGTGCATGACTGAATCCCTGAGGGTGGAATTGCAGACACAGATGAACAGGTCATCAAGAAGCTATCTGTGGAAGGAGACTTGTCCCAGAACTCAGACTAGTGCAGGGCACATGTTACTGCAGCTTTTCAGATTCGGGTCCTTTGTAAGGTCATCAAGCAGTTGTGAGTTTCCTGCAAGCAGGTGAGCCTGTCTGGCTCACAGTAGTACGGCCAATGCCTAGCACACACCTTAGACCTCATACATGATCACTGAACACTGAGTGAATGAAACCTTCTCCCCAGATATGAGACAACTGGTCCACATAAAACACTGTTACTATGCTTTGCCTGACCATAAGGGGTCATGGTAGCATATTCTGGAATCAATGAACTCTTCCCTCTGGGGTTACAAACCTACTTCAGTAATTACAAAGCCACAACAACAATCTCTAGATATCGCTCTATAAATATTGCTTAGATAGCCCTTGGATACAACAGTGTGTTTATTTTCTCTGAGGCAGAAAATCCTGTGCCTCTCTGAGCTCTCAGCTTTCTTGTCTCTTGAATGGGCATGCTGGACACAATAATCTCTAAGATTTCCTCCTGCACTAATGTGCAATGAGTCTAAATGTAAAACGTTGCTGGTTGATGACCTGAACTGAAACATTAGTCTTGCTGCCCAACGTTTGCAGGGGAGACAAAATATTTTAACTCTCTGGTATCTTATATAGCATCCCTCACCCCTCTCAAGAAGAGCAGACAATGAATGGAAGGCAGGGTGCAGGTCAGGCCATCGTCATTGCTGACAAGTGCCCTCCCACTGCCTCATCTGGCTCCTGGCTCCTGGCTCCTCCTGGCCAGACCTGAAGCCTCCCATTCCTTTCCTCAGGTTGGGAGGACCTAAGTGCTGGGGGAATAGGTCTTCTGAGAGGGAAATGATTCACACCCCAGCAGAGCAGGTTCCCAGCCACCTGCTCCCACCACCCTCTGGGCCCTGGGGGCACAGAGGCATGACCTGCAGGGGCTCAAGTCTCCCTGGGTGGATCTATTACATGCATTAAAATAATTTACGCTCAGCCCTATAAAGCGTTTAATTCGTCGTGCCACCATCTATTCCAGAAGTGTTCCTCTTCATCGTGAATTATTTTTGAAGTATTTATGTGGACCTCACCAAAAATCACCCCAGTCAGCAAACTGAGAAATGGAAAGACATTAAGAGGAGGCGTTGACCCCAGGGTCACAGGCATGAGTGTGGCCAGGGTCAACAGGGTGGGAGAGGGAGCTGGGGTGGCTGCAGATGGTGACCAGGCTGTCGGGCTCTGTCCTCCCTGCCCACACCTTGACATGGGTAGGACACATGTATTTTGCATATGAGTGGCTGTGGTAATAACTGATGTGTGTAGCATTTCCGTGTGCAAAGCACTTCCCCATGTTCTCATGTGTGGTTCCCAGTAAGCCTGCACAGCACATGTTAGCAGCCTGTTTTACAGATGAGGAAACTGAGGCTCAGAGGGACAAAGACATGGGCACAGTTTAGCAGACGCAGACTTGGAACCAAGTCTCCTGATTGCAGCTACCCACCTGGCAGCTGTGAGTCCTTTTGTAGAGCTTGGGATGCTGGTCTCAGATGAACCCAATGCACGGGGATATCAGACCAGTTTCATCAATGCAGTGTACTGCCTGCCCCTCCGCCCACCCACAGACACATACCCACACACTACAGGTAAGAAGGACCACAGCCGAGTTCTCAAGGACACTGCTGGTCTGACACTGAGTTTAGTCAATATTCTTCTTTGTTTGGGGGCCTTATTTCTGGACACTGCTGAAAGAACTTCTTTTTTAAAAGCTAACAAGATTTCCACAACACTCCAGTGATTATTATCAAAGATAATCGGGCTGGGAATTTTTATTCATTCAATAAATATTTATTTAACGTCTTACTCTGTACTAGGTACTACTTGCACCACAGCTCTGACTGGTCCCTGATCTCGTGAAATTTACAATTCCAGAAAGGAAAGCAGGCCATAAGCATGTAAACCAAGGGGTAAACAAGGTATTTCTAGGGAGTAATTAATTACTGCCACAAGGAAGATAGAAATAAGATGATAGACTGTGGTGTGGTACAGAGGCCAGGAACACATGGATCCAGTGGTGACAGAAAGCTTCTCTGAGTGACATCTGAGTAGAAACCTAAGAAAGGGAAGGTGTCCAGCTTGGAAAGGGCAAGAGGAAACAAGTGCAAAGGCCCTGGGCAGGAATGGTTTTGGCAAGCCTGAAGTACAAAGAGCCATGTTGACTAGAGAGCGAGGGTATTGAAGGAGAGATGGAGGATGAAGTTAGAGAGGTTGGCAAAGTCAGATCATGTAGGGCCTCAAAGGCCAAGGTAAGGAGTATGGATTTTATTCTAATGTAAGAGGAAGCCACTGGAGGGTTCTAAGCAGTGTAGTGACATGTGCTGATCTGTTGAATAAAAAGCTGATTGAGTTTCATGATTCCTCAAAACTTTAAACACAGAATTACCCACTGATCCAGCAGTTCCACTCCTAGGTATATGCCCCAAATAATTGAAACCAGGTTCCCAAATACTTGTACACGAATGTTCATAGCAGTACTATGTGATATAGCCAAGAGGTGAAAACTCAATGGATGAATAGAAAACCAAAATGTGGTATAAACATACAATGCAAGATTATTCGGTCATAGAAAGGAATGACATACTGATACATGCTACCAAGTGGATGAACTTCAAAAACATTGTGCTAAGTGAAACATGTCAGACGCAAAAGGTCACATATTGCATCATTCCATTTATATGAAATATCCAGAATTGGTAAATCCATGGAGACTTTGCATATTGCTGGGGAGAGGGGGGATAGAAAGTTACTGATTAATGGGTGTGGGGTTTTCTTTTGGAGTAATAAAGATGTTTGGGAACTTATACAGCCAATGGTTGGGCAACATACTGAATGTACTTACTAAATGCCACTGAATCGTAGACTTTAAAACAGTTAATTTTATATAAGTGAATCTCACCTCAATAATATATATTTTTTTTAATTTTTAAAGAAGAAGTTGATATTCTTGGGCACATGGATCCTTCCATGTCATTCCAGTCCAATGCCCTGGACACCAAAGCCCTGCAGGGCCCCTTCTTTGAATGCCTCTGAAACCTGGGCCCTCACACACCTCACTGCCGGTTCCCCCAGTTCAGGGCCATCTTTTTGAATAAGGCCCTGTCGACCTGCTGGCAGCCAGCAAATCCTCTGGCCCAAAGAAAGGGCCTTCCCTGACCACTTATCTAAAGGGACAAACCCCTCCCCGCCCCCCCCCCC
>NW_006798798.1:1727441-1743730 GCF_000442215.2 Lipotes vexillifer | reverse complement strand
GAGAAGCTGGGGCAGGGACCCTCCTTGCTTCTCCTCTGCTGGGTCCCCAGAACCTGGCACAAATGGTGACCCGCTCTTCCGAGCGACGCCCCCACTCCACCCTCCAGTGCTACTGGGCCCCAATTTCTGGTAACAGCAATGATTCTGAGGAGGAAATGGGCAGCAATTTGGGAGGAAAACAGAGTTCAGGTGTCAATAATTTAAAAGATACGCGGCATTGATCCCTGTCCGCGGTAATGGCATGAGCAACTGGCGCCGTGCAGGACCCGCGCGCCCTCCTTGGGACCCGATGCCACAGCGAGCCCCGTTGGAGCATTTGTCCCCTTCCTCGCCAAAAGAGAAGCCCTGGGGACCGGGAGCTTTTTGGAGACCAAGCCTCGGCGCGGGGGGCCTTCTCCCCTCCGGCCAACGCTCCTTTGATCCTTCAGGGGCGAGGGGCTGAGTCAGAGGCCGGGTTGCGGGGTCCGCGCCGAAGAAACCAGCCCCCGACCCGCGGCGGCATGGAGACTCTGGGCGCTCCCACCTGGCGCCGCGCCAGCTCAGTGCCCGCCCGGCCCGGGCGCCCCTCTCCAGGCGCGCTGCCCAGTGACCTGCTCCATCAGTCCGCCGGGTCTCCCGGAAAAAGGAAAAAACATTGAAAATGAAACCCTACCCAGCGGAGAGCTTCCACGTTGGGCTGGTTTTCTGTTTGGGGGTTCCCGATGCTCCCCCCAGCTTGGGCTGGAGAGAAGCACAGTTGAGTGCCGGTCCCTGTCTCTCAGGCTGCGCTCCCTGCACCCCGAGAGAAAGGCCCACCAAGCCGGGTGAAGCCCACCAGGACCCGCAGTTACTTTTATTGATTTTCTGGAGATCTGGCAGCCAAAAGTAGAGTCGTGGTGCGCAGGGGAAAGAGGCCAGGCGACGTAAGGCAAACAAACCTCCTGACCAAAGGAGCGCACCCAACTTAGACACCCCCAGACCGGGATGTCTAAGTTGGGTGCGCTCCTTTGTTCAGGAGGTTTCCAAGCCATTCGAGTGAACCTGCCACCAAAAATCGCTTGTAAGCAAAGAAAAAGGCAGGGACTGACCCAAGGTATGAGGAGTAATTTGTGCGGGCTTCTGTTTTCGCTTTCTCAGTGGGCATCGTTTTTAAAAAACGACTTCTAACCCTCAACTTTGCTATCCCTCTTTCTCCCACTGTCTGCCCTTTCTGGGAGAGGCAGTGAGGTTGACACACTTCAGACAAATCACAGCAGCCAACTTCCTGTCCGGCCCCATTTCTACTGAGAAACCCTCCCTCCACCTCTCCGGGGTACAGGTAACTGGATTGATGGAGCCTCCTTCACTGCCTCTCCCAGCCAAACTTCTCATAACCCAATGCATAAATAATCACATGTTTTATAAATAGCTGTGGACAAGAGGCTGTAAAACAACGAAGATATATTTGTGCCTTTATGTCCTAGAAATATTTTCTAAAACGACTGTTTCATTTGGTGTGGGTTGAATGGGGGCGTGTGTATACATAACAATCCCCAAAGTTTTCCCCTCCTCCCTGCCTCAGGTCAGACCAGCACTATCGTTAACAAATTGATAAGGTTCCCTGGGCAAGCTTTATTCGTTCTGACACGAGCCTATGACACTTTATAAAAAGAAGTAATCCAGAACAATCTCTAGGTAATTAACACCTAGATAAACAAACATAAATTTCTATATTGCATTTATTTGGACTACCACTCAAATATGCGTGAACCATGCTTTTTTAATTAAAAGATAAATCCATGTGACACTTAGCCTCAAACTTAATTATTCAGCATAGTATAATAAAAAATAGAGCCCATTAAATGTGTCTTGCACTGTATTTCTGTATTAACAGCAAAACAGTTCGGTCTGGGATCATTTAAATTTTCCCCCTCCTCTTTGCTTGTGATTTTTCCCTGCTCACAAAAGCCCTCCCTCCCTCCCTCCCTCCATCTTTCTCTTTTCTCTTAACACCAACAGGTGATGAGATTAAAACTCTTCACAAGCCCCTACATGAAATGCTCAGCTGGGCAACATTTTTAATATTGCATTACACTATGAATTTTTTTCCTTCCCCCTGGAAACATACCTCTAGTTCCGTGGAACGGGACCAGCCCTTCTATCTTGCAAAGAAGATCACAATATTTAACATTAATTTCCTTGGGATTGTGTTTACAATACACCAGGTGAGGTTTTCATAATATACTGTTACAATACAAATGTTCAATAGAGAAGGGTAAGTGTGCAAACCCCAAACTACAAGAGACAGCAGGGTTATCATCTTTATAAAAGTTTCAGCACAAAATACTACCTTAACACTGAGTATGAGCAGCTCAGCAGTTTCCAGCTGCCAGGAAGAGAAATTCACATTTGAGGCATTCCCCACCTAGTCGTAGAACTCAGCAAGGATATATAAACAATGACCACGTGCCAGGCATTGTGTGGAGTGCTGCCTGCACCTTGTCAACTTTCACCCTTACAGCAAAGGTGCTGTGGCAGAGAAGATTTGAACCCAAGTCTCGGGTTAGCAAAGCCCGTGCTCTGAGCCCCTTGGCTCCCCCGATTGGCCTCGTACTGTCCTCCTGAGTTAAGGGCAGCAATAGCTTGGCTCCACCGAGACATGTGCCTTTAGAGGGAGTGGCCTTGGGCCCAGGTTGACCAACCGTTCAGGTTTGTCCCGGACTGCCCTGCTTTTAGCACTGGAAGTTCCACGTACTGGGAAACCCTTTAGTCCAGGGAAATCAGGATGTTCACCATCCTATGTACACTCCTCCAGCAAATAGTGCTGCTGCCATGGTGGCCAAACCCATCGACAAAGGGATAGACTGGAGCCATACAGAGACCTTGAATTGGGACCAGGAGACTCCCACCCACTCCTTCCCAGAAAACTGAGGTCCCTGGGTGTGATCTATAACTGATGGTTCTCTGGGATCCTGTAAATCTGTTGAAGAAGGCATTTGGGTCACGCTACATCGACTCCTATCATGCTGACTTCTGAACAAGCCAGAAAGCCATGCATCTGCAGAATGCACTCCGTTTGAATGCTCAAGTGGGTTCCTAGCCGGTGTCAGTTTCAATAACAGTCCTTGGAACCTGGTGGTACCTAGCTTGCTGTCTGTGCAGCCTGTAACACAGTTATCTACTACTATCTCATTTGATCCCAGTAAGAGCCTTGCTGTGGGCACCATTTTCCACTTCACAGATAAAGAATCAGATCTGGGGAGGTGGAGTGACCTGCTTGGATCCCACAGCTCAGAGAGGTGGAGACAGGCCTCCCAAGCCCCATCACACCCGCACGGCCTTTGCACATGCTGCTCCTCTAGCCGGCACGATCTCCTTCATATCTCGGTTCATTGTCACCTCTTAGGGAAGTCTTCTGTGACAGGAAAAATCCATCTTATCCCGAATCTCCTCTTCCAGATGTGTTATATTTATTTGTGTGATTATCAGATTGAAGTCTATTTTCTCCTTAGGCTGTGATCTGTGGGCATGATCTCTGACTCACCTGTGTATCTCCAGCCCATAGCCTGATGCCTGGCACACAGTAGGTCCCCTGTAAACTTTCATCAAACAAGTGAGTGGAATAACATCTAACCCCAAGACCAACTCTTTTCCCCCAGCATCCCACTCCTTCCGCATCTGCCCCCAAGACCCTGAGAATGGCAAGAAAGTGGTTAAAATACTGATTTTTCAAATGAGAAAATCGGAAAACAAAAAGTTTAAGACATTTGTCCAGGATCTTTTTATCTGAAGGGGGTGAGTGTGGAGGAATCATGACCCCCCTGACCTCCAGGGAGACTTTTCCAAAACACAGGGGGGTTTAGTGTACAGTGTTTTGTGTATGTGAAATTAATCTCAAATTTATCCATAACTTATTACACAACAGTGGCGACAATATCTAGCATTTGGAGAGTCCTTTATAAACCTACATATAATTTCCCGTACGTTATTGCACTTAACTTCATAACTTTACAGGTAACGATCAGTGAACTCAGAACAGTTAAACTGTTCAAGATCAAGTAGCCAATAAGTAGTTCAGGGTTCAGATTTAAGTCAGGACACCTCAGTCTTGTAATTCTTTACAACGGACTCTGACCTGCCAATTGTCTGTGACTATAGAAGAGCTCAAAATATTTTGATGGAAATACACGTTGAAGCTTCTTAAAAAGGCCTCCTTCCAGCTTTATTTTTATTTGGTAACAGCTTTATTGAGATATAATTCACATGCCATAAAATTCACCCTTTTAAAGTATACAACTCAGTGGTTTTTGATATATTCAGAGTTGGGCAACCAGCATCACTATCTAATTTTAGAGCGTCTGTATCTCTGGGAGAAGAGAACTCCTCCCCCTCAGCCATCAGTCACCCCCATCCTCCCCTCCCCACAACCCCAGCACCACAGGACCGGCTTCTTTAGTGACTGGCTTCGTCAACCTAACGCAGTGTTTTCAAGGTTCATCCACGTTACAGCCTGTGTCAGTGCTCCATCCCTTTCCATGGCAGAATAAGACTCCATTCTCGACAAAACGCTAATTTGAAAAGATACATGCCCCCTAATGTTCATAGCAGCACCATTTACAGTAGCCAAGACATGGAAACAACCTAAATGCCCATCGACAGAGGCATGGCTAAAGAAGATGCTGTGTGAGGGCTTCCCTGGTGGCGCAGTGGTTGAGGCAGAAATGCGTATGGTACAGAATAGAAGGTTCCCATCCCCACCCCCAGAGTATCACAGTAACAGTCCGATGGGCGTTCTTGGCACTTCCTTGAGTACATCCGTGGCAAATGATTAATGATGATGAAACAGGCTTCTTCTGGACCAGAAATCCAGAACATCCGATAGAGGAGAAACACCTCAGTGAATCAGGCTGTGATGTCCTCCAGATCTCCTTGCTGCATTGTGCCTATAACATAGCTGAAGGGGACAGAAACATCCACTGCACCGTCCACTGAGCTCTTCCATTAACTGTTATAATCAAAACTAGATTTTGGTAGGAAAAATGTATTTCTTTAAAAAAAAAAAAAAGAAGAAGAAGATGCGGTGTGTATGCATATACAATGGAATATTACTCAGCCATAAAAAGGAATGAAATAATGCCATTTGCAGCAACATGGGCGGACCTGGAGATGATCATACCAAGTGAAGTAAGTCAGACAGAGGAAGACAAAGATCATATGATATCGCTTACGTGTAGCATCTAAAATATGACACAAACAAACCTATTTATGAAACAGAAACAGACTCACAGACATAGAGAACAGACTTGTGGCTGCCAAGGGGGAGGGATGGATTGGGAGTTTGGGGTTAGCTGATTCAAACTATTATGTATAGGATGGATAAACAACAAGGTTCTACTGTTTAGCACAGGGAACTATACTTAATATCCTGTGATAAATCATAATGGAAGAGAAAAAATATCCCTTCTGTGGATAAACCACATTTTGATCATCTATTTATCACACAGTTTTTAAATACACATTTTGAACCAATATGTGAAGTTCAGAGACTTCCCCCGAAATCCAGGTGTCCAGGGTCTCTTACAAAGTCAGAAGCCCTGATGCCGCCTTCTTCGTGGTGATGAGCAGCAGTGCTGGGATCTCCCATGGCCCCTGAGACCGCCCCCCTCCCAATTTCTACGCTCCTCCTCTCGCCACTGAGGCATCCTGCCTGGCCCCTGGAGGCATTTGGGATCGGGATCCATCCTGTATGCGGAGTTACGGCCCCTTAATCAACCTTCCTTCCCTGATGGGTTCATTTTCTGATCCTTCCCTAACTCCTCGTAACTCACCTTTGTTGTTTCTAACAACCGGCTCTGGGACTGCCAAAGATTTCATTCAAGTCATCTGCTCCCGTCCAGGGACACCAGCAGTCTGGCCTCCTGAAAGAAACTCGGTGACTTACAAATTCCTATATCGTGGCTGGATGCCTTTGCTTGCAACAGTTCGGTGGGCCAACCTATTCCAGAGCTGCAGCATGCACCATGCAAGCTCGGTTTTGAAACCAGACCACCACCGACAACAAAGAAACAAGTCAAAAAGCAAAGGCTTCCCTGGTGGCACAGTGGTTGAGATTCCGCCTGCTGATGCAGGGGACACGGGTTCGTGCCCCGGTCCGGGAAGATCCCACATGCCGTGGAGCGGCTGGGCCTGTGAGCCACGGCCGCGGAACCTGTGCTCCGCAACCAGAGAGGCCACAACAGTAAGAGGCCCTCGTACCACAAAAAAAAAAAAAAAAAAAAAAAAAAAAGCAAGCCTGCGCGTCAAGTGTGGGGCACACATTCCAAACCTTCTCAGATCAGTGGCAGAGTTCTGTTTTTCAGCAGCCCAGATACTGCAGACTTTATTATTCCTTGTTCTTTTCCTTTGCTTCTGGAGAAAGAATTCATATTGTCCTCTGATCATAGGGAAAAGGCTCCCTTGCGTTTAATGATTTTTTTAAAACTTGCTACCAGTAAAGGGAAATAATAGATCCCAATGCCTTAAGTGTCTTGTATAATTGCTAGTATATGAGGAGCATTGGTATTTGCATAGGTATTACCTCACTAAAACCCATGTCTGCAAGCTTTCAAAGAAACATAGTTCACAAATGCACATGGGTGTGCATACACACACACACACACACAGATACACATGCTATTCGTACTGCACAGAGATACGCTTCGGCTTGAAAAAGCACCAGGTTACTGGAACCATCCACCCAGGATACTGCAGGGCTTTTTGTAAGAAGTGGGGTTTGACCAAGTCTTATCAAAATCTGATAAAGCTGCAAAAATATGTTTCCCTCCTCCTAGTAGACATATGTGAATAGGAAAAGATTTTTTTTTTCCCCAGAGGTAGAGGTTTTATTGCGTAAAACACTGGATAAAACTGGACTGCTTCAAAGACATTTTATTCTAACAGCAGAAAGAAAACAGTCATTGCTGAAAAAACAACTTTTAATACTTTCTATACCAGAATAAAGTTCTGTCAACTGATGTATTATAATAATAAATAATGACCAAGAATAAACTTTAAATACAAAGTTTTCTACTTGTTACAAGCATAGCAACAAAATCATCTACTCTATTGATCTCAGATTTCCTCCAAGATAGATTTTTTTTCTTTGTGTAGGAATGTAGACAGTATTATGACCAGCATCACAGACTACAGAAGTTACAGGGAAAAAACTTGACATGTTTAGATATGAGAACCTGATGACATTCAGAAACTGACACTGCATCACTGCGGCTGTCACTTGTTTGTATTACAAGTTACAAATGTTCTGGAAAGAAGGCCTGTGTCAGGGGGGAAATAAGGACGGTAGCACTGGACAAAATGGAATCAACACACACGCCACAAAGAAGAGGGGATGTTCCCAGTGTCACAAACAGAATTATTGCCTGTCGCATCTGACGATGCTCAGAAGACACAAAAGGATACTGAAAGAGCGCCCAAAGTGCTAGAAATGGAATGTGGCTCTCGTTTTTTTCCACTTTTTTTTCCTCTTTTTTGCTCTTTTTACTTTTTTTTCTTCTTTTTTATATTTTTCTTTGCTAAGATACCAAAGGCAGGGCAAACACACAGAAAGCAAGCGACTGGCACAGTCACCAAACACAGTAGTGCATTTAAAATCCTAAAGCTTACTACAGTCGGAAAGTTTTCAATAACATTTCAGTCCTTTCTCTAGGATCATAGAAACAGTTGCATTAAGTTTATCAACTCGATTTAAGTAAGGCAGTGAGAACTATTCTAGAAAAACAAGAAAGCAGCTTGCTCTATGCCAGATGGGTCCACGTTGTACAGCGACCACGTTTACACTGAAACCCCGGGTGGATGTCACCCTCTCGACAGCATATGCAAACCGGATTCCTTATTAGCCTGAGATTCCTTCTGGTCTCAGGATAGCGAAGCATTTTATTTACATTGATTGCAGTTTAGTATTTTTGTAAACTGCTGTAGGCAGAGCTGAAGTTTTTAAGGCCCTGGGGTTTTATTCTGTGCTCCCAGCCTGCAAGGAGATATCTATCTTTTTTTTTTTTTTTTTTTAAGTCTGAATGATTTTTTTAGAAGAAGTTAATACTTCAATACTTCTCCACCGTCACAAGCAACAGCACCAGTTTCGTGTCACTCAAAGGAAATATGTTAAGAGGCTGAACTTTGACACCACACTAGCAGATTCAGGAATAAACCATTAACTAGTCTTCGTAAATCGTTTTTTAAAAGAATGAGTTGTTTCATTATTGGCTCTCCAATCTCCCTCTGGGTGGTGCAGAACTTGATAAATTTGGAGTATCCAATCAGTAGAAAATCTAAAATCTACAAAAATATAGAACACATTTGTTTTACAAAAACAGACATTTTAACTTAAACAGTTTTCTTCATCAGTGATAGAGAGCAGGATGTTTAGATTCATATTTTAATACAAGCTATTTCATAAGAGCTTGCTGGAGAAGACAATCTTGCTTCGTGTCTGTGAGACTTACAAAAACTAACACATGAAAAAAATCTGATAATAAGGACCAAAGCAGCCTTCTTTCAAGTAAAATTTTTAAAATCATAATAAAAACAATCTATTGTTACACAAACTTTCATTCCTCACCAGCACCTTCTGTGGATAGGGTGGGCTAGTTTTTCTAAGCATTTTATGTCATGTACCCCTAAAAATTTTTTTATTAGCAACCTTCTTGTAAATTCCTCCAAAAAAAAAAAAAAAGACAACCAAGAAAAAAGCATTTCCCTCCATACTGAAATTTGATCTAAAAAAAAGGAATTACTCATCAAACCTGCACTGGACATTTGTCTGCAGATATTTCCTGACCATTGATTCATTTGGCTGTGGATTTTTTTTTAATGCACGTTGAAGATGGCAATCCTCTGCAGTGCCGGTCAGCCCTGGCGCTGGCTGCGGGCCGGCTAAGGTTTCTCTGAGAGTGCAGTTACAACACCACGTGAATTGATTTTCTCTGCAGTGACCGCTCCAGTCTGACTGGCACCGCGGCCGCCTCCCAACACATCCCATTAGGGTGCGAGGCAGATGACAGCAGCTGGTGTCAGATTATAGAGGTGTTTTCAACAATGAAAACACAGCCCCTCCATCTTCAAGGCAACACTAAATCATTTAGATGGTATCGTTTTTCAGTTAAGAGCATGATTTTTGAACAAAGACGACTCTAGCATTGGAAGGGCCCCCAGCTTTCTTGAGCTCGGAGGACACCAAGCATTTCTGAAATCCCTTTTCTCCCACCTGCATGGTTTGGAAATACTTGTTGCCGGGTAACAGTTTAGCAGCCATTTTCAAGGGCTGGGGATTTTTTTTTTTAATATATATATAGATATCTTTTTAAATTTTTAAATGTTCTATACACTAGAGGGGAGGTTGTACATGATTTTTTCCCCTTGGAATGCAGTTAGCAAACTCTTTTACAAGATGCATAATCTGAAAACTGTGTAAAATAATATTGCAATATCCGGGTTGGTTGGCTCAGTTGCGCTCCTCCTGGACCTTGCTGCCCTCCTCCGGTAGCTCCGCTGAGCTCCCCGCCTTGACAGCTGTGGGGTCTTCGAAATTCCCAGAAGCCTCCGAGTCGACTCTGGAGCGCTTGAACCTGCGGTCGGGATACTGGCTGTTGTCAAAAGGCATGCGATGGACGCAGAGGACGTGGGTCTTCAGATTTCCCTTCTGAGAGGCACTGTAGGGACAGTAGCGGCACTGGAAAGGCCTGTGACCTGTGGGCAGAAAGAGTGGCCGGTCAGCTCTGCTGCTTACCCCCGATCCCGGCCCCCAGCGCTCAAAGGACCATGATCATGACTACCAATATTATCAAAATCATCAGTGATATTGCCTTGCAAAAATCAAATGGCAAAGAATGAAGATGCAGCCCATATAACTATTTGGATAAGTTAATAAGTTACTTGGATAAATAATGTTACCAAATAATAATAACTTGGACAGGGATTTCCATCGTGGCCAGAGTTTTTAATTCAGAGTTTCTAGGCGACAGAAGAGAAAGTTCCCAGCACCTGGAAATTCTTTTATAAAAAGTTAGGTAGCAAATATTTTAGCCTTTGCAGGCCAAGGTCAAAGATATGATGTAGGTACTAATATAGCAAAAGAGGAAATAAATTTCCAAATTTTTGTTGATGAAATTCAAAACTTTATTTATGGATACTGAAATCTGAATTTTATATAATTTTCATATGTGATGAAATATTATTCTTGTTGGGTTTTTTTTTTCAACCATTTAAAAATGTAGAAACCGTTAGCTTGCAGACCATACGAAAACAGACAGGAGACGGATTTGAGCCTTGGACTGTACTTTGCTGATCCTAGCTCCACACAAAAAAGCCATAAATCCCGCCATCTGAGATTCTGACTCAGGTCTCCAAGCCAGTTCACTTTCTTATCCTCCCGCTAAGTTTATCTTAACTCTTAAGATAAGCAAATCAAGAGTGACCAGGGAGGGTGTTTGGGGTGGGGTGAGAGAGGGATATTACCCAAGACTTGCTCTTGGGTGGAGCAGAAGTGCCAAGCTGGAAGAATTTGGGAATCTCAGGGTTTCAAGAGGAGGCAGCAGAAGGTATCAGAGAGGAATCTGGACATTCAGATAATCAAGGACAACCTAGTTTTAAAGAAACTTGATTTTGAATAGTGACGCTTGGAATCAAACTTTACTAGAAAGGCTATAAATCAGAACAGAAGATGGATTGTGTGAAATCCATTTGCTCCTTCAGGCTTGATTTCTCTGTCCGGATGCACAGCAGGCGTGTACACATTTCTGCCATCTTAAGGAACCAGTAAAGCATCTGGTTTGGGAAGTTATAATGGAACAGTTGTATTCTGCCTGATGCTGGGAAGCGGTAGATACGCCATTCCTGGAAGCTGTCCTACCCAGCACCCAGAGAGGTCAAGACCCAGGGCTGGGTTTCATTTGCTCAGAAAAATAAACAAGTAAATAAATGGGCCCAACCGTTTACCCCAGAAAACATCTGAACAGTATATTCAGCACTTTTTCTAGAACGGTGATAGCAGAAGTCCTGTGTATCTACTTAGCAAAACAATCTTGTTCTTGAGGAACTGGAGGCCAACCAAATGTATGGAGTTGAAACTCATTTTCTGACCACATTGCACACAGTGCTAGATTCTTGCTTCTTTCTTAGTGGGCTTCAGGAATTAGCTCTCTCCTTCCCTCCTAGCCAATTGGCCCCTGGGCAAATCCATTCTACCTGTTGAATCTTTCTCCTTCCAACAGCCCCCTTCTGAGCTTAGTCCAGTGTATACCAACTCTTGCTAGACTATGAACATGGCAGCCTGCAAGAGGGCTTCCTGCTTCTAGTTTCCCCACTTCCTGCCCGTCCTCCCCAGGGATACCACAGTGAGTACCTAAAACAGAAGCTCAGCTGTGATTTCCTTGCCACCTACCCCCTCACCTTCATAGCTCAGTCTCAGCACCTCTCAAGTCTCCTGGGAGCATCCCCCCCTTTGCCCACTCCAAACCAAATGACTAGATGGTCCCTGCAAAAAGGCTTCATTCCACAGAGTCCCCATACACTTGCTGTGCTACTCTCTCCCTGAAGTACTTCTATTCTCTGCAGACCCAAACCCCATTCTTCTTTCAAGGCTCTGCCCAACTGGGACTTATGTTTTATGGGGCTGCTGTGTGTGTGTTGATCACCATGACTATCTATGTGTTCCTGAAGCAGGAGGCATAGCCATCTTAATATCACTGGTGCCAAGCCCACTACCTGGCACAGAGCAAGCAGGCATTAACTGTCTGTGGACTGTATTATTATCTTACTGTTTAACCTTGCCTTTTTTTCTAATACAAATTTTTGGATAGAGTTTTCTCTTGCTTCTATTGTTGTACCTAACACAAGGCTGAAGTTGATCAACTTTCCCACTTGCAAAAGCCAACTGGCAAGTCCATGGAGGTAAGAACAAATGAAACCCAAGAAAAGCGCACTTGCTGTTGGACCTTCCACATCGCCTACCACAGCAAGAAGAGCACAGACAGTCAGCAGGAGGGGCCCGGACCACCATTGTCAAGTAAGAGAAGGATTCGCGAGCACCATTCACTTCTTACCTTCCTGCTACCCAACCCCACCCTTTGGGCTCAGTTGCCCCTCACACAGATGACAGGGAAGACCCTGGGATGGTGCTGAAGGAGGACTGAGACTCTACCTCTAGTGGACTTAGCATATTTATGAAGACTATACATGGCCCTACTCTTTATCACATTGGAGTTAGAGCATAGACTGAAGGGAAGAATCGTGGTTCTGATCAGTGGCAGTGGGATAGGAAAAGCCATGCCCTTTCTCCCCACCATGATCATGAATCTAAGTCAGCGCTAAGCTGGGCCTCAGTGAGTTTCCAACAGATCCCAAGACTCAATCACCCAACTCATGAAGTCGTCATCCCTATGGACATGAAGCTATGCCCAGGGCTCAGGTGAGGGAGGATTTGAGGTTCTCTGAAAGGGCAGCTCTTGAGCAGAAGAAAGGAGGGCCCAAATCTGTAGCTGGAGGCATAGGAACCAACTGAGGGTCATTCAGAGAACCTGGGGAGTAGAGCTGAGACTTCTCTCAGGAGGCCTAAGAAGCGTTTTTAAAGTTTTGTCCAAATCTTCTCAGAAATGGATTATATTTTCTGGGTTCCCACCAAGGGCAGCCCTGTGGCAGCTCACAGAGGAGGGGTGACCACTATTCTAATTACCATGGCTCAGAAAAAGCTGGGGCTAACTTGTCAATTTATTTATTTCATGGCAATAAGTTACTGATGGAGAAAATCATGGTGGTCTGACAAGTCTTTGGAGTTAAGGACTCCAAATAATAAATAAAAATAAATAAATAGAGTCAAACTCTTGGTACCATGATCCAAAGAGGCTAGCAGAACCATGAAGCAAAATTACCAAACCAAGGTATTATTTAACAAATTTACCTCAGATCACCAGTATTCACACTGGTTCCTCCATTCCTCCATTGTTTTTTTTTCCCCATCTATGAAAGCTGTTTATATATTTTCTATTAGTATTACTGAATAATACATTTCTGTATGAATCTATGCTACAACCCGTGGAAGCCACCCCCTCTGCAAATTGTGTCACCGTGGGACGCACATGCTTCTTAGCAAACCAAACAGAGAACCTCAAGTATCGCAGTTATTCACAATAAGAGCTTTTTTGAATTGGCCAACTTGACATAAAAGCACTTAGTATATTTTTCCCACCAATTGATTTTAAAATATTAATCATGATTTTATCGTATGGTTATATCTGAATCTCTATTTCTTGGTAGAGTCAAAGATGTACAGTAATTCTGGCATATTTGGATACTCCAGTGGTCAAAGCATTAGTACTGAAGTAGGTTTTATTTTAACTTAGGTGAGCTGGAGAAGAGCTATATGTAAAGGTATGATGTTATGCATGTGTACATTTGTAGAAAGAAGTCTGTACAATAATGGAATCATCGTAAATCCTGATTTTGCGATACACCTTGTAAGTAGAAGCACTGTAGATAATGGTAGCACCTGAAGATCCCAAAGGCCTACGTCCCACAGGTTTTCACATACATTTTTGTATGTTTAACCTCACATTTGAGCTTTATGGCAGTTTTGTTAAGGATATCAATCCCATTGCACAGAGAAGTAACTTAACATATAGCAAACTTGGACGGTTTGACTTTAAAACAGATTTCCAATGTATATAACATACACAGATGTCCTAATTCTCCAAACCTTATGAGAACCATGATAACAATGTGTTTTTGTAGGACACACACACACACACACACACACACACACACACACACACACACCCTTGTGAGGGGTTAGTCGAAAGTTTCCCATGAGACTGATGTCTTGGATTATTTGAAGAAATGAGAGGTCCATCCTGAGGGAGGTGATTGTGAGGGGCTGAGACGAGTCCGGAAGAAAGCATTGTGTTCTCTCAAGAATCAAATGTAAGTGAAAGGTTGATCCTTTGGTGATGAGAACATTTACTCCCAAACAGAAAGCTGTTGGTATGCAAAGCATTTTTGGAAACTTGATACATTTCCCAGTCCAGCTAAATCTGGATGAAAAGTTTCATATTTCTCTATACCATTCATCCAATCGAAGTCCCTGGTATTGGCACAAACACAGTGAGATGTTAGGTTTTGGTCAAAGAACATAAGCAAGGACTTCAGAACAAACCCCAAAGCTGAGAGCTCCACTAAATATTCTACTGTGATTTTCCGATATGTGTGACAGAACAAGGGACCCACCTGAAGGCAGAGACAGAGGGAGAGACCGTGGAAATCTGCGCTGACCTTTCTTACCTTCTTGCTGCAGTGGATGTGGGGCTCTGAGGAAATCAGATCTCCAGGTGGAGGCAGGTCAACTGTCCCCTGAGGAGAAGCCCTCAGGGTGACAAACTCTGCAAACTTCCATCCATCACATTTTAGTGAGAGGAAAGACCAGCCATGCTGCAGACTGGAGATGGAGGTGGCCATTCACTTGGGTCTATAGGTGGCGATGGAGATGCTACTGTCCATCAGTTTCTAAGAAGTAGCAAAGGCTTTAAGACAGAGTTGAGTCTAACAGCTTTTCTTGGTGATTGAATTTAAGAGAATAAGTGCACCCACCCGTGCCAGCTCCCCATTTGGGGAGAGCATCAAAACACTGGCCTCTCTCAAGTTCAACCCCACAAAGAAGCACTGCCCTCCAGGGTGTCCTTTGGCCCCTCTGAACACAGGAGATCCTTTCCTGCACATGCCTGACCGCAGAGAGCTCTCTCAGTTTTGCATCTTTGCTTTCAGGTGTCCTCCTGCCCTGCAGTAGCAGTGTGAGTCCGACCAGGAGCTTGGGTTCAAAGCTTAGCTTTCCCTCTCTGTGAGATTGGGAGGCTACTAACACCCAAGCTTCAGTTTCCCCTCTGTCTGACCTTGAGTGAGCACTTGATCTCTCAAGGCTTCAGTTTCCACACCTTGGAAATGGGAGGATAATACTAATACTGACACCATAAGCCTGTTGTGAGGATCAGATGAGACGGTGTGTCAAATTTGTAAATGACAAAGAGCTATATGAATGTCAGCAGTCTGTCATTGCTATGGTTGATGATTTCATTGTTGTCATCGTGTTCCTTATCTAAGTCTGGTCAAGGGAGGCTATGCTTTGTTCTTCATCAAAAGCACTGATTCGACCAGCATTTCATGTGTCACTGTTTCACACTAGCCTGCCTATTCCAGGTGGTCTTGTCCCAGGTGGTCTTGGATTAAAGCCAGAGATACTGTCTCTCCTCCGGGCACTGCCTTTGGAGGGGGCTTGGGGAACTGGAAGACCTCCAGAGTCCAAAGAAACAAGTTGTTAGCAGGGGCATTTCCCTCAGACAAAGTTCAGCAAACGTGGGCTGGGCTGGGCTGGGCTGTGGTCACAGGCCCATGCAGGAAGGATCTCGCATCTAGAGGGTCCTCTTCCGGTACAAGGCTGGCATTTTGAGGGAATGCAGTGTGGGAGATGGTAGAGGTGGCTGGGGGCTCCGAGAGCTCAGCTGAGAGGAAAGTGAGTCCCTGCACCACCCTCTTCACCCTCAAAGCCCTGAGTTTGCTGCCTCTGGCCACAGGGACCTCTCTGCTCTCCAGATGCTTTATATACTTTATACTCTTTCTCACCCCAGGACCTTGGCCCAATCCTGTCCCATTCCCTCCACGAGAACGCTCCCTCACCTACTCCATCAAATTACTGTAATCCCATCCTTCAGCACAGCTGCCTCAGCCTCACGAAGGCCTCCCCTCTGTGGGTCCCCTCGGACACACTGAGGTGCATCATAGCAAATTCTTCTCTTCCATAGTAGAGCATCCAACAAGAGTAGCTCAACAAATAAACAATTATGTTGTCTTCCCAACAAGACCGACTCTCGGCTCCATGGCTCAGGGACTGTGGGGTTTTGTTTTTGTTTTGTTTTTTGGTTTTTCTGGTTACTGCTGTTTTTCACCACCTAGTACAGAGTTTGAGATGTCAAAGATATCATCAAGTATTTTTCAAGCAAAACTATACGTGAATGGATGGATGGATGGATGGATAGATGGATGGATAGATGGATGGATGAATGGATGGATGAAGGAAAGTGGGAGGTAGCCAAGAGAAGGGAAGAAGAGAGGAATGCTACCCCAGACAGAGGATGTGCCTGACCCTAGGCACAAGAACAGGAAGGCTGGTTGGGTGCAGGGGCATGGAAGCAGGTCAGTATGGTGGAGGTGGAACTTGGCGACAGCTGGGCAGGGGAAGGGGCCACAGGACACCCTGGGGAGCTTGGACTTCATTCCGTGGGAGAAGGGAAGGG
>NW_006798798.1:1714592-1726474 GCF_000442215.2 Lipotes vexillifer | reverse complement strand
GGGAAAGAGCCTTTCCAGCTCCGCAGCGAGGCTGCTGCCCCGAATAGCCCCCATCCCTGTCTGCAGGCAGGGCCTCGGGCCCTGATGGTGCGGCTAGATGTGCACTCCCCCCACCAGCCCACTTTCCACCGCTCTCTGTCTCTCACTTTGAGGCCGTCAACATTTCCCATCACTGCCATGCGAAAAGTAAGTACATCATACGTTAATTTGTATTGTCACTGCGCCGTAGAGCCGTGGTAAAGAGCGCATTCATTTTTAATCCACTATGAATAATATATAAATACGTATACAGTGTGGAGGGTCAGGAGGAGTAAGGAGAAAGCAAGTCGTACATTGTTTATAACAAAAGTGGGAAAACGAGACATTTTTCTTACTTGCTATGATGGAAATATCTTCCCCTTCCCTGTACCTAAGGGGGAGAGGAGAATGCCTGACCTTGGGGGACCAGCCATTAATTACAGCTCCACACTTGTAGGCAGCTGGGTTTCGGGAAGAGCAGGAGCTGTGTCCACAAGGCTTCCAGACTTTCCATGCTGGTGGTTTCTGCTCAGGTGAGGGATGGTGGAGAGGAGATGGGGAGAGGGGTAAGTGACCAACCTCTGGTGCTTAGTCCAGGGTGGTGAGAAAACAGTCCGACACCCACTCATCAGAGCACATTTATAGGAATTGCTTCAATGGTCCTCATGACCACCAGTGGGGATGTATGGTGGAGAAATGTCTCCCTGTTTTACAGATAAGAAAACTAAGATTAAAAAATTGTCCAAAGTCAGGTAGACACAGCTAGCCAGTTCCTGATCAGGAATTCAACCTTAGGGTTTTCTCAGAACAAACTCTCATCTCACTGTTCCCTCCTGTCACTCCCTGCAAACCACCTGTGGGAAGATTCTCTACAAAGAGCTTTCTTTGATCAGACCCAAGGATGCTCCAGGAGGGAATCCATGAACTTCCTGGAGGAGTGTGTGCTATAATGTGTGATATTGTACACATGTCACATGCCACACCCCTTATGGACACAAGCACCACTGTGGCCTCCAGATGCACGTCAAAGACTCGTATGGAGCCCATGGCTGGCACCAAGCCACAGGGCTTTGTAAGTTCTCTGTCAAAGCTCGCATCACACATCTCCTGGACCCTAGCCCACTTCCATGAGCACACATTGAGCACCTGCTGCATGCATTGCCCTGAGCAGATTGCTGTTGGAATGATGCAGTACTTTTAGCACCAAGAGGGTGGGAAGGGCATCTATTCCACATGCCTGACACAGGCCCACCCAATACATTCTGAATGGCTGCCCACACATCTTAAGACTGCCTTTAGGGGTTGCAACCTACTGGAGACCCAAGTGGAGAGAGGAAGGGGCCAATCGTTCATGAGGGAAGGACATCCAAGCTTCGAGCAAGACTCCAGTTTCCCGTTGAAAGATGGCTCAAAATGGGGGCTTATGAAAGGACCCCCAAGAGAGAAAGAACATTCTTGAGGAAAGACACATGTGCTGTTTGCCAGAGGGTCCATACATTGTGACAGAGGCACAACTCTGGACGTTGAAACAAGGGCATCCTAGCGTGGAGAGGACCAATCCCCAGAATCATGGTTCACGCTCCGTGGTCAACGCAAGAGGGTGCAGAAGAGGGTCATGTATGTAAGTGGTGGAGAGTAGGGCCCCTGGCCCAGGTAAACAGTGACAGGGACAATCTCCTTGTGTCCTCACACTGCCAAGCCATCTCTCAGACCAGGGCAAGCCTTTCAGATCGGTCACACCGGGGCCTTTCATTGTTCATAACTAGAAAAAGACAACAGTGGGTAAATGAAGAGGAGCATTGCTGCTATGGCTTCTAGATCACACTTACGTAAGTGTGTGGCCACACTTACGTAAATAATGGGTGGGTGTAAACCCCTAAGAAGGCTGGAAAGCATGAGAGAGTCCAGGCTGGCCGAGGAAGAATCTTGGTGACCAGCAGCATTATGGATGCTTTCTGGGGCCTGCAGCAGCCCACAGCTGACCCACCTGTGACACTCCCATTTTCCTTTCTGCAATACCCTCTTTGGAGCACAGGATTATGGAGTATTTCTAAGCTACCACAGAAGGGTCTCTCGCAGCCATGTTCTGTGGCATTGTTTTCTAGATGGGTACTGGTAATGGCCTGGAGAGAAGCAGCCCTCAGAGGCAACTCGCATGGACAGGACTACGAGGCATGGGAAGTACCAACAAGACTCCTTAATAACAGCCTTCCCCCTACTGCACCCCAACCAGAGCCCTTTGGATTCCTTGAAACTAAGGACATATGCAAACTGCATGCTGGTAGGTTAGAAAATGGCTCCACCTATAGGGCCAACTGGGTAAGTTGGAAACTCGGCCCCCCCCCCCGCAGAGGTGGACCCCGCCCCACAGGCCTGGGATGAATCCAGGCTGGGTGGTACCAGTGGACTGGCCAGCCAGTCAGGCCTCTCAGGCAGTGCCTGGTTTCCACTTGGCCCTCACCTGCTGTTCCCTCTGAGTGTCTGCTGCTCTGAAGCTGAAGCTGCAAACTAGGAGGGTCCCTGCCCAGGACCCCGGCTGTCCTTCAAGCTTCAACAGTCTCGGCAGGGACAATGAGATGGGTAAATATATACACAAACAGGCATTGAGCTGATAGTAAGAGTCTTTTCTCAGTATCACACATTACATATATACATATACATATATATATATACATATATACATATACATATATATATATATACAAATTTCCCTAATTCTAAATAGGCAAGAACGGTTCTCATCAGGTACATAATTCATGTTTTCAGTTTTCAAAAAAATATTCATCCATCTAATCTAAGATGCTAAAACACTTTGGAATATCCTTAGTATAAATAATTTTAGGTTTTAAATTTCCTGTGATTTGGGTTTAAATTTAAAACACTATCGAAAAATATATTTTAGTATTTTTAAAGCAAATTTTGATCCATATGGTAATAGATTGGAGACATCGGTGTGAACTTGTGTTTAGCTTAATACATACTGTAGAGATGTGAGTATATGCAAGGGTTAATATACACACATATATTTCCTTTTTCTGTCAGCAGAGAGGGCCCAGAACCCATGATATCCCGGTGGCAGCAAGCACACTTAGCCCAGAGCTTGATTTCTAATACCATTCAAAAGAAAAGGGAACCAGGGCTCCTTGGAGAAATGGCTGATTCTAGGGCTGGAGCAGGACATACACAAGATGATCCTGGAGCACTTTGTGCCAGAAAGCAAGGAATTGCTCCAAACACATACAGTGATGGGGGTATTGTAAAGCCCCACGCAGTCCAGTGAGAGAGCCCCCAGTGGCCAGTGCTGGAACAGCTTCAGCAACAAAGTAAATGAAGTGTAAAATAAGCATTCACAAGCCATACTGTCACAACTAAATGATTGAATCAATACCTACGTGGAAAAGTACAAATCCCCCACGCATTCCAAACTATTTACTACACAGGTGCTCCCCCTGGAGGAGGTGGCTGAAACTCCCACTCCTTTGTGCCGGCTGCATGGTGACCTCCTTCACAGGACTACAGTGTGGAAAGTGGGAAAGAGGAACCGTACAGGCAGTCACCTGACAATCACGACCTCAGTCAGGTGACCAAAGTCAGGGGGAGAGCACGTACCCTGATTTGATGGGATGAGAAGGCACTTCACCTCTGTGGCCTTCCTCCCCAAAACCCATGATCCAAGTCTAACCATGAGAAATCCCAACTGAGGGACATTCTACACAATACGCCTCAAAACTGTCCAAGTCATCAAAAACGAGGAAAGACAGAGAAACTGTCACAGCCAGGAGGAGCCCTAGGAGACCTGACAACTAAATGTTATGTGGTACTCTGGAATAGAGAAAGGACAATAGGTAAAAACTAAGGAAACCTGAGTCAAATATGGGTTTTACTTAATAACAGTGTATCAGTATTGGGTCATTAATTGTAACAAATGTACCCTACCAATGTAAGATGTTAATAATAGGGGCAAATGGGCATGAGATATATGAGAATTCTCTGTACAACCTATGCAACATTTTTGTAATTCTAAATCTATATTAAAATTAAATTTTTACTTTAAAATTTTCTTAAAAAGTGAATCTGGTTGATGTGCAATGGACGGTGATAGCACAACACCCCAGATCAGGAGATGACACAGCTGAGAGTGTGGCCCCAATGAAGCCAAGCAGGTGACAGGGAAACTCTTCCTGGAGGAGGGGGTGGGACACATCATCACCCTGCTGGATACAGCCCTACCAATATACAGCGTTTGCATTACTCAGGCACAGTGTGAAGAGCGTGGGCTCTCAAGCCAGACACCTGGATTCAAACCTTACCTGTCTCTACAGCTTACACACTCTTGGGCCGGCTAGGCAACTTTTCCAAGTCTCAGGTTTTTCATCTTTAAAATGGGTGTAGTAATAATAGCTCACTCATAGGGTTGCAGGGATTCAACGAGAAAAGGTCTGTAAAATGTTTAGCACAATGTGTGGCACATCAAAAGAGTTAAATCAACGTTTGCTAAATATGGTTTTGCATGTTCAAATAGTCTATTAAGTGCCTGTTGCGCGGGAGCCTTGAATTGGAACGGTCATTCCAATGACGATGCTAGAGTCAGGTGTCCTGGTCTCCGCTTGCCAGCTAAACACACCAAGGCCCTGAGAGGCTCAGTGTGTGTCCAGAGCCGCGAAGCCAGAGAAAGGCAGAAAACCCAGCTTTGCACCAGCTCCCTTTGAGCCTGCAGCCAGGGCTCAACCCACTGTCTTGCTGCCTCTCTGCGGCTTCAAGTTCAAGTTCAGTTAGTGTGAAAGCTGAGAAGATGAGGCTGGATTCCAGGAGATGTCTGCAGAAGAGAGCATCTGGCAGGGGTGTCGGAGTCCCCCAGATCCTCCCAGCTCAGCCCTCTCCCCACCTCTCCCCGCAGCCCAGGGCCTCAGAAGTAGCAGCCTCAGGAGGTCCTGCCCTTCCTTCCCCCAGACCTCACGGTGGTCCCTTCCTCAGTGACTTCATTCCCATGCTCTGGCCCACACCATGCAGATTTTGCCTTAAATCCTGTTTATTTCTTTGCCCCAGGCTGCCTATGTGCACAGTGAGCCACCAGCCTGCCTGGGTGGTCAGGAGAGCCAGACTGCAGCGTAGGCCAAGCTACCGGCACTCACAGGCAACTATTGATCCAAGATGTTAAATCATTCCCCAGATTTTATGAAAGCATTTATGTTTATCATTAAATAACTTTCCAAGGGTCGATGGATGAACTTACGTCCTTTTTTTGGAGATTTTTAGATGTGTAATATAATAATCCCCTAACAATACCCAGTGTTTGTCGCTGGGTGAGCGCACTTAATCCTGAAAGAAATGCTGGGAGAGACTAAAATGAGAGGACACTGCCTTCAGTGCAAGGCGGGAGCCAGAGAACAGAGGGGCTGGAAACTCACCCAGTGTCACACAGCAAACCTCACCCTCCTGAAACTCTCTTCTCTCTCCCAGCATTTCTGGGGAAGGGAAGTACTTGGAACACCACACTAACAGAGGTGGTTTTAGATAGAACTGAGCTGACCAATTTTTAGGTTAACAGCCTTAGGAAAAAAAGAGTGAACTAAAGTTGGATAGTATCGCTAAAAATCTACCTTTTTAAAAAAGCTTTTAAGGAATATTAAGTAAAATTATTAAGGTGGTACTCAAGAGATGACAAAAATAGGAAGGGTTCTAAAATTAGCCAATGCAGCACCTTCTATTCATACTTTTTTTTTTTTTTGCGGTACGCGGGCCTCTCACTGTTGTGGCCTCTCCCGTTGCGGAGCACAGGCTCCAGACACGCAGGCTCAGCGGCCATGGCTCACGGGTCCAGTGGCTCCGCGGCATGTGGGATCCTCCCGGACCGGGGCACGAACCCGTGTCCCCTGCATCGGCAGGCGGACTCTCAACCACTGCACCACCAGGGAAGCCCCAAGGACTTTTTTATTTTTATTTTTTCCTATTCATACTTTTAATACCCATATCTTCATTCCTTAGGAATATTGGACTGAATACAGTTATCTGAAGCTCCTGTGGCAATAAGGTGGGCGGTAGGCATTTAGCAGATGCAGTAACAGCCAGCCCTGCTCCATGTGAATCCACCTCTGGGCACCACCAGGCTCACTGGGTCAACAGCCCACCCCAGAAACAGCAAGGACTCTAGGAACAGGAGAAAGACACCAGAAGGACCAAAAGGCAGTGGGCATGCTCTACAAACCATGCCAGTCCCCAAATCCCCTCTGTACTTATGCCCATCCCTGCTCTCCAGCCTTCAACGGCTCCCTATTTCTTACCAGGGCATCTTGCCTCCTTAGCCTGGCTTTCCAACTTGCAACCCCTTCTTACCTAATACTTATTGCCACTGCCACCAGGAATTTGCCCACCCCAGCCCCCAAATCTCCTTCCAATCAGACCCCACCAAGCCTCAACTCATCCTTGAAGCCTTCCTCAGGACCCAGCCATCAGAGCCCCATGGGCACTTACCAAAGGCCTACATAAGTAGGCACTTCACTGTTCTGTCAGTCACTGCTCACTAATGGCTTCCTGTGACTCGGGCTTGGTGGGTCTCTCCCTCCCCTTAGGAGTCCTGCGATTCACAGAGTAGGGACTGGATACAGGAGGCTGGCAGTTGTTCCCCTTGGGCAGCTTCTTAGGAAGGGCTCTGGCCCCTGCCTTGGATGGGTGACCCCTCTGCCTAGCACCACGTTCTCGCCTTCACGGGGGCGTAGGGACACCCTGGGGGGGGCAGCCCTGACTTAAACAGTCTGGTCCCAGTTTCTGGTCTTGTGAGGACATGTCCCGACCTTGCTTCCCTCCACCCTGCTTGGCATTCTTCCTCAGAGCCAGCCCCACCTCCCAACAGGTGACCCTGCGGAACCCTCCCCTGCACATTGCCCATGCCTGGGCTGGCTGCATATCTGGACCGTACCCTCTGCCCTGCTGTTTTCCCCACTAGGAAAACCTAAGTGCTCTGTGCTCTGGAGACCCCTTGGGACCCCAGTCCCGGCTGCCACACTCCTCCTCCCAGAGTCCACTAAGGGCACATGAGAGCTTGACCATTTTCCGGTGCACCTTGGGTCACCTTGGGTCTCAGTCTCCCAATCACAGCTCTACGAATAGGCCTTCTATCCCCATGCCCCCTCTGCAGCATCCTCAACCACACCACTTCCTGTGCAGTGCTGGGACTGGACGGCCCCACCTGACCGGGAGCCCAGAGCCCAGGTGGCCACAGGGCCAGCTCCACGAATTCCATCACTACTATGGACATACACGCTTCCACCCTCCTCAGAAGTCACAACCTGGAGGCACATGTTTTTATTATTTTGTCCCCAATGCTACATTTAAAAAGGTTTAAGGTATTGCCAATGTTTCAGAACAAAGAAATTTCATGTAAAAACATGGATTACCAGTTTATCTAGAAAAGTCAGAAGGTCTGGCAAGATCTTCCCAGAGGCAGCCACCTGCCTGGCACCAGGGGGCCTGAGTTCTCAACCTCTGCCTTGTACTGTCTTGAGGCTAACAACCAGAGCTTCACCTCCTTCCAGGTGAGGCAGGGTCACGGGGTGAAGCTTTCCTGTGGTTTTTCACGTGGCAGATAAATTGCATTCCTGTACACACACGCACCCAGTGAAATAAACAAGTGGGTGGTCTCTGCTGGTTTGTTTCCTGTTTTCCATGTGTCCCTTAAAATGAACACATCAGCCCTTAATTGTAGGTTCTGTTTTATTATACAATTTAACTACGGGAGGCGGGCCAATGTTGTAAGTTGGCCATGTGCCAAGGGTGTGGTATGTACCGGTGCCTCACTAGATAAGAAATAGGGGGAGGGGGCAAACCCACAAAATCACCCAACACAAAATGCTGTAAGTGTATAGACAGCCGATCCACTAAAAGCTGGTATCCAAGGTTATCTGTGGATACTTCACTACCCACTCACATCTTTCCTAAACACAGTACATTTCTTGGGGTGGGAGCTCATATGGTTTGGGGGAGGGAGGCAGGTGGGCTCATGTGGATTGTAGAATATCTCACCAAAAACAATGCAGGGGGGCCAGTCATATGCCATCAAATTTCAGTGCTGTTGTACTGTAGTAATGTGAGTTTATGTGAGAGAGAGAATCACACATCCCTCTTTTCATAAATGGATCAGACACCTGCAATCCATACCCACAGTATATATCCATATAGATGGGCACACTGGATATATTTTAAATAGCTACATTTTATCATGCCCAATTCAACAAATTGGTACCGCGAACAATAGAAAATTACAAACTAAAACGGAGAGATGGAAACATAAACTTTTCAACGTTCAGCGCTCTCTGAGTGCCACTAATGTTGTCACATGCCAAAAATAAAATAAAATAAATAAAACACAGGAGAGAGGTGGCTTTGCCTATGAAGTCACAAAGGAAATGCTACTCCTTTCTTCTCTTTTTCTCCCCCTATAAAAGGCTCTCTCTAAAATCAAAGGTGTCAGACTTTGCTTTCTCTGGCTGGCATGATCCAGAATACGGCTGAGGAATGACAGATGTCGGCACCCAGCTGCAATGAAGCATGCTAAAGTTTCCGTCTAATCCACTTATTTCTCTGTAGTCACGTAAACCAAAACAAATGGGCAGGGCTTTACATTAGGAAAAAACCCCACAACAGCAGGACTTTGTTGCATAATGCAGTCGACACGCCATCTTGGTATCATTTTCCCTCTGCAGGGAAGGCACCTTGCGGTGAGATCCACTTTCAAGCGTGGTCCCCAAAGTGTCAAGTGTCGTCCCCCTTCACCCCAGGCAGAACAGGGTTTCCCCAGGAGAGGGAAGTCTAGGGGAAGAAGGGGGTGTCAGATTGCAGGGAGACCCTCCCGGGACCTAGGGCCGGCACCCACGTGCATGCACACTTACACACCTACACACTCCCAGGTTTCTGAGCTGCTAAACTAAGACCATCAGTTTAATCACCAGCACCATCGTTTTCAACTACTTGAATAAATCCAGCGGCATTATACACGGGGCCTGTGTGCAATTAAAGTGAGGGTTGTTAGACTCTTCATTTAATAAAACACTTGAAAAGAAAAGCCCTTGTAGGTTTAGCAATGCCACGGGGAGCGGAGGGTAAGTGAGCGCGGCTCTCGAGGCATCAGCACAGCCTCCTTGCAGCCTGCAGTGCGACTCACTGCCTCCTGAACCCGCTCCCCTTTCCGTCTTGTCTTGTAAGGAGCGGGTCAGGGTCAGGAGTCCTGGGGCTCCGTCACCGCTGGGCAGTCCCAACAGCTGCGAAGCACTCTTTCAGCACAAGTCACAAGAAAAAATGTGATGGATTTCGCCCATGGCAGAATGATTCCGTTTCTGGCCCTTCAGGCAAAAACAGTCAAGGCAAAGAGGAAAATTTGAGATTTCCCCCCTTCAACTTCCCACAACAACCTCAGCAAAACCACATGACTCGCCTTCTACAATCTCCCTGGTGTGTTCACTGCTACTTTGGCAGGAAATCAGAATTACTGTTATATAAATTCCATCTGATGCCAGAGCGACCATCTGTGAGTGAGACTGCTTCACCTACGTCTGCCTGCAAAGCCACTCTCCCAGAGACAAGGGAGAAGGGGGAAAAATTTGATTAATTTGCAGAATGCTTGTGATTTGCTCATATATTATTATAACTGCTCATCAGCACATGACAAATTCCCAGCCCTCGGTGCAGGCACCCGTTCGGTTTCAGCAGTTTCTTGTGTCGGCACCTGACAGACTGCAGGGCCTCTAATGACTTTCAGATGCTTACAAACAGTAATTCTATCTTCAGAATAAAAAAGAAAAATCCGTAGGAAGAAAAGAGGAGCGAGTTCGTCTATTTCATTTCCTTCCTGTAGATCAACATGATTTAGCTCTTAAGGGTGGCCGCAGCTCCAAGATGGGGCCTCCCAGGCCCCGCCACGGCCGCCTGCAGAGACAAAAGACCCCATCGCCCCAGCTCCCGGGCTCCCGGGGAAGGTGGGGGACCGGCCCCGGCGGGCGCGCCCTGGTGCCTCTGCCGCCACGGCCTGGCTCTCCCTCTGCCTCTGCTCAGCAGAGTCCCTTTCATTTGTCCACTTTTAATACCCTAATAACCTCTCGCCTTCTCTGCAAACATATCTGCCTCATAACTGCACTTGGATTTCTGGCTTTCCCCCTCCCCTTTGCTTTTAAAACTCTGATTATGCCTTCTGAAGCCCTGCCTCTGTGCTTGATTGCCTGTTTCAGATTAGAGATTTTAGCAAGGAGACAAAGACTTCTTCAGAATGCACATCAGTCCCACATATGAGGACCCACAGAAGGAAAAGCGATAAAACGTGATACACCATCTGTCCACAAACAATAACCTGCGTGTTTGGAGGCTCACAAATTATTTAGCACACAACCTTCCCAGATTACAGAGCCTTGAAACAGCAGAGTCTGGGAGTGAGACCCTCTTTGATGTCCTTTGGTATTTCCCACCCCCATCCTCCCCACCTCCAAATTGATTGCTAACAGTTGAGGAATGTCTCAGTGACAAGAAGATTTTTACTGTCAGGATCTTCCTATTACACGTGGCCTGGGATCGGGGCAGAGGCGGGCTCATCCCCAGCCAGAGACCTTTTGGGACAACTGGCCCAGATGCAAAGTCTGTCTCTGTCACATGTGTCTGTAGGGGGTTGGGCCACCAGGGAGGAAGAGGTGGCCCAGAGCAGACCCCACTCTTAATACGGAGGGATCCTGATCGTCTCTGCCTCTTGCACGGACTGCTCGGCTGGTTGGTTCGCTTTGGGAAGGTATTCTAGATTCTGTTCTGGAGGAATTTAGACTATACGCAAATGGATTTCCCTCCCCACCTCCAGCCATCTGCTCCCCTGGAAATATGTTCTTCTATCTTTCCTCGCTCAGGCTGTTTGAAGTAGCCACACTGACCCCAAAAGCCATAAATTACTCATAATAATTAGCCAGTATCTTTACTCACGCTGCAAAATTCCTTCTAAAGTGATTGACCAAACTGGAAGGGAAAGGAGGACCAAGCATCACCGAAAGAAAAAAAATATCGTTTTTGTTAGTAGCAGGTGCATTTTTTTATCGGATACTCCTTGCCCTTGTTTTAAGCCTGGGGCCGCTGATCACATGTATGGGCTCTACCATCAGCATCTAAATAGTCCTCACACAGCCTGATGAGTAGGTCCTCTCACTTTATCGGTGTGGAAACCAAGGTGTAAAGACAATCAGTGATGTGGCCAGGTGAAGCAGGAAGCAGGGCAGCTAGTGTTTGAATCCAGGGGGTCCGACTCCAGACCCCTCTTCTCTGAACCATCAAAGGACCCCAAGATCCTGCCTTAAGGATGAGACTGGAGAGGCAGCCATTTAGCACCAAAGGATCCAATGGAATACTTTACATGATTATTAATAAACAACCAAACAAACATTTACTTTGCAAATTGAAGCACTTCTTTCCTGAGTCTCAAAATAGATGCGTCGTTATACAGAGAGGGAGACTAGAGCTGAATGGGAACTAAATGAGGCTTCGTTACCAAATTCATCTCGAGCTTAATTATCCGGGTTCCAGTCCCTTCCTCTGAGCTTCTTCCCTGGAGCCCCCTGCCCACTCCAGGGAGCCCAGCCTCCCCCCTCCATGGCAGGATTGGCCCGCACTGGGACTTTCTTCCCCGGCCGGCCAGAGGCTCCCTGAGGACGGTGGCCCAGTATTGTTGGTATGTGCTGCCAGCCCATCTCTGACAAAGCCCTGCACATAGTAGGTGGTCAGCAAATAAACGCCTATTGTTGGGTTTCTGGAGACATCTCAAGATGTCCATCCCAGGGTTCTGAATTACAGCATGTTTCCCAGACTCCCCTAACCTGATATCAATTAAGGCTGTTTACACACAC
>NW_006798798.1:1708443-1714441 GCF_000442215.2 Lipotes vexillifer | reverse complement strand
GGGGGGGGGGGGGGGGGGGGGGGTGGGCGTCGTGCAGGGAAGGAAGCAGGAGAATCTCACTTGCATTCAAACAACCAGATGTTTATTTTATTTTTTAAAATACATGATGCCAAATGGCAAGCCATGTTGAAATTTTCACTTTCTGGTCTCTAGCAGCAGACCCTCATTCTGCAGCTCCAACCAACGAGCACACCTGCCCATATTCCTTTCCTTTGCACCATCACTGCTATCATTCTCTTCTCTTACACATGCATCACGCTTTGCAGTTGGCTGAGAGCTTCCACACCCACCAGCCCACGTGATACATGGGGGAGTCAGGGCCGCAGGTGACCCCACCTCCTGCTGGCCCTGGCTGTCTTCCTTTTAGAGGAAATCTCCAAATTTTTATTTCCTGTCTGACAACCACACTGTCACAACAATAACCACAACCATTCCGAAAGCCTACCCAAGGGACTGAGCTTCCGAACTCCCCCAGAAAATGATTCAGGAAACCAGAACGGGAAAGAAGAAACGAGGGTTTCCTAAAGGGAGCGGTTTCTGTTTGGGGGTGAGTTGCCTCTCACACCACCACCCCTCACACACGTGTTCTTGGTATCTCAGCTCTAACTACGTGTCGGGGATTGTACAGGGATCATCATCTCACTGAATCCTCAGAACGACAGGATGATATCGAGCAGTCGGTTAAAGCCCAGACTTACTCCAAACACACACAGACAGGGTTGAGGAACAAGAAGAGACTGGTCTGGGAGGCATGCAGCCTGACCCCAGCCCTTAATAGCCACCTGGCCTTGAGCGAGCTCCGGCACATCTGCAAGCCTCATTTCTTCATCTGTCAGAGGGGCTCATCTGAGCATGGCAGGGTCCACCTGATGACACCCACCCAGAGTTCAGCACAGACGTTGCCTGCTGCTTCGACCATAAACGTCGGCTGCTGTTCCCCAGTCCCTGAAGGTCCTGCCTGCTTTCTCTCCAACCCGTGTCCCCCGGGATGACACGTCTCCAGCAGAAGGTGGCCAGAGGCGAGGTGGCCAGGGCTGTGTGCAGCTCCTCATGCCCTGCTGTTAGCCCCAACGCAGGAGTTACCCTAGACAAGAGCCACCACTGGCCTTAGAAACGCCATCACTCCCTCGCAGGCATGCACTTTACTTAAATGAAAGATTGCTGTCCCTCAGGATGAAGTGAGGGTTTCAGAAGCTGCAGTAAGAAAATTAAAGAGACCAAGTCAGAGCATTTTATGCATGTGGGATAACTGCCTTTTGATATAGCTTTTTACTACACATTTGTTATTATGGATCCATAACAGATAAAAGTGTATCGTGGAATATATAAAAGTGCCAACAATTGTCAATATGCATTCACACGCTGTAGTAAGAATATTCTGTAAAATACTCTCAAAATATGACGGATGTGCATAACTGAACGACACCGCTAATGAGAATTTGGAGAAAGTACATCTTAAGCCCTAAAGAGTTTTATGAGACACAACAGCCCAAACTCAGCTGACATTTAAAAAAGTCCCTTGATACTCAGAACAAAGAGTCCTCAAGCATACGTTTTCCCCAAAGCAAGGACTCAAAACACACAGAAAAAATGAAATAAATAAAATCTGAAATCTAGGCTCGGGTGATAGGAGGGGTAGCACTTTGGGTACCTGAGTGATAACCCAGAGCAGACATGTATCTTGGTTCTCCAGATGCCCGCAAGGTCCCCCGTGCAAACGGGCATGGAAGGCAGGCGGTGGCTGAAGTGGTGTGCGCTCAGCCTGCCAATCTGTGATCGACATGTTTCTGGGCATCTACTCCTCAGGGTGAATTTTATACTCAGGCACGGTTGTTTTGCTCCCTTCACTTTTCCTGGCAGCCAGAAACACATTGTTATGCTCTCAAAAAAAAAATAATAATAATAAAGTAAAATATTACCAGCTTCCTATACACATAATAAAATCAATCTTCTGCCTCTAGTACATTAAATGAAATAGCATATCCCCAGAAAATACGTAATAGGCAGTGTCTACAAGAATCATGCAAATAAAAGTAAAAGTAAAAATCCAAAGGTCAGAATAAAATACTAAGGCTATCCTAAAAAATAGAGAGAAATATTTGCATGCATTTTATACAGCATGTGTCCTGGAAGTGCCCCTATCAAGATGCATTCTAGAATTCCTAACCTGCGGTGCCTTTTTCTGATAGTTTGTTTATGCAGTCAGTCTTCCTATTTCCCCGAGATATAGACATTATACACATCGACAGACCTTTTTAATTGAGCTGATAGGTTGAAAGTGAACGTGTCCTTGAATTTACACTGAAAAGATAGGCAGTGATTATTTATAAGGGATTTAGCCACCGACTTCCCTTTTGTATGGCAAGGACTTTATCGACAGACATATTTAAGTAAATAGTGCCAAATAAGGTGAATTCTGCGTTAAAGGACAAACGTTGTCTCCCGGAGTCAGCTGTGGTCCACAGAATGCTCCTGGCCACCCTGCCCTGCGCAGGGAGAAGGGAGCCAGCCAGCGAGAGCGCAAATCCATCAAAGTTCAGATTTGACTGGCTTCTCGCAGGCTGAGTGTGGGAATGTGGCAATCTGCAATTTATTTAATTTTAATTCAATTTGGTTTCACATCCTGTTTTGCAAGTCAGCAAGATGGGCTAGGTTTGCCAAAAAGGGGGTGAAATACGGAAGGGAAGGCAGTTCCTCTCGCGGCATGTACTAGCAGCCCAGTGTTTGCCTGGCCGGTGGAGCCTCTCCCGGCACAGGCGGCTCATGTGGGGAGCCTGTCTTGCCCACAGTAGCACAGCCTCACTATCTCCCCGCTGAAGGGCCTATTTGTCTGCTTTAAGTGAAATCACTCAATTCTCAAAAGTCAGTGGAGGACTTTAGAAGGGGGAGGGTTCAGATAGGCTACTCCAAATAAGTTCCATTAATCAAAAGACACAGTGTAATGTAACTAATATTTTACAATTAGGGGAGACAAGATGGAACTAAAAGCCATCTATCTCTCTTATACCACATGATCATCGATTCATAATCGGAGACTGAGAGTTGCACAAAGATGCATTTACTGGATGGGGGGAGTGGGGGGGAGGGCCGGTCTGAGCCGAGATAATGAACACGATGAGAGAGCACGACGCTGAAGGCTGAGGAGAGATGACAGAGGGGCTCAATGCTGACGGATGACATGAAGACGCGCAGGTACCTGACAGCCCGCGAGCCGAGCTCCCTCTCCAGCATTATGATCCTCAATTATCCTGGCAAGGGAGTAAGAGGGGAGCGGGGTGGCCTGGCCCAGGTGAGCACCACTTTGTGGGGCTGGGATTTCCATTGTCAGCGCCCCTGGGCACATGGGGACGAACAGGATGCGTGCTTCATCGGTTTTGTAATAAAATTCCTAAACCTTCAAAAGGAGTCATTTTTTTTCTTTCACTGCCACCTTCAGGAAAATAAAAGAGGTGGCCCTTTCCAAAAGAAGGGGGGCAGTCCCCGGGAGTTGGGGGGCGGCTGGCTGCTGCAGAAGAGATGGCTAGAGACAGCTCCCCCTCCCAGAGACCCTCCCCAGGACTGTCAGGGGGGACGAGAGCCTGCAGGAGGGAGGCAAAGCCAGAGACAGGAGAGGAGGGGAGGTCTGCGGCGCCTGCACTGACCCACGGACAGGGCTCTGAGTCCCACCAAAGAGTAACTTCTGGCTTTCGCCCCATCACGCAGGAGCTCAGCCACGGGTCAGGATCCTGAACACCGACACACATTCTCTACCTGTTCCATTATTTCCTTGTAAAGATACAGATGGCCTCACGCAAATGCTCATGTAGCGTGTCTTCGGAACAAAGAAAAACAAACGATGTTCTGGGCGGCAGAGTAACTTGGGAACTCAGCAAAATGGCAAGACCGTGGGGCAGGTGGAGGGTGGCGGGTCCCCCGCCGGTGATGGAGCTCAAGGCGGCGTTGCATCCCCCCTCCCTTTGCTGCAGTTGCATGGGCCCGTTTCTTTAACGTACAATACCGATTATGTAATACGGACAAATCCCAGACTGAAGCCAGAGGCCCAGGGAAGCCGTGGATTTTTTCAGTATTTATTTTTTTAAGCCGAACTTGGCTACCACACATGTCCCCTGCCTCCCCGCCCCCCTCCAGGCTGCCCTCCCTTGCCTCTCTCCCTTGATGTGGCCTCCATGCTGCTGCAAGTGTCGTCTGCAAGGAGCCAAGCTGGATGGGGATCTTTTGATTTCCTTTAAGCCGAACTTGGCTACCACACATGTCCCCTGCCTCCCCGCCCCCCTCCAGGCTGCCCTCCCTTGCCTCTCTCCCTTGATGTGGCCTCCATGCTGCTGCAAGTGTCGTCTGCAAGGAGCCAAGCTGGATGGGGATCTTAGAGTTTGATTTCCCTACAAATCACCAGGGATTCTTGTGTACAGGAGCCTGTACGTACACACCAGACACACACAAACAAAAACACTCCCCAGTCATAAGAGCCCCCAGATGTCTGGGCTCCTCTGCCCAACTGGCATCTCCAGAAGCTCAAATAGGGTGACCACGAGGGCAGGTGATGGTGCTGCTAAGAGGCTCATTCCAAAGCACCCGTCTCGCTGTTCCTTCATCCCTGTGGGAGGCGGGTGAAACGTGGGAAACAGAGATGCCGAGCCTACCCTCGGAGTGGGGAACCCAGCGACCCCGGAGTATCACATGGGATGCACTCATACCCTCTTGGTGCTCTATGTAGTTCTCTGTGAGGGCCTGGGAAAGCCCCCCAAAGTTATCTAATGGTGCCAAGGATAAGGGGGTTCTGGGAATACAAGGAAGGTGATGAGCCCAATCTGGTAGGCTAATCAGAGGGCAAAGGTGTTACATAAAGTCAATTTGTGTGGCTTTAGTAGATGTAATTGAGATGCGACCCCCACCCCCACCCCATCCCCCGACTTAACCCCCTGGAAGCTGCACCGAAACCATAAATAGCCCCACAAAGCTAAGTGTGAGTGTCCCAGACATAAATAGGGTGCAACTGTGCCTGCCCTCCAAGGCTGGGTGAGGCCGCCTCCGGGGCCAGTGGGGTCAGGTCTCCACTGCTGCACACAGCTCTTCCCCCACATCCATCACCCCCTAGGAAGTCATCCTGTGAAGCGCAACAGCCCTCCCCCTTGCCTGAACTAAAGATTTCCTGGTTTACACGCAGACCCTTTAATGCGAAACGACTGAACCAAGCCCTGGCTGGATAAAATAAAGCATGAAAGCAAGCCAAGGCCAAGCATTTAAAATGAAGTTCCAGGAATACAGTCCACGCACAGGGTTTTAACCTCTCTATCACCAGGATTTTGCCCTTAAGCAGAAACGAGAACTGAGCATTTTCAGGCAGAATGAATATATCTATGGAAACCTCTCCCATTAATCCATGGAAATTCAATTTATTGTCTTTGGTAGCAGTCTCTGCATCGATACTTTCACGCACATGTGGATCCTGCTTAGTTTTGGTTGGACACTTGGTTCTTTTATTTGTGGTTTGATCCATTGCAGGACAGGGAAGATAAACAATGTTCCAAGAGGATTTCTAAAGTGAGATATTCTCAGAGGGGAAATATATATGTAACATGCTATGAGCTTGTCTTAATGAATCAAAAAAAAAAAAAAAAAAAGCAGTGTTAGAGGTATGAATTCTTAAGTTGAGTGAGGTATGAATAAAGGCATGAATTCCATGCTCTAATTAACCCAGCCATGTCCATTAACAGGAAACATCAGTGCAATGTGTCCAGGGTACAACCCCCTCCTTCTGCAGGATTTGGGGAGAGAGAGGGACGGAGTAGAATAGGCAGTAATTGAGTAGATTGTTTCATCTTCCAAATGTTCTAAAAAATCCAGTCTGTGGTGAGTATGGGTTGTGACCACATGCTTCTTCATTTTCCTCCTTAGAAAGGTCATGTCTTTGCAAAGATACTTGGTGAGCAATTCCGTTCCTCTTTTTACAGGGACATCCAGTTTTCAACTCCAAGTGCTAAGCCCTGACAGCACGAAA
>NW_006798798.1:1707594-1708433 GCF_000442215.2 Lipotes vexillifer | reverse complement strand
ATGGAGGGGGAAAGAGAAGAAATTCCGCTCAGCTTCCCCCCTCCCACCCACCACCCCAGCCCGACGAGGTGGGCTGGTAACCACTAAAAATTAAATAGCTGAGGTTTTCAAAATGAAAACAGAACATTTCCACAATTATAAAAACAGCTCTGACACTGTGAAACTCCCCAAACTCCAAACAAATTATTTGGGAGGGTACTGAGCCTGGAAGGTCTTTCAAATTTCTTATTAGAATGGAGATTACTTAGAGCTTGTGGCCAAATCACATACAATTTGACCCAATTCTTTGCCACCCTTTCACATCATTTGATATTAGGCAGAAACTATTGTTCCAATGCTGAAATTCATTATCCTCTCCTGCAGCCAAGGCCTGGCTGGGAAAAGTCCCCGAGACCTGGCTTTCAACCTTTTATTGCAGCCATAAAGGTGGTCTTTTCTGCCACCTAGAGGAGAGATGGCAGCATAGCATGTGAGTCACCCGGAGGAAAATTAAATACAGCTGAATAATTGAATGAGAGGGCAAGTTGAATCAGGGGTCACCATCTGTTTGCCTAGAATTGTTGGCACATTTCAGCTAAGCCTCGTGCGCCTCGTAAACATACTTACAGTTATCATAGCTTGCGTTGCCCTAAAATAAAAGAAAATTGGTCCAAAAATAAGCCTGAACTAATTAAACATATACCATCTTGTTGTCATGGAGACCAGAGTTAAGGTCACCAGTTTCTCGTGGCATTCAGGAGGGTATTAGTGCCAAAAATAGACAGGTGATTCTTTCACCTCCTGGGGAGAGGGCATCTCAGGGGCTGGAGGTGATGCCTGGATGGTGGCCAGAGGGAAAG
>NW_006798798.1:1688196-1707470 GCF_000442215.2 Lipotes vexillifer | reverse complement strand
GGTGGCCAGAGGGAAAGAGGGTGCCACCGCCCCTATTCCCCATGCCATTCTTCCTGGGGCCTAGAGGAGGCAGAGAGGGAGAGCAAGAAAGAAAGACACCATCTTTGCAGACCCCAGAAGCAGGGCTGGGAGGGACCCCAGGTGCTCCCTGCCAGCGTTACTTAATGTTATGCCCAATTGGCATGTTTGCTGGGGGTGGGGAAGGCATCTTTCCAAAGAAATGGGTGTCATGTCTGAATTGTATCCCTCTGCCAGCTTCATCTGAGAGCTGGTCGTTTCCCAAGAATCTAGATGGGGCTGGTTTGCTTGCCTGTGTGAATTATACTGTGTTTGCGTATGCGCACAACCAGCATGAATGTATATTTTGGGAGAGAAACCAATTCCGATTGTACATCTCATAATTCCTCTTAATAGATCACTCCTACCTTGAGGAAATGCACACCTGTCCTAACGTCCTTAGCACACAGTGCGTTTACACTAGAGGCAACTGGGGACAGGCTATGTGCAAACCCCGAACTTGGGCTCAGAAGTTGGGGTTTAGAGTCAAGGTGATACCAGTGGTTTGGGGATTTGAAGAGGCAGCTTTTCTGCCATGGGACCCCCAAGCCCCTTACTGCAGTGAGGCCTCTTTCCCCTCCCGCCTGGCTTGCTGAGACTGCCCTGTCTTTCCCCTTCCCTTTCACACTGTCGATTATGCACAAATCACTTAGGAAAGACACAGTGGAGTGACCCCAACTTCAGGGAACCTCCTCGGGGACGCAATTAGCGTCTGTTGTATCCCATGTTGGCTGGCTGACACTATCGCGGCCTCCAGGGGTGCTGTTCTGTCTCACACGGTGGAGATGCTATGGGGAGGGGGGTACAGAGAGATCAGAAGGTGGAAATGGACAGGAGGGCTCCAGCCACTCTGTTCCTAAGTAATTAGGACCCATCAAAAGAGGCTGGTTTGCACCAGTCTCCCACTTCATAAACCAGGCTGCAGTCTGGCTTCCTGGAATCCACATTAGGACAATAGGCGAGCAAGATAAAAGAAAACATTCAAAACCACGAGTACCTGCTGGGCCAGGTGGGGTGCTGCCCTCAGAACTGGGAGGAAGGGCCCTTTGGCCCCAGGCTGCTTCCAGGCCAGCACCCTGGCATAAGCAGGTGAGAGACACTGAGGAAGGATTTGTTCCACTTTGTTCCAAGAGCTCTCCCTTTCGCTGCCCTTTCTGCTGGGGACCCCCCACCTTCCCAGCTCAGTTGCTCCCTCCAACGGGAAGCCCTCTCTGATGCTCCACAGCCCACTGTGCTCCTTCTGCCTCCACGCTGAGCACACACACAGTGTCACAGCTGCCTGTTTCTTACACTTTCATCCTCAGCACCACGCAAAGGCCTGGCACCCAGCTCTGCCTGAAGCCTGGTGAATCAAGACCCTTCTAGGTTATTTGCCAGGGGCAAACTGAGCAGTGACCCACTCCATGGGTCTCAATCTCGAAAATAGATTTTTCCAATCTGTAGAGGATTCCAGAGCAGGGGAGGTCTCCCCTGGAGCGCAGAAAAGCAGGCGGGGGCTGTTGCAGAGCTTGGGAGATGTACAGGTTTGGGGTGGGTGGGGGACGTACCTGGCCGGTGTTCCGTAATAACTGTAAAATGATGACTGTAGCCTGAACAAGTTGGGGGCGGAGGGGGCAGACCCTTCACGTGGGTCCCTGCCTCTCCCTTCCCAGTTCCTGTTATAACAGAGCGGAGCCAGGATGGTCCCCCTGCTCAGACCTGCCAGTGTTTTCCCTGTTCAGCCTGACCCTTCTTCAGCTGTGCCACCGCCTCCGCCCTGTCCTGCGGCCCCTGTCCCTCCCTGCCTGCTGCAGGGGCCTGGGCCTTTGCGGGAATGCGCAGTGGAGATGGGGACCTTGGGTAAACCGAGCCCAAGTAACCCAGTGGAAGGAAACCCGCTCACCTGTGCACCAAGCAAGTAACTCCAGCTCCCGATGTGGGGTGGCGGGGAACAGTGGTGGGTATCCCAGAGACCCCAGTCCTGTCCCAAGGTGCAGCCCAGCTCAGGTTGACCACTGCCTTGCAGCAAATTAGGCTGAGGGTTGCAATACCTCTAAATTTTCCAGAGGAGCCAGAAATGCAGATTTTTATGTGAAATCCCTTGAGTTTTAAATGTTAACTACCAATTCCAGGCTTTCAGAGGCTCTATGGGGGCCAAGCCACCTGGGTGTGCAGACCACACCAGGAGCTAACACACACCTGCCTGTAACCTTCCCACTGAACCTGTGGGCAGGGCGTCTGATCCCTGACCTTGACGCTCAGCCACGCCCTCCCATCCCCTCCCTGCTGGTCCACACCCAGGGCCCCGCCACAATACCCCGACAGCCTCCTCTGTGCAGGAAGGATGCTCCAAAGGGGCATCTCCTGAGGGAGCCACACAGCCTTGAGCCACACAGGCCCCCTCGGGCCTAGTGCTCACCCAGCAGGCTTTGCTTCTGCCGCAGCCAAGAACACCTACGGTCTGCACCTTTCTCCTTCGCCCTGGGCGTCTCCTCAATAATCCAGCCAAGGGCACCGAAACTGCCCTCTGTTCGTTCTGAGATTACTGTGGAGCAGCTGTTAAGGGGGAGGTGCTATTGATAATCCACCTCATGCTTGGATTAACTTTCAAAAATAAAACATCAGGCTGGTGCCCGGATAAAGGGAGTCCTGAGCCTGTATTGAAGTGGCCTCCACAGCCACTTGGCAGCAGGATTTAGGGCTCAAATGCCATCCACCCCTTTCTTCTCCAGGGAAGCATAGATCACCTGTTGCCAGGAAAGGAAGTCACTCCCGCTGGGCTGGCTCAGTCCTGAACAGGGACCTCCGTGATCCACAACATGCCCCTCCCTTAGCTCTGAAGGAGGATTTAATTGACAGATTGCTGAAGAGCAGAAAGCAAAAATAAACTCTCGGCAGTAAGGGAATGGGTGTGGAGGAGGTTGGGGGGGAGACCTGGGAGCCCCAGGAACCCGGGAGAAGCTCCAGAACAGCAGGCCGCCCCAGGCTCTGTTATACCCTCCAGGCTTTGGCGCAGAAGAAGGCTCATTCCAAGCTCATTTCCAACTCCTGAGCAGAAGAATCACCTGGTAGGGGAGGGGAGGCGCAGCCTTGGCAATGCAGATTCCCAGGCCCTCGGCATCAGCATCGTTGTAGGAAGGCGGTAGGATTCAGGATGTATCCCAAGCCCTGGGGTGACTCTTAGCTCGGTCAGCTGGGGAACATGCTGATGTCTCCCAGCACCCTGTCCCGTCCAAAGGGTCCAGCAGCCAGTGCAGAGGCTGGGGTTGCAGCTCAGGGCCTGCAGTTTGAAAAGCACTGCGTTTCCTCTTGTCTCGGGTTCCCACAGTCACCGGGGCTGTGAGCTGAATTGGGTCTGGTAGCTCGTTCCCAAGAGGTGACGTGATGTGTGAAGGGCCAATTGGGGCTGGGGGGACCCAGCCTAGTGCACAGCTGTGCCCATGGCCAGAGTCAAGGGCTGGACAGCTGTCCTCTCAGCTCCTCTGGCCTCTGGCCAAGGCCAAGATGGAGGCCTCAGGAGGGAAACCTTACAGCTCGTGAGCCTCTCTGACCCCTGCCAGGGTCCCTGACCCCCTGGAGCTAAGCCTGCACCACATCCTGAGCACCTCCCACTCATCCCCAGAAACTGGCCTGGCCTTTTGCAGAAGAAAGCTGCGGATCCTCACGAGGTTCTCTACGGGCACCTGAAGACACCTTCTCTTGGCTTCTCTTGGTAGTTGTTAATTCTTTCTAGATGCTCCACATACTGTTATTTCGTGGACCCTCCCAGGCTGATTTCTCACCACAAGCCCTCTCGACCCATTTTGTTTCTTAAATAGAAACTCTCATTGACTGCTCAAGCTTTTGACGCTGTCCACCATGTCTGGGAGAGGTCTCTAAACTCTGCCTCTTCCACTCCCAGGGAAGAAAACGTGGTGACTCAGGGTGATGCCAGAGGCTGCCCGTGCCCCTACCCCATGAGCCCTGTGCCCAAAGGAGACAGGAGCCCCAGGCCCTGTCCAAGAGTCTTTGCTCCCACTCAGGGTTCACCAAATCCCCCCAAACCAGAGAGGGTGGCCTACACATAGGGCCCTGCCTTGGATCCAGGCTTTGCGCCCAAGCCCTTAGGGGGCTTTGAAAAGGATTTCCTGGTGCCAAGGAAGACACAATTCACGTACGACAGGAGAAGTTGGTTGTCTAAGTCTCTGCCGTCATATACAGTTCACAAAATGTGCAGTTCTCTCTCTGCAGCTTCCACGGGTCAGGCTCAGACAGGACCCTAAGGGGTCAGTGTGCTGCCAACTTTCCTGCTCCCAGGGAAGCTGTTCCCACCGAGACATCACACCGGGAGCCACGTCCCACACTGGAGAGAGCGGACGCCCTCCCCACGGTCATCTGCACTAAGCTGGAAGCGCTGTGGCCGCAGCTGGTGTGGACAGCCCGGTGGCCGCATGTGGGCCCCCAGGGAGGTGAGTGACCGGTGCCCCATCCTTGCAGCCTGCGATTTGCTCTGTAGGTTCATCACGAGCTGACTGGGAGCCTTTGAGAGGACGAATTAACAGGACCCACGTAACACCTGCACACCGGTCACCTGGCTGTTGACACAACGTCTACTAAACTAAGACAAAGCTGAGAAGTGGACAATCCCCAGCTGACTGTGAGAACGGAGCTGGGCCCGTGAAGCCCAATCTCCCCCAGCACCAGCCGGTTGTCTGGTTTCTCCACAGACCCAGGCTCCCCCAGTCTCAGAGTGATCGAGGCAACCCACGGGATACCATTCAATGTTTACTTAATTGGGCTGCTAATCCTTAAGAAACCATTTCTAGAAGCTTCCAAACTTTCTTCAATTGTAGAGAAAGCATCAGGTGCTGTCTCCCACAAACCCTGCTCCCTGAAAACTGTTCCCCTTTGCCTCAAAAGAAACTTTTGAGAAGAGACTTCCATTTAAGTCCTTGTTAAAAGGACTTCCTGCAAGAGTTTCCTCAAAAATATATTAAAATCATTTTCATAAAATGTGTGTTGAGAGGGCTTCCCTGGTGGCGCAGTGGTTGAGAGTCCGCCTGCCGATGCAGGGGACACAGGTTCGTGCCCTGGTCCGGGAAGATCCCACATGCCACGGAGCGGCTGGGCCCGTGAGCCATGGCCGCTGAGCCTGCGTGTTCGGAGCCTGTGCTCCGCAACGGGAGAGGCCACAACAGGGAGAGGCCCGTGTACCACCACCCAAAAAAAAAAAAAAAAAAAAAAGTGTGATGAGAAAAGGCAAGTTTAATTCTCACAGGCTCCATTATTGAAGCAAAAATTAATATTTGTACTATTTCTAAATTGGAATAAAATTGCAAAGATGCAAACACCGTCCTATATCATAATCTATAAAGCAGTCACAAATGTTCAATCAACTGTAAAAATGATTTAAAAATCTACTTGAATAATTTTATTAAACTGATTTAAAATCATATTTTTTGCTACCTTCATTTATTAACTGCATCTCCAGCAACAATGGGGTTATAGTGGATTTTTACAAATACAGATATGTTCCCAAATAATGCTGTCAATGAAAAGACTCCCCTCTCCTGGTTGGCATGTGACTTCCTGGCACATGGCAAGGAGAGCAGACTTGCCAGGTGAAAGCCACATTATTTACATATCCACAAATTGCCATGGAGTCCAATCAGCACACTTAAGATTTTATGCACAGAGTTCAAGTTCATATTAATGCACAGCAGAGAAAAGGACACCATTTCCTGTGAGCGCACAAGCACAAGAATCTACCACCGAAGACCCCAAGTGCTCTGAATTTCTCAGTTACAGTGTTTGGAGTTTAAAAGCAAGCATGTATCTGTGTGAGAGCTCACTACTGAATACCCATATCATGGAGAGAAGCTCCCAGAGGACTATAATCTCTCCATCCCTGAATGTACCTCCTCTGGGTGCAGAACGGAGGTCAACCAGTGCCCCATCCTTCCTGTGGGTGCCAGGAAACACAGAACTCAGAGTGCACTCATTGCCTTTGCCTCTGAAAATCAAGTGGAAACAGAAGTCTCTAGCAGAGAATGCAGTCAAGAAGCTGCCCAGCTCTGTCTGTTCCCCCCGGGGCCCTCTCCAAGTCTTCCTCCCACTGGCTATGAGGCTATAGAAACCTGCTTTGGGTCCATCAGTGGGGATTCTAGGCTCATTGCACCTTGAACACTTGAGTCAGCAAACTCCAGGGCAAGTTCATTTACTTATCTACACTGCAGAAATAGAGATGAGCGGTCCCGATCCCAACATGAATCTCTGCACAGGGGTCTGGCGGGACCCAGCGTCTCAAGGCATCTCCAGTTCCCCAGATGTGGGACAAAAGGACTCCAAGACTAATAGGCAATGTCCTATAGATGCTACAGGAAGTAAAACCGTAAAATAGGAGGCAAGAGAGGGAAACAGCCCCAGGAGGCTTCGGACTGTTATCTGTGTCACTTGGGGACCCCTGAAAGCACAGCCTCCCAGCCACCTTCAGCTGCTATGGTTTCTCATGGGGAAGGGGTTTGGCCAGGCAGGAAGGTGGGCAGGGGGCCCATCCTTATGCCCAGCAGCCACCTGTCATCTCCTCCTGGGCCCTGAGCATGGCTGCAGGGTGCCCTCCCTGTCTCCTTGTCTCTCAGCTCTAAATACCACCGCCGCCTCCTGCGAGCACGGGTGCAGCACATGAGGCTTCGGTCACTTCTCTCCCCGGCCGCAGAGGCATGCTTGGCCTGGAGGCAGGACAAGCAGGAAGTGCCCGAGAGTGAATGTCCCCAGAAGTTGCCCTCAACCCACAGTGGGTGGCGATTTGAAGGCCAGCATGGCCCCCCCTCCGTGGGGTGACTCTGATGGGTGTTCCCCACAAAGCTCCAGTTGCCCCCCTGGGGCTTGATAAAGCACTCTCTGACCCCTTCCCTACAGGTCACCAGCCCACACCACGTGAATCCTTAACTCAGTTTCTGATTCCGGAGAAACCTCCGCAAGAGAAGGGGAAGCAGAATTCCAGAGGAAGACAGTCCTCTACTTGAAGTGAATGGCATCCACTTTCTTTAAATTTAATTTTTATTTTATATTGGGGTATACTTGATTTACAATGTTGTGTTAGTTTCAGGGGTACAGCAAAGTGATTCGGTTATACATATACATAGATCCATTCTGTTTCAGATGCTTTTCCCACATAGGTTATTACAGAGTATTGCGTAGAGTCCCCTGTGCTATACAGTAGGTCCTTGCTGGTTATCTGTTTTATGTATAGCAGTGGGTATATGTTAATAGCTTCCACTCTGCCTGACTCTTTGCCCACTCCCTCCCCATCCCCGGGTGGCCCGTGCACAGCGACACCAGCACCACTCCAGACAGCGGCTCCTCCCAGGACTGAGTGACACCAGTTCTCACTGAGAAGCAGCATCGCCTGACAGAGCTCCATCCCCAGGCCACTAAATCCTCCTGCTGCTACCCTGTGAGCCCGCCTTTCCCAGATAAATATTTCAGAGTACTTCCTTTCTGAAACACAATGTCTGCCTCTTGGAGATGTCATGTGACCCTTCACATCATTTCCCCCCAAAGTTAATTTCTGTGATGAATGCAATATACTCAAACCCATAAATCTGACTGTCTGAAGGATTCAAATTAGGAATTATTGACAGCTGATGGAACCCAAGCGCAGAGATGGAGCGGGTTTTCTCATCCGTCTATCTAAACGTTGGAATGTGTATTGATTAAAATATGACACGCTACAGAACCCAACATAAATCTAAACTCTATTAGATTAACACGAGCATTCAATTAACATAAAATGACAACGTAGGAGAAAGGGGCTGTGTGTCGGTCACCAGTAATATTTTAGCCATAAACATGGGGAACCTGAAATTGGGAGGTGTGTCTGTCAGGGCTGTGTGCTGTGTGAGGGTGTGGGAGGGGCGAGCCCAGAGGCAGGAGGAGATGGGCACAGCGCCCTCGGCCAGAGACACAAGGAGGAGGAAAGGTGGATGAGGCTGGCTGGGAAGATTCTCTTTTACCATCACTTGTATTGAGTTTGGACCTGCCGGGTAGCCAATGCAAGGGCGCTGCTTTGGTGGTGGCTGTGTGGACCCGGGCGGGGAGGTCAGGCTGCAAGAGTCAGCTTCTAAGATACAAAGAGGACACCTTGGTTGCATTTAGGACCCCAGTGTGGGGCATCTAAGGGTGTCCCCTGGAGAGGAGACTGGAGCTTTGAAAATAAACTGAAAGCTGAGTACTTGAGTCAGGGAAGAGAAGGACCACGTAGAAAAACAATGAAAGAAGCTGGATGTCTGCTGCACCTCCGAAGTGCCGGCCTCAGCCCCAGCTCATCTCTATCCCTGTATCACATGCACCATCCTGGAAGGGTCCTGGAAGGATGGGAACAGAGGCAACCGAGGCTCCAGAGGTGAGGCTCCCATGGGTCACAGACATGTCCCCACTTATGCCAAAGGCTCCCGGGGTCTCTGAAGCTGCTCTCCAGCCACGGATCACCCTGGATTGAAGTGCCAGGGTGTTCCCTCAATCAAGCAAGGGTGGAGATTGGTTTATAAATGCCCAGCTTCCGTGGTCCTCAGTGGGCCAGTCCGGGAGCACACCCCACATGGGTCCTCAGAGGGTCCCCAGCAGGACTGAGACCCCGTCCGTCCCCCACCTGCTCCGAAATGCCCCCGTCTCGGCCCTTCCCTTTCCTGCCTCATGTCCCCACCCCCGCCTCAGGCTTCCTGGGACCCTCTCCTGAAAAGACTGCCTGTGCCGGAATCCTTGTCTCAGAGTCTGATTCTGCGAGAATCCAAGCAAAGGACTAAGGTCACAGTAATAAGTGGGGAGCTGGTTTTACTTGTTTGCTTGTTTGTTTGTTTTCAAGCCAGGGCTTCTCATCGTTGCTCTCCAGTACTCTTTCTAACAGATCTTCAAGCTAGGAACTGAGTGACCCAGGGCTGTAAATTCATTACGTATAAGGAGGAGTTTGGGGGGCTGCACCTCTCAGCTTTGATCCTGTCTTCTGTACAACCTTCCAAATGCACTTTTCTGTAGAAATAATGCCCCAAATCTAATTTGATGGCCAGGCTCAGCCCTCAAAACTCTTTTAGCACCTAGTAGATAAGCTCGTTCATTGTACTACCGCAGACATGTGTATTAATGTATAAAATATTACATTTGATGGTACAAGGCAGGAATATAGGGGACGGAGCTTGGCAGTGGTGGCCCTCGTGCGCCCTGGGGCACAGCAACCTGAGTCTCCCTGTCTCAGGGTAGTTGTGGCCTCTCCAGATAGTTGTGGCCTCTCCAGACACACAGATATCTCCAGAGGAGGTGGTGCGCACTGGTGATCATTCATCAGAAGCTCTGAGTTGCAGAACAAAGGGAAGTTGCTTCCCTCTGACTAGGTCCAATTTCTCCTGCCATGTAATCAATCTTGTTTGGAAATAAAATATTCTTGACCCAAGTGAACATCTGGATGGCCCAGTGAGTGGTGTGGCCTTGGCTGGGTGGGTAGGGTTCCCAGGGGTCAACAGACCCCAGTCCTCAAGAGTCCTGCTGAAGTGCGAACTTCTAGGCTTGTTATGGGCAGCCTCTCTGGTGCTGGAAGGGCAGCCCTGTTCCCCAGCCTGGTGCCCACAGGACCTCCCAGGGTCCTTCCTGCTGCATTAGGCCTGGAAGGATGCTCTTAGCTCTTTGTTCATCACTGCAGCAAAGGTCTACAGAACGTCTGTTTATACCTAGTGCTTCACGAGGCAGTGCAGGTGCTCATGAGTTAGACACACACCCCCATCACCGTAAACCGCCCACCTCCGCCTTCTCTCTGGTTACTGAGGACAAGCCACCTCCCTCCAGTTCGAGGCCAGGTCCTCACCATGCTTGGGACCTCCACCCTGTCCTGTTCTCCCTCCTCCCCCAATTATCCCTGCCCTACCCCTCTACATCCCAGAGCCACTCAGATGAAGCCACCAGCATCTCCTTTGGGTTGACGAGGTCTCCAGGACCTGGCCGCCATCTCTCTGCATCCCTGACCCCTGTCCCTGCCTCTACCCCCTAAACTGTCCTCTTGCTTCAGCTCCAGGACATACCTGTCAGCCCCGAGCTGTGCCATTCACTGCGTGCTGCTCCCTCAGCTGGGACGCCCTCCGTCACCGTCACCTCGCTCATCCCTCCAGAACTCAGACTGGCACTTCCTTCAGGAAACTTCTTTGACCCCCATACCCAACCTCGGGCCTGAATATATGTCACTGGGGCACAGCCCAAGGGTACCTCTTACGCACTCACACACCTGCACACGATATCTCCTTGTGGACAGGAACAAAGATTTGTCCAACCTCGTTTTGCCAGGGCCTGTCCTGGGCCTGACATGCACGTGTGTTTAGTGAATGAGAAATGGATGAATGATTGAACAAGGGGGTGAGTGTGAGGGAAGGGGCCTCAGAAGGGTGCGAGGTGGGCCCTGAGGGTGAGCGGGATCTGATGGGGGGGAAGAATGGAGGACGGAAGAGCAGGATGTGGCTGTGAAATGGGGGGAACTGATGGAATGTGTGTCCGTGCGCGGCCCCCGCAGCCAGCCCCAGGGATACAGCAGGACAGGTGGATGCTGCCTCCGCACCTGCACGTGCTGGCGGGACTGGACCCCGGACGGCTCCTGCCTTCAGACCTGCCACGGGGACACTGACGAACCAGGGGCCACTCCAGAAAGGTCTCCTGGGGCCTGACTCCACAGGCAGAGTATTGAAGATGCTCCCCGAATAAAACAAGGCAAAACTCTCGTCATTGTGAATAACCCACTAGCCACTACCAGCCTTCCGGAATCTCCCAGCATCTCACCTGGCAGGGCTTAGGGTACAACAACGATGTCGATAATAATAGCCTCTCTTGCAAAATTCTTACTGTGTACCAGGCATCAGGCTAAGATCCTTCTCTGTGTGGATCTTCTCACTCAAGCTACATGTCTGTCCTAAGCTAGAGCAGTAATTGAGAGCCTACACGTTCTACAGGCAGAACACTGCAGCCCAGAGGAGTGCAGTGGCTTTCCAAAGACACACAGCTAACAAGGATGCGATTCGAACTCAGGCAGCCCAACCCCTGAGGGCATGCACCAACTTCCCTCCTACCCCACCTGTCTTGAAAAGCCCTTCATCCTTGTTGGGGGGATCCCAAGGATGGATAGGGACTCCAACTGTAGGTCCAGCTTCCCACGCCAAGGCACTCAGCCCAGGCCAGGCCCAAGGCTAAGGCACCTTGAATCTGAGCCCTTTCCCACCTGTGGAAAATGACCAGAGTTGGAGACACTGCTTTGGGCAGATGTGGGTCTGGACATGGTGTGAAGACTGGGCCCAGCTCTTTCATCACCCTGTTTTCCTGCCTTCTGTGAGAGGAGGGGACAGCTCTGTCTTGCCCTCATCATACCCTCAAACTTTGTACACAGCAGATGCTCCATAAATACACCTTGTCTCCATGAACACATAATTGAACAGAGTGATTAACCTGATGTCTTTTCTCCTTTAATTGTTTCCAAGAGTAAGAGCAGTTTTAGCCCCGTATCTTTTCCCAACACCCCAGTGATGGATTATTTATTAGTTGAACCCACCTACCCCTCACAACCCCTCTCACAGAACAATCTCCCAGGTTTTCTAAAAAGGGAGCCCATGCCTTCTGCGTGCCTCGGGCGCCCTCTGGTGGCCATCTTGGATTCCCAGCACCAGGTCTTTGACCGGGAAGAGCGAGCGGTCTGGACCTCCCCACCTGCCTGCACAAGCGGCCTGCAGCCCCAGACTCTCCAGGGACCTGTCCCTTCTTTCTTCAGTCAGGCTGGACACTGAGGCTGAGTCCTCAGGGACGCCGACGGCGGACAGGCAGCCTCCCTGAGAGAGTGGGTGTGTGGGCGGCCCCTCCCACAAGCAGGGGACTCTGGGCTGCCATCCGACTCAGAGGGTCCTCGGAACGCATCTGCTCAGCTCAGCCTGCCAGGTGTCCAGTTTGGGGGAGCAAGTGAGGAACAGAAATGGGGGGACCTGGCTGGACAAGAGGCATTTCCCAAAATTGCTCGTGGTTCCTCTCCAAAACTGGACCCTTGCTCCCACCAGCGTGGGCATCACCTCCAGTGACAGCCTGAGCACTGCCCCTGCTGCGCCCCACCCCCGCCCCAGGAACGGCCTAGCGGGGCTCTAAGAAGCCCCATTGATAACTCCGTGGGCTACCTTGGCAGTGATGCCCCAACACGTAAGCGCTCCCCAAGGCCTCCTGCTGCTGCTGCCCACGCAGAGCCTGCACTCCCCGAGCTGAGATGGTGGTCATCTCGTGCTCTTCAGGGACCTGGCTGCTGCTTCTGGACATTCAAGGTGAGATCCTTTTCCTGATTCAATGGAAGCTCCTCAGGTATCTTGCACTTTGCACCAGCAAGACTCGGGCGCACGGGAAGCCCTCAGGAAATTGAGCTGGGCTGAGGAGGTGGGCTTGGTGGGCATGCTGACAGCCCCCATGATGATGGCAGCAAAGGGCTTTCTCCCAGGCCAGGAACTGGGCCCTCCCATGCTGTCCCTTCACATGGCCAGGAAGTGGTGGTGGTGGTGGGGCAGCTGTGAGTCCACCTTATAGAAGGCACACACACGACCTCTGAGTTGTATCAGAAGCAAGAGGAAGGGCAGAAGAGGAAGCCGGCCTCCAGACCCCAGCATAGACTTAGGTCAACCCTAAAGCAAGGAACTGGGATGCAGCTTAAGTGCTGCCTTTCCTTAGACCTTTTTGGGGCTGCAATGACCTCCAACCTGGACCCCAGGGTCCTGGATGGAACCCCCCAGGGCTATACTCAGGAAGTGCTCCCCATACCTCCACACATAGCCTGGCCAAGGATATGCTGTGTGTTGGGGAAAAACGTCTAGAAAGTTCCCATCATTGGCCCAGAGATACTGGAACCATCCTGTAGCAAAAGGAGAGTCAACCTCAACCCTCAACCCCCAAAGAAGAGCTATTTAGATCTTTGGGTCAAGGTCAGGAACTGTCACTCTAGGGGCCCTCAGCCAAACGTGGAAGAGCATCTCTAGGGCAAGCATTCTAATTTTGCAAAAGCTGTTTCCTGGAGAGGGAGAAAATGTGTCCAAGACCATTACCATGAACCAAGGAATTAAATTTTTGTCTAATATTGCGTTTAACATCCAAGAGGCATCCAGATAGCTCAGGGCAGTTAGCTCTTCTAAAGAGCACCACAGTCATTTCAGAGGCAAATTACATGCCCATTGAAATAAAATGCCTTGAAATGATGGTGCCCTGCAGACGTGATTTCAAATCTGACTCTACTGATTACCAGCTGTGTGACCTTAGACAAGTTACTTAACCTCTCTGAGCCTGTATTTCCTTATTTGTGAAATGAGGCTAATAATAATTCATACTTCACAGGGTTTGAGGATAAAATAATCCAATGTTTATGAAGCTCACAGCACAGTACCTAGTCTGTAGTCCTAAAGACATGCTGCATATGCTCTACTGTTTACTATTATAATCTGCTACCACTACCACTGTCATAAATGGGCTGGTAGGTGTTCATGTGCCACTCTCCACTAAGACAACCTGACATGCTTCTGGCTTCTGGAGCAGGTAGGCATTCATTTAGTCTGGGAACCTGAAAATTGGGATTATTTTATTTCTTGCTATTCAAAAAAAAAAACACTAACCAAAAGGTAGTCTTCTGACATTGTTTTATATACAGTCTTCGTCAGTTACTTCAATTAACCTTGATTCAGGTCTGCGGGGGCACTTTGTCACCTTGGGGTCTCCTAAACCTCCACCTCACCCCTGGCAGGCAGCTTTGGCAGGGAAAAGGCCTCCTAGACTGATGGACACAGGACCAGGAAACAGGAGCGGAGAGCCCCTGGAGGGGAGGGCACACTCACACAGCCCAGGTCCCCCTCCCGCACCCGACAGCCTGGAGTTCCCCGGGCACAAGTCCCTGCTCTGCTACTGGGTCAGGCCACAGCACCTCTGAACCTCAGTTTCCCTTTCCATGAAATGGGGATAATCACACCTGCCCGAGGAGTAAATGAACTAATGTGGAGACAGTGCTCGATGCTGAGGAGGCCTGGAACACAGCAGGCGTCCAATGAACAGTCATTGCTGTTATGATCTTGCACGGCCCTAACAAGGGTAGCTTGACATGAGGTCCCCGACTCACAGGACAGGCCACAGTCATGTCAGAAGCGGGCCATCCTGAAGTAGGAGATAGATGGGCCCCTGGGCCAGACAGCTGGTGTTTGTCAAGTGGAGTACAATTGAAGCTTTGTTCTCACCCAGACCCTCCAAGGACAGAGCGAGAGGCAGCAGCTGAGCTCTGCTGAAGTAAAGAGATAAGGTGCCCGCTCCTGAGGTCAAGGACAACTTCCCTGTCTGCACATGCGCAGGAAGGCTCCTTGGGGGTCAAAAAAGGAGGGGGCGCCACCCCATAATATGTGTGGACATGCACCCACAGGCCTCTGTGGCGGGATCCATCTTAGCAAAAAGTTGCACACGCATCTTGGGGAGGGTCCTAGGACCAGTTAGGTGTGAAAAAAGAAACAAGATAATTGGCTAAAGGTAAACAAAGACCCGGAAGGACTGTCCTATATAAGTGATTTAAATCATGTCTTTACTGCGCCCCTCATTCAGGACGCCTGCACTCCTCTCCAGGTATGTATCTCTGCCTCGCTTCTGACTTAACTGCGCTTCTGCTCATTAGAGAGGACGCCCGTACCCTTCCTCTCTAGGTGTGTATCTCTCCCCTGCTTCTGTCTTAAATAAACAGACTGCTTCTCTGTGTGCTCTCCCATACATTGTGCTGTGTCTTCCATAATGAACTTTATACCTGTTTTTACAGTTTATGCCTCCTTGAAACATTCTTGCTTTCAGTGGGGGTAAGAGCTAGGGCCACTTTGCTTCTAGCCTCTAACCCCTGGTGGTCCAGCGGCTAGGATTCCCGGTTTTCATCCAGGCTACCAAGGTTCAATTCCTGGGCAGGGAACTGAGATCTCCCTTCAGGACGGCTCACTACTGTCTCTCTGAGAGCACCTGGACTGCCCCGAGGGTCAGAGGGCACTCAGCGCCTGCGCCTTGTGGCCCAGAGGACACGAGTCTGCTGCCACCACACCCTCTGACTTTTTCAGAGATAGTCTGTTATGCTCTGTTAAATACCTTGAATATATATATATATTTTTTGCGGTACGCGGGCCTCTCACTGCTGTGGCCTCTCCCGATGCGGAGCACAGGCTCCGGACGCACAGGCTCAGCGGCCATGGCTCACGGGCCCAGCCGCTCCGCGGCATGTGGGGTCTTCCCGGACCGGGGCGCGAACCCGTGTCCCCTGCATCGGCAGGCGGACTCTCAACCACTGCGCCACCAGGGAAGCCCAAGACCTTGAATTTTAAATGTGGGCAAGTGTGTTTGTTTTTAAACAAATAGAGCAACTAAAACTAGTCCCTGGGCCCCAGCTCTGAGGCAGGTGTGGGCTCCTGGGGATTCTGCTCCTTCCAAGGCACAGGGCTGTTCCTGGAACATCCACGCTAAGGCTCAGAACGCCTGGTGCCCAGAGGGAGCAGAAGAGATTGCATTTTAGCCTAAACAGACATGGTGAGCCTCATTGCTGCGCAGAGACCGCCATCTGCTGGTGGAAGGAGGTGAGAGCAGCCAGCGCCTGCCAGCATCCCCAGAAAGGATCAGGGGGAAGGTGGGCAGGAAGAGGAGGAGGAGAATGATGCCCAGCCTAGCCAGGACCCGATCGGGGAAGGACCCCAAAAGAAGGGCCCGAGCCACACAAGGCATCGAGGACGAGAAGCAGCTAAGGCATCAGTCCCTGGGACCACGAGAGGAGAGGGAGGCAGGCCCGCACCTGCTTCTGGGGGGGGCACGGCCCGAGGACAGTGTCTCCTGGAGACACTGAGCCAGTGAGCACGCATGCACACATGTGTCTGTGGCATGTTTACAGACAGGCACGCGTGTCTCCAGTCGATGACCTCTCCTTTTCCCTCGGCCCTCTGACCACACGTGAACCTGCCTGCTGCCCAGGAGCCCCCCCCCCCCAGATACCAGGGCCCCAAAGGGCTCCACGTGGCTGCCAGTCCCTCGCCTGCTTTGCAGGAGTGCCCTCGTCTAGCTGGAGGAACACCTGGCTTGGTCCCTCGGGGCTGGCGTGCCATGTCAATGCTCCAGCAGAACAAGCCTCCAGGTGAGATCCAGAGTTTACCCTCCCTGGGCCAGGCACACGGCCTTTGGACAGCTAAGATCTCCTCTGGGAGCCCTGTCCCACCACCCTGGAGAACCCCAAGCCCAGGCAGGCAGGGGCGGGTGGGCAGCAATGGCGCTCCTGCCCCACGGGACCGTGCATCTCAAGGCTGGGCTGAGTTACTCCTCCCAGGACCTGCCCCACGGCCTGCACAGAGCAGCGGGGCAAAGTCTCCTAAGACAGCTCAGAAAACACTGCATTACTTACTGTTCTTTAAACTTTCTCCTTTCAAAAAATTTGATATGCTTTTTTAGATCCAAAAGAACATATCCTGTTGATTAACTGGCTTTGCTCTCCCAACACCCCCAGGAGGCAGTCTTCTGCCCTGTTTACAGGTGGATAAGCGGATCCTGGAGTTGTTAAGGGAAGAGCTGCTGGGCCTAAGACTGGGCCAGCAGCCCGGGGCTCAGCACTCCCAGCTGGGAGGTGTCCAGAGGGCACACAGGATCAGAGATTTTTATAGCAGAACACACTCTTTGATGCCAGCTGCACCGACTCCACAGGGAGCAGAGCGTGTTCAAAGGCCTGGATTTTCTCCCCCACCCACACCCTCACTGAGTTTTCCCACTCTTGGATTAAAAACAAAAACAAATAAAAACAACTGCATAAATCACAGTTACTGTGTGGCAGGGACTTTACATACATATATGCTGTTCTAAGACAACTACCCATGGAAATAGGTGTTCTTATTTCCCCCATTTTTGGATGAAGACTCTGAGGCTCAGAGAAGTTAAGTAGCTGGCCTGAGATCACACAGACAGAAGAGTGAGGCCAGCGTCTGGTCCCAGTGATGGGAGCAGAGCCGGCACATTCACCCTGTCCTCGGAAGCATCCTGGCACAATTCAAACACCAAGACTCCATGTTCCTGAAACACAGAGTGTTCCTAAAACAGCAGCCCAAGGTCAAATTTATTACAGTGTATACAACTACAATCACCAAGGGACAACCAGAGCAGGCAGATTCTGGAAGCAGCAGAAAGAGAGAGATTGAGAGAGAGAAGATATGAATTCCTCCAGATAGCACTGTTTGAAACCTTCCCATGATGAAATTAAAAGTGGGCCTTAAGTGATTTGTTTTTTCAATCTGTGAATCTAAACAAACGATCTCTCTTCTAGGTACATCCATCATATGATCTCCTTCACAGCTGTGAAAAAATGCTATTAGTGCTTTCAAAGCAGTTTTATCGCAGATTAAAGAAGCCTCCCCCCCCCAAAAAAAAAAAAATTGGCAACCGGAGACAGCCATATGCCTACTTGACCTAGGACCATAAACCTGTTGTTCATTCCAGAGAGGGGATTAAGGCATTACTTTTAGTAAGTTGCTTTTCATATGGAAATTTCTTTTCATAGTAAAGATCTGCCTTTAATAACATCATCCTAAAAACATGCCTATTTTTTAATTCCCTGATCATGGACATATAGATTTTTATAGTGTCTGCAAGCATACATTAATGTTAATTTCACCGTTCTCCTTTATGTTTTGTTAATGTCACAATCTGCTGTAAAACCTTGCCAAGTTTCTTAACTGTCATGTTAATTCCAAGACCTATTCTGCACTCTTTGACATTTCAGGACAGAACAAGGCAGTAAAAATAGATTAGAAACAGCTTATAAGTATTACAAAATCTGGAACTTTGCAGATGGCGGAATTAGGTCTGCTGAATGGAAATTTAGCAACTCTGAGCACAACAATATTAGAAAAGCCTATTCATTTCTAAGGTAAATATTTGGAAGGGGTTACATAATGGTGGCTAGAGGAGTGTGGGGAAACTTATAAAATGCAACAGAGTTATATTATTTTAAGCAACTTACTGGATACATATACCATATCCTGAAGAGTTTCAGGTTTCAAAGGTTTTCTCTACCATATAAATAAGGGCACATAGTAAGAGCTTGATTTTATTCATGGTCAGTTCAAAGATCACACAAACCATTTCACGCAAAGGATTTGTCTGCATTTTCCTAAGTTAAAGCAGAGCATTACTGTACTCCGATATTAAATGACACTACCACATGCTAAGAAATTTGCACAAACGGACAGGAAATTAGACACTGTTTTCTTAAACTGATTGCTAAAGAATGCACCCTGTTTAAATGTGCCGCTATCCATTTCAAAGGGAAGCCCTGGCTGATTTCAGGAAGTTTAAAATCAGTTCATGGAGAAGGAGGGCAAAGTTAGGGTTAAATGTGTTTTTCTTCCCCTCACCACCCACCCCCCCCAGGGGAAACTATTTCTTTAAAAAAAAAACTTTCCCCTTTTTCTTTAAGGGGAACTTATTATTTCCACCATCCTTGTTGAGTTGTTGATGAATAGCTCACATCCCTTGCCAAGCCCCACCCTCTGCCTTTTTTCTAAGCTCTTTCCTCATTATTTGCTCAATCTTTTTCCCACAGCCCCGACAGGCCGTCAGGGCAGCTTAAATACAGCAGAGTATTAACATGGGGAAATGGCTTTCAGTCCCCAATTGATCTCCTAATACGTTATGTTGAAATGATAATTGGTACACTCCTCACTGAAAAATAAGAGAGAAAAACTACTTTTCAGTCATCACAAGGTATTATCTTAGCTCATGTATTCAGAACTAACAGATACATTAAAAAAAAAGAAGAAGAAAAAAGAAAAAATCCTATCCCCCCCCATCTGCGGGAGAGTCTGCAGTCCGCAATTCTTTTCAGCTGACATAATCCAGATTGATTCGTTCAGCAGATAAAATTCAGGCCACTTCTGCCCTTTATGGGAGCAACATAATACCAGTCTTTATTCAGTAACAATGTAACATAATGGGATCGGAATGTGCAAAATGACTGTTCTTAAATTACTGCTCCTCACAAGGGCCCAACACAAGCTGGGGCTTAATGTAAAAAATCATTAGGCACAGATTACTAAAGTGCTCCTGCATTAAGGAGGTCAAACCGAGCCTGTTTATGGTATTTTTCAGGACAGAAACTCTTTGCTAATATCTTGATTATGACTGTGTTCTGGGGGGCCCATCTCAGCACCCACAGCTCAGCACTGTGTTCCAGAGAG
>NW_006798798.1:1684255-1688175 GCF_000442215.2 Lipotes vexillifer | reverse complement strand
AAATGGGGGGCGGGGGGTGGGGGTGGGGTTGTGGGGCGGAGAGCACTGAAACAGGGGCCCGAGATGGGGTTGGGAGAGACTCCGCAATCACAAATCATTTTCATGAAAGTTTGGTGAATCAAATAATTTAAGCTCTGAGCTATTAAACTATGCTAATTTCAAGATCTTCAGGGGTTCGTTAGTAAAACATATAGAAGATGTGGAAAGTAAAGAAAAGCTTAAATACAGAATGAATAATGATCTCCCATCATCTCAATACCTAGAAATGACCCCTGGGCATTCCAAATGTAAATTCATCCCATCTTTTTTTTTTTTTTTTTTCTATGCAGAACTATATAATATGTTTTTACAAAATTTATGGTTCAAATACCGCTTTTCACTAAATGTGATAGGTACTGTCGATATTTCTCCATGTCATTAATTATTCCTCTGCAATATAATTTTATGGCTACATGGTGTTCCCTTCCTGTGGAGATGCCTAATTTATTTAACTTTATCCCTCTTCTTGGGCATGTGGGTTGTTTTCTAAGATTCCCCCGTTCTAAGGGATGTGACAATTATTATGTCTATAGAAAAATCTTTCCCCACACATCAGGTAATTTTCTTTGGATGAATGCCTAGAAGTGGAATTTCTGGGTAAAGGAGTTGCACATTTTATATCTATTTAACACATACGTTTCTTCCTTGGCCTCCAGAAATCTTGAAATTCATTTGTGCCACAGCTGTGTACAGGACCCCATATTTCCAGGGATGGGCTCAGAACCCACTACACCAGCTTCAGCCTTTGCCCGAGCGACACAGCACAAAGATTTCTTGAATACTGCTGTGCATCTACTGACATATCACACAAGATTATCATGACCACTGTTCAGTTCCACACACATAAAACTATCGTCGGGAGATAGAATAAATTAAGACAAGTAGTCAGTGCAGGCTCTTATAAACCTAAGGTTACCTAAGAAGATTCTAGAAAAAATAAAAGAGACGAAACAGAGCAGAAAAGATTTCCTTTGAATGGAAATAATTTTTTTCAACTTGCAAGTTTAAGCCTCGTGCAATTTAATTTTTGCATTCGAGAGCATTGCTAGTCTCTTATCTTGTTTAAATAGAAGACCTCCAAAATTCGAATCACTGAATCACCGGGTGGCCTCCGAGATGATGCAGTTACTCTTCGGAACACTGGGCTCACGTCTGGAGTGGGGCCTGTATTTGGTTAGCGTTTGTACTAAATGAAGCAGGTGCTGTGTGTGTATGCACAGGACCGGGGAAGTGCACGCAAGAGGCAGAGATTTTGTGTATGTCTACATATATATATATATATATATAATCCAGAGCCTGTGCTCCGCAATGGGAGAGGCCACAACAGTGAGAGGCCCGCATACCACAAAAAAAATAAAATAAAATAAAAGATACATGCACCACTATATTCACAGCAGCACTATTTACAATAGCCAAGACATGGAAACAACTTAAATGTCTATCAACAGACGAATGGTTAAAGAAGATATATATATATATATATACACTCACATGCACATAAATATATTTATCTACAAAATGAGCAACACCATTGTAGCCTCATCATTGAAACTCACACCATCTGAAATATTTGCCTGTGATGACCAGCCTCCACTGTCAGTCATGACGGCACAAATCCAATATTCAGGCCATATGGCCTTGAAAGTTTCAATCGATAGGAACCTTTTAAAGCTGAAGCTTCAAAAATTTCTATCAAAAATATATTCAATGAGGTTAATTGAATAATTGATTACACAGTAACAATTAAGTGCTCTTCAGATATCTTTGGGAAATCTTGAAATATAATGGTGATAGATATTCGTTTATCAGCTATTTCTGCATTATATATTTATTTTTAGGCCCAAAGTCAATTTCTTTCATTTATATATTTTAACATCAGAGTCCCCAAGGTGAAAGGATACATATATTTTTACTACTACACAAGGAGATGGCAGGATGGAGAAAAATCCGTATGATCCAGGATTGCCAACGTTGAACCATTTCCCAACATTAGAAATAGCTTCTTTGTGACAACTATCAGGTACACTACTCAAACAAGGCCTCTCAGAAATACGCAAGCTCCAAAATGCAGTCATTTTTGCAGGGGAAGTTTGGGTGATGGTATTACAGCTGCATTCTATCTACTGGCTCTTGAATTATCAGTATCATGTGGGTCTTCCTTCTCCTAGTTTCTCTTCAAAAGTAACCAGATCTATGGGTACACAGGGACAAAAAGCCAATAATCATATCTCCACTGAGAAGTGGAGTGACCACATCTGTCACTACCATTTGTTAACAAATCCCTTAGATTTGTCATCTACGGCTTTTTTCAAAGGAGGTAGAGATGGATTTTGAAATCAATAATCTGTCAAAGAGGATCACCATTCATGCTCACAGACACACACACACACACACACACACACACACACACACACACATCCACCGTGTCAAATTGGGGAAGAGGGTCAGGGACAGAGTCTGAGTCTACTCTTCAAAGAGTTTGTTCCAGGTGCTCATTCTGGAGGCCACACTTGCATGCATCACTTCCGGCTTTGCCCAGGAGCTCAGGGAATCTTATCAACTGTAAAGAATCTCTGAAAAATCCCCATGCAGTTGGTAAGGTTAGATTCCCCCGAATGAAGGCTTTGACATCCCTAATGGGCACACCTCAGAAATGACTGTCTGGACACAAGAAACAGATTTGAGTGACAACTGATGCTTCCTTAAGTACTTTTTATTTTATATATCTGTATATATTGTTTCATTCCCTCATTCAAGAAATACTTATTGAACCTCTTCTGTGGGTTGAACATTGTGGTACCCGGAAGGACAAAAGCATGAGCAGAACAGATAAGGTCTCTGACAACTTGGAGTTCTCAGTTTGGTGGGAGAGTTAGACCAAGAAAATCATGGAGAAAACTGAACACCCACATTTTAAAATAACTGCTAAGAAGTAAGTGAGGGACTGAGAGAGGGAATAATAGTGATGAGCCATCACTCTATTGTTGAGTGGATGGTCAGAAATTGCCTCTTTGCGAGTACGATGTTTCAAGTGAGACCTAATGAATGCAAAGCCAGGGGTGTGTGTGTGTGTGTGTGTGTGTGTGTGCACGTGCGTGTGTGTGTGTCTGTGTGTATGTGAAGGGAAAGGTTGTCATTCATTCCAGGCAGCGAGAACTGCGTACTCAAAGACCCTGAGGTATCAGAGAGCCAGAAGTGTTTAATGATCGGAGAGAAGATCCATGCAGTTGGAGCAGAGCCTGAGAGTTGAGGTTGCAGGTTGGGTAGGGACCTGATCATTTGGGCTTTGTAGCTAAGGGGCCTTGAGTTTTAATTAAAAGGGAATGGAAAGCCATTGAAAAGTGTTACGAGAATTTATGTCTTTAGAAGCCCACTCTAGCTTAAGAGTATAAGATGGTTTGGAGGAAGGTCTAGTTAGGAGATGATGGTCACCCACAGTGAAAGGGTGAAGATGGAGGAAAGAGAGATTCTAGATTTATTTTGGAGCTAGAATTGGCAGGGCTTTCTGGTGGATTGGACGAGAATACTGAGGAAAGGGACAAATCAAGGTTAACTCCTTGGTTTGATGCTCTGAGATGTCCAGATGGAGAAGTCCCATAGAAAATTAGAGTAGAGGGCTTCCCTGGTGGCGCAGTGGTTGAGAATCTGCCTGCCAATGCAGACAACACAGGTTCGAGCCCTGGTCTGGGAAAATCCCACATGCCATGGAGCAACTGGGCCCGTGAGCCACAATTACTGAGCCTGCGCGTCTGGAGCCTGTGCTCCGCAACAACAGAGGCCGCGATAGTGAGAGGCCTGCGCACCGCGATGAAGAGTGACCCCCACTTGCCACAACTAGAGAAAGCCCATGCACAGAAATGAAGACCCAACACAGCCATAAA
>NW_006798798.1:1682192-1683185 GCF_000442215.2 Lipotes vexillifer | reverse complement strand
AGTGGAGGGCTTCCCTGGTGGCGCAGTGGTTGAGAATCTGCCTGCCAATGCAGACAACACAGGTTCGAGCCCTGGTCTGGGAAAATCCCACATGCCATGGAGCAACTGGGCCCGTGAGCCACAATTACTGAGCCTGCGCGTCTGGAGCCTGTGCTCCGCAACAACAGAGGCCGCGATAGTGAGAGGCCTGCGCACCGCGATGAAGAGTGACCCCCACTTGCCACAACTAGAGAAAGCCCATGCACAGAAATGAAGACCCAACACAGCCATAAATAAATAAATAAATACATTGTGTATTATTAAAAAAAAAAAAAAAGAAAGAAAAAGAAAATTAGAGTAGAAATTCTGCAGAAGAGAAGTGGGCTGAAGGTTCGGGTCTGAGAGCCACCAGTAGACAAGTGGTAGAATTTATACATAAGGACGGGATCTCCCAGGAAGAGACTGCAGAAGGAGGAAGAGCCAGGACTGCCACAAGGAGCCCAAGGAGGGCAAACAGAGGAGAAGGAGTCACAGCAAAAAGGACCAAGAAGGGGAAGCCAGTGGAGGCGAGGACGATCCAGAGTAAAGAGTCTCACAGAAGCCAGGAGGGCAGTGGCTTTAGCAGAGGGGTCTATTCAAGGCACTGCCCCTCTTGGACATTGCTGCCTTCTCATATCGCTGGAAACTTGTTGCCGCTGGATGCTGAAATTCCGTAGAGTGATGAGCCCTTTGGGGTAGGTTCTATTCCCATCCTCATCATGCAGAGAAGAAGACGGACGCTCCATGAGGTTCGGTGGCTTCCTTGGCATCGCATCCCAGTTGGAACCCATCAGGCACCAGTCTCTAGCTCTTGACCACTCTGTTATTTATATGCTTTCTACTTTCTAGGACATTCCTGGATTTGACAGTCCAGTCTGCCAAGTATGGCCGAAACATGCCACTCGGAGAACTTATGAACATGTTTTGAATATTCTTTCTGCATTTTTAAGACTAGCATCGCCACCATCTGTATGG
>NW_006798798.1:1670964-1682182 GCF_000442215.2 Lipotes vexillifer | reverse complement strand
CCCCGGCGTCGGGCCCAGCCACAGACTAACTGTTAATTAACTCAAGGAGAGGGAGGCTTTGCAAAGCAGACAAGCTAAGGGAAAGGAAAGCCTTCAAAGTAGCTTCTCGCTTTCCAGTCAGACCGTGTGCCCACCCCTCATGTCTCTCCTGCAATTTTCGTGGTTCAAGCAGATCCCATCTAAAGCAGGCAGGCTCCCTTGAGTAAGGAATCAGACTGTAGGCCACCAAGTGCAGGGCATCTAATGAGCCTGGCTCGGTAGCCCCATGTCATCTCTGCCATGTTAGGGGTGAGCCCGACTTTCTGTGGAGCCTTGTAACAAGATGACAGGCATCGCTGTCAAGGGACAGACCAGAGGGGCCGTGAGTGTCACAGACCAGAGAGCAGATGTGTGATTGCGTCCCTGCTGAGATGGCATGACACCTCCTGACTCTGGAGAGTGTGTCACAGAGGAGCTAGCTTACTGTTCCCGTGCACACACAACAAGACCCACTGCCACCAATGCCATGAGCGATGGTGCACCGGGCATCCGGGGACAGACCACAGTGCATTTCCCGGCTGGGCTGTTACCATAACAGAGCAGTGTGCTTCAGTGAAGGGCTAGGAAAAAGCATGCCAGAATTTTAATATTGTTTTAGTGTGATTAAAAATCCTAAATTAATTTATTTTCTTATGTTAGAAAATAGTCCAGCACTGCCATATCGCAATATGTGCTCAGAAGAGCAGTCTGATAAAATTCATTAGAAAAGAATTAAATTCATCATATAAAACACAGTCATTTTATTTTAAGTAGACCAGGCAATTGTCCCTTACAGTAATACCAAGGACAGACTGGAGAGAAACCCCCGGGTATGTCTCCAGAACATCATGACTTGTTGCAGCTAAGAGGACTTGCCTTGTTTCTGAGCCCTTCCAAATACTTTCAGACATGAGTGAAGGCGGAAGAGAAAAGGACACCAAAGGAAAGAGGAAGTCCTCGCTAGATGCCTCCCTTGGATGAAGCTGTAAAACACTAGTTTTTGCATCAAAGCCTCCCCATTTTTCAAGACCCAGTTCAATCCCACCCTGCTCCTCAGGACCTCCCTGACCTCACTTCCTTCCCACCATTTATTTTGACTTTATCATTCACTGTCTCAGATATCCATCTGATTTATATTTATATTTATACGATTGTTTCATTTCCCCGAGTAGACTGCAGACTCTTTTCAGGTGAGGGCTGATTTCACCCTATTTTCTCCAGCCCGTCACCAACCCCTGGCTGCCAGCTCCCCTTGCCTAGCTGTGCTCCCCGAGGTTGGCATGGCATTCCTCTTGCACGTGGCAACACCTGGGTGCTGTTTTCTTTGAGTGTCCATATTCACAAACAGGATTGAGCAGAACCCTCTGAGAGGATGAATAAGAGAGCAGGAACCTCTTGTCATCAGCTGGCTCTTTCCTGGCACTCGGTCACTGAGCATCCAAAATCTAACTATATGTGACCCAGGAAATGATGGTTTTACACCATCTTGTAAAAGGAAGAAAAGGCAGAAATTTTAATTCAAGTGAGATTTACTTAACTAGCTACTGAGCGCTGACAGCTGACAATCTGAGTGTCCCGTGTGAATCTTTCTGACTCCCTGGATGTACAGAGCTCAGTTGCAGGAGTGGAGGAACCCTTCACTTGTTGATGCTGCAAAAGGATGACTTGAGGAGTTTGGCAGCAGGAAGACCCTGCCTCTAACCAGCATTCAACAGTTAAAAAAACAAAACAAAAACATGAGATTCTACCCCTGAATTCTGCTCAGGGATAAAAATGTTGACGCTCCAAGAGCCTGCTCCTAGCTCAGCAGGGGCTGCACGGAGGCCGGCTCTCAAATCCGCCAGAGCCAGGTTTGGCCTTTTGCTTGGACGCAGAGGCTGCGCTCCTCGTCTTCACAGGGGGAAAACCAAGCACAGTCAGTGCAGCAACAGCATGGTGACCAGTTACAGCAGCGACCATCCCCAGTTAGAGGAACGGGAGGCCGAGACGGCCACTGCCCAGGGAAGCAGAAGATCCTTTTGGTTTTCCCTTAATTTCATCACACAACCAGTGGCAGTCATGAGAAAACTTTGGATACAAGTATTCCACATTGTTTGTCTTAGCAACCACACATGCTGACTTTGGCTGTTTGTTGCCACATCAAACTCCAACACAGCTCACTGGTTTCCAGGGGTGACTGAGTATGAGTGAATATGGGATGGGGGATGGGGAGTGACTGACGGGGACCATGCGGGAAGATGATCACAGTTTTTTTTTTCTAAGCACGGATGAACATTCCAGATTCTGTGACAAGCCCCCAAGCTGCCCACCCGGAAACTGGACGGCCCTGCAGCCTGGGCAGCTGCTCTTGGATCTCACCTGCTGCCAGGGAGCCTTTGCATCATGCCTGCTTGTTTTAAACGTGATGTTGGTCACAGGGAGGGGGGGGGTTCTCGAGACATTTAATTAGCTGAGAATTTCCCGCTCTCCAGCGGCTTGCTTGGGAGAATGGAGCTCCCCAACAGCTCCTGAAACAGGAGGAGCAATTGCCCGAGGCAGAGCTAAAGCACTTGGGAGGAGTTTGGGTTCTGATGTGGGCACAAATTCTCGTCCTGAAACTCCAGAGAAGGACCAGCAGCCTCAGCCGCTGAGACCCCCGGTGTGGGCCAGGCCCTGTGTCCTGGTGCGCGTCTGTTAAATGCCCTGTGATGAGCAGGGCAAGCCCAGGCAGAACACGGAGGGCAGGAAGGTCCGTGGGGGAGTGAGAGTCACGCCTCCCTAGAGCAAGCCCCACATCCCCCTCTGTCACCTGTCCTGCATATTCCACTTTTTCCAGAGAACCCGGAAACCTGCGTTTGTAAGTAAAAATCTCACTGTTTTAGAATGTTTGCAATTAATCGAAGACCAAAGTATAAATATCACACAAGCCAAACAAAACACATCTGTGAGCTGGATCCAGCCCCCAGGCTACACTTTAAGTCCCATTATCCTACTTGAGCTGCTCAGAGGGCCTCATCTCACCCTCCATCCTCTTGTGGGCTCTGCTCATCACCTCAAGAGGGTGGGCAGTGAGGAGAAGGTGGACGAGGCATCCAGGCCAGGGTATGGCCTGTGAACCCACAGCATGGGCTTTAGCCAGGAGCGAACAAGAAAGGCCGTTTCCTGGACCCTTCCCAGACCCACTGAATCAGAATCTGCATTGTCACAAGATTCACGGCTATTGGTTTGCACACTAACCTTTGAGAAGCGTTTGTCTAAGGCTAAGTAAGAGGAATGGGTTCAAAGGTGTGAAACTCTCTCCTTTCTCCAGAAGATGCAGAGACCCAAGCACACCACCCGCCCTCTTGTTAAATCTTTCCCACATACCAGACTAGCAATAGTCACTGTAGTCATAAGGACATGGGTCTCTGTGGAGAGGCTGCCCAGGCAGAGAGCAAGAGGAGGGGGTACAGAACAACCCCCACTGCCTTCCACCAACGCAGGACACTTCACACCATGGAGAGCTGACCTCCAAGGTCACACCCCGGATAAAGGTCAAGCAGCCAGACCGACGCCACTCGGCTCAAATCTCCAGGGCGAGAATCCCAGGAAAAATTCTCTTTGGAGATCAGCCTTCCATTGTATGAGAAGTTTCATGCTGCTGGCTCCAGACCCCGGAGAGGGCAGACACAACGCAGTGAAGGGGAAAAGGTTCGTGGTGAGTACAGCATGATCGGGCTCGTCTGCCCCTTGGAAAAGCACCTCTCAGCATCTGCAGGGCCTCTGATGACTGAGCCTCTGTCTCGGTTTTGCTTCTCCGACTCTCCCCAAATCCCCAGACCTTGTCAGCAGAGACACATCTATCGATAATTACAGAATACACAGCTTGGGGGGCATTTCCCTTTCATTCACGACGTTTACTGGTGTCAGTCTGGGCATAAATACAATTAGATTTGAGAGTTCTATTACAAAAGCCAATAAAGCGGGCCTCAGCAGAGATTCTAAAATTACTTAACTTTTCTTTAGAAAAATATTAAAACAGTATTATCACATCAATGAGAAGAAAAGACAGGAAGATCATAAAGTTATGTTAGACCTCCCTGTATTTACTCATGTGTGAAACAGTTATGTCTGGTCACATAATTGCAATGGTTCTGAGAAATATTTCATATTTTATAATGAACATTAAAAGAGTTTGTGGATCATTACTTTATATGACTTCCAAAGTTATTACATAAAACCCAATAGGAATGGTTATAAATTATCAGGTCCTCCGGCCTGGCCTTGGTAAACATAACATGATGACTGAGACATTTCAGCAGACAAGATTCACGAGAAGAGGTAAAATTCTCCCTGCATTTAAAGGGGAAGAGCAGACAGAGTACTTGTAACCAGCTTTTCACATTTTTGTTTGTTTCAAAGAAATTCTATTGAACCACAAGCTTAAGCCACACACACACACAAAGCTTCCGTTAGAACAAAAGAGAACTCGCTTTCAGACCCTGCCCTCATCTTTCCATCTTTCATTATCCTATCTGTGGCCCTAAGGTCACTGCAAAATTCTTGAACTTTTCAACACAGCATGGGTTTAAAATACTGTACTTAGAAGGCTCATATGATCATCAACAATTATTTATTTTCAAAAGGAGATCCTCTCTTTGAAATCTGAAAATACAGCGTCTTTGCAGAAACTGGAGAGTTGATAACATTCCGAGGAAATTTTCTTTTTTGGTCTGCAAAGGAGGTTGGCAGGCAGCATTTTAATTAAAACTGGTCATTTGTGAATCACAGTTAAGAATAAAATGGGTGCTATATGCTTATTCTCTTGTTTTTTTTTTTTTTTTTTTTTTTTTTTATTTTAAACTCAGAGCATTCTATTTTGTTTAGAAATCACCCCTGCCACTTTGTTTTCCCCCAGCTTTTGCTTGCTGAAGAGTTAAGTATCAGGAGAAGAGCAGCCGGGCGAACCTGAGAGGTGAAGTCAACACTCCTTTCAGTAACTAAGAGGTAAACCGCCAAACACGCCCTTTAGAGATGCTGTAAAGTGGGATGGTCCCTAAGGAAGAACACATGGCAAAATTCCATCCCCGTCTCTGGGATACACAGGGGCCTACCTCACCTGGGGCCAGAGCAATACTACCTGCTGTATTCTCAGAGGGAGGGTAGACTCTAGCCCTCCCGGTGTCCTATGCCTGACACCGTGAGGGTCCTGTACCTGCCGTCTCCTGACCTAGTCCAGGGCTCCTCCCTTTATATAGAACAGCTGTTGGTAAGGCTTGCTCAGGAAACAGATGTCTTTTGGAGAATTTAAAGCTCTGAGTTGGAGGCCAGATTCTGACTGTACTTTGAAATATGTCTGCCTCCATCATTATGCAGTCATTCACATATATTGTAGACATCAATATTGTCTTGAAATATTCTCAAGTTCTCAATGCTATTTATATGCTTCTACCCTTTCCTTTGCTTCTGCTCTGAGGGTATGCTCCAGTTTCCCAGAGTCACTGAGTGCCCACACATCATCTTAATAAATACTTTTTATCGGGGAGGGGTTTGCTATTTTATCCTAAATGATTTCTCGCTGAATTGAACAGAGACTAACATTCTTAGGAAGTCTACCAACCTTCATAACCTGTTTGAACAGAGAATTCGCCAGTTTCAGTATTTTTAAAGATGAAACAATGTCATGTTTTTGCCTCTTTCCGTAGATAGCAGGTTTTACCTATAACAAAAGAGAGATTATAAAGATGCCAACTTACAACGTGGGAGAAAAAAACTGTCCTCGTTTATGTACAGAAATGCTAATTCAGCTAAAATCTGAGATTATGATATAATGTGAGTCCGCAGGTGAAAAAAAAACTCAAGCAAAGTGAGAACAAACATACAGATATCTTCAGGACTTAAAGAGGAACGCGAAGAGGGTGGGAAAATTGCAGAAACGTTTCCACACTTTGAGTATTAAGTCAAGTTTAGGGAAATCTTTATGGGACCCTCGGAACTTCACATCATAAGCCAAGTCCAGCCAATTAGACTCAATGACTATGTTCCTACTTGAAAACGGGGTCAGGGCTCTATTCCCTAAAACTAATCTATTGATGATCGTCTTGTCCTTGTGCGTAGATCCCTTTGAAGTATTTTTGCAATAGCCTCTAGGTGGTGCTAACACTGCATAGCTTCAGCTTTTCGGCACAATGAAAACATTAATTTGCTATGAGATAATTTTTGACGTAAATGTAAAATGGTGCCCATTCGAACTCAGTAATGAAGCATGGTGCATTTCTGCAGCTCCTAATTTGACTAGTTAAATGACTCCATTACGTGTCTAACAGACAGAAGCAAATAATTTCTGGTCAGTTGATGTTCACTTATCCGTATCATTTTGCCCTGAAAATAAAGTCTCTAATCTACAATTCCTTTGTCTTAGTTTCTTTTTTCTTTTCTTCCTTTCCACCCGCCCCCCTTTGGTTAAGATTATTAAACAAGTATACTTAAATAATTTAGATTAAACCAGTACAAACTAACAATTAAAACATCAGAGCACATGGACAAATCAAATATTCGTAATAGGGGAGGCGGACAGCCCTCCTAAATGACTCCAAACTTTGCCCCATCCCTAGGTCTAGGGGGTTAGCATGGCTTCTGAGCCTCAAAAGAGCAAGTGTCTATCCTTCAAGTCCATTGTCTTTCTGTGGCCAAAAGGAGACTGCTGTCTGTTCTCTTCCCCTTTTCACTTAGCCACATAACTTTGAGGATGTTTGGAAAATTTTCAGGAGGATGCATCTCACTGTATCAAAAAATGCTGTCTTAATAAATATCAAGTGATGAATAATTTTGCCCAAAGGGGAAAAAATGGTTAATATTGAATCTTAATGTTCCTCATCTAAACGCTTTTTTCTTCCTGCTAAAAACAAGTTTAGAATGAAAGCGTATCAGTTTACACATATTGCATGCATATTAGCGAGACACAGCTGTGTATGTCCACCTCTTAAGAGCCATATGATTAAGTTATGGGGTATCATATAATCCAAACCCTTTTTCTATTGGTCACCTTTCACAGACAAAAGCTTTTTAGTTTTAGGTCTATTAAATGACAGAATGTCCGATTCTGTAAATGTGCAAGTAATTATTATGAAGCCCCTGTGTCTCTTATTTTCGCTTACAAAGTCCATCTATAAATTGCTTTTGGAACGGCACTCGGGCTGACACAGGACGGCGCACCCTGTCGGGAGGCAGCTGTCTGCTGCTCAGTGAGGTGGGTGCATCAGGGGTCTGGGTCCCGGGTCTCTGGATCTTGGTGAACTATAGATTTACAGACCCAGGCCACCCCGTCCCATAACTCCAAGGCAAAGGGACAGTGACCCCTTTCGATGGAGAAACAATGGTAGGGGTGTAGAAGAAACCCCAAAGTTTTGGGGGTGTCCCTGCCCATCCACTTTTCATTGCTGCATCTGGGCAAGATCCTCAACCAGTCTGCACCACACAATCAGTTTTTTAAAAAGACATTTGAACTAACGAAAAAAAGTTTAAATGATCTTCATTTTTCCCCAAAGTAGCATGCTATTTGACTCAGTTAAATGCAGTTTTTAAAAACTGTTTCGAGTGTGTGTATACACAGCCTTTATTAAGCTTTTAAAATTTCAAATCCCTCTGTGTGCGCAAATTACAGCCATTTGCATGACGAGGGACACAGGACATGGGCGGTGTGCCTTTTGACATACAACAATGTCAAAAGGGCTATTGATGACTCATGCCTACTTTGTTGAAATTTTTGACTGATGGTGTTTCTGTAACTTGATTCAGGCCTGTAGCCTGCCCTAGAGGGCACAGACCTCACGCCTCTGCTTCCCCTGCCCGACGGCACCCACGATAGCCATCAGTGCCAGGCTCTTTGGTGTTATGTAGGTCGAGCGGCCCTTGGGTTTACAGGAGGATTTGGCCTTCTGATTTGGTGTAGAATTTACAACCTGAGAGCGATGTTTCAGTGTGCAGATCTGGGTTGTATGTGCTGTAAAAGGAAACGAGGTCAAGCTAGGAGAGAATAAGTGCATCTGAAGAGGCTTCCCCAGTCTTCAGCTCAGAGGTGTGAAACCCCTCCCTGTGGCCACCCCTTCACAGGGGCACCTGCTGGTACCAGTGCCTGAAAGCCACCGGGTGTGCACCCTTCACGGGGCGGTGCTTTAGTCTGTGTCCCTTTAGCCTGTGTCCCAGAGGCCTAGAAGGAAGCAGATTCCATGAGGTGAGTCAAGAATACAGCCTGGGAGTGAGGGAGCCACAGAAGCACATCCGTCAGGTACGGGGGAAGCCAGCAGCACTGCTCAGGGTGCAAGGAAAGGAGAACGTCCAGGCTGAAGCTGACTCGGTAGGGAAGATTTCCAAAATGACACGTGGGAAAATTTACAACCGCCTAAAAGCCACTGTGGGAGCCAGGTTCCTCTTGTACTGGTTGTCAGGGGGGCCTCCAGACGTCACGCTTCCCCTAGAAGGGCTGAGAGCATCAAAAACAGTTTAACTACCGAAGGGTCGGCACTCCCTGCCCCAAATTACAAGTTAGTGATGCTATCAGCCCTTAGAAAGGGAAATACTGACTTCTGAGTTGGGGGCTTAGCAAGGTAGTGCTGGAACTGAATTTACAATGCTTTTCCTAAAGATGTTAGGAGGCACAGCACAAAGCATAGTTTATTGAAATAAGTGGTGACAACTGCTAAGGAAAATGAAAAATAGACAGTTTGCCTTCATGTCCATAAAGGGAAGGCGAGAGCAGATGCCAGCAGCAGACAAGCATTTCCCAAGGAGAGGAAAACATTTCCGAAGGAAATCAGCAGAACAGGTGAGAAAGAAATTAGAGTGTCTGAAGACTGATAACTCTGGGACCAGATGGGAACCATCTTAGAATTTGTGCAAGAGGAGACAAGGAAACAGGGGAACAATTAGCAAATACCTTTTAAAAATACCCTGGGAAACTGGAGAAGCAGCAGTGGACGAGAGCCCTTATGCAACACCTATATTTAATAATGACTCTGAGGGAGATCTAGGAAATTAAACACCAGTAAGCTTGACTTGAGCGGTGGGGAAGATATTGGAAACACTAATCAGGGACAAAATAGGGAAAGTTATGATTTAATTAAAGATATTCAGCATGGATTCACAAAAGGGAGATCATACGTAACAAAACTAATAGAATATTTTGAAAAAGTAACAAAAAGGAATTGAAGAGGGAAACCAGGGGTATAATTTACTGGGACTTTAAGAAAGCTTTTGATGCACTGCCTCACAAAAGGCTAATCTCCAGCGGTGGGGAGTTTGGGTGTGAGTGTGGTGGCGGGTGGAGAATGAATGAAGAATTGTCTGGACGGAGGGTACTTGTGAGCGTTACCATGAAGAGATTAGGGTAAAGGGAGGAGACTGACTGCTGGAATTTCCTGAGATCTGAATTTTTTTAATTAATTTTTTTTAACATAGCGCATCAGCAGCCTTGCTTAGGAAATGTGTCCAAATGTGATGAATTCCTCCTGCAGGTATAGTATCGAAGGGCAGGTGCCAGTTCGTGCTATAAGGACAACAGCATTGGGAAGGATTTTGTTGAAATTTAGGGAATACATGACTGTTCCTAAATACGATAAGACTGTTTTTGACCAACAAGGGGGCGTAGCCACTAACTGCCCTGTGAATAATGAACGCAAATAAAGATGGAGGCTACGATACGACTAAGGAGCTGAAGTCCTGTGATCTGGGCGGCTCGACAGCAGCGCCCCCTGATGGCCACAGACACACCTTCACAGGCACACAGACACCTCCCCTGGCCGGTGCCCACACACCCACACCCACACTCACACATTACACAGGGACACTCTAACACACCCCGTGCCTTGCAAAGATGCACACGTTCACGCAACACATACCTCTACACACCTTCACAAACACACTACGGGTACACACACAGCTGTGAACATGCATGCACATGCTCAGGCATATCCTGAGACTGTTCTGCACAAGTAGGTGCAAATGGCAAGTGTAAAAAGAAGAACTTAACTATTTTCCACCTGGAAATACTGGGAGGCACATTGGGAAAAAAGGCCCCCTTAGTCACATTACTGTAATAATAGATGCCACGGGAATGAAAGGAGAAGCAGAGGGACCAGGAGACACAAAAAGACCTTTGTTACTACAAAGCCAAACCAGATCTGAGTACCTTCTCTGACGAAATATCGAGGGACACGGGACTCAGGAACGATAATGACAGAAATCCCCAAAGGGGCCCAACTCTCGCCCTCAGAGAAGAGCTGCAGACGCGGTAGCAGGAGCCGGAAGAAGATGGTGACCCAGATCTGGGACCTGCTGTCCTCAGAACTCTGACCTGAGTCTGACCCCGGGAAGAGCCAGGCTGGGCAAAGTTCTGGGGAACTCTCCAAAAATGTCTTAGTATTTGCCAAACAAATGCTTCTTCATTCTCGGGAACACAAAAATAATACTAAGGATCAGAGCAATGACCAATAGTCAGAACTATGTGTATTTAGGGGAAGCTCCATGCTACAGGGCAGTGACTGCCATCTGAGTGGGATGCAGCCACCGACACACAAGGTTCATCTACAGGGTTGGTGTTAAAATTCCCTCCCTACTCATAAAGTTACGACCAGCCTATGGAGAAGATATAGCTATAGACATAGATTCTAACATGTGAGTGTTAGAATTTGAACCTCATGCACCTTTTCCATCATTCATTGATATTAAAATGTGACTTGGATAATATCCAAATAATTTAAAAGGTCATTTAGGATGGCAAGTTGCAAAATGAAGGATACATGTCTTCCTCATTAATAATAACAATATTGCCCAGTGGTCATCTCCTGCAATGCAAAGGGGCAAAGCATTCATTCAAAAATCAGATTTTAAAAAGAAGTGTCCACTGTAACTTCCCTCTCCATTTTTGTAATTCTAACCCTGGAGACGTCCATGTCTTAAATCCAATAGCTATGAATTAATATTCAGAGACTACAAAATAGGGAAGAAAGCCAGAAGGAAAATTTTTTTTAAAACAGAACATAGCAGAATTGCAACCTGCCCTGTTTTGGCATCAGGGGCCCTCCGCCAACATGGCTCAGAGATAACCGACGTGAACAAGCACACCTTGTCCAGATAAAACTGGAACACAGGACTGGCTTAGGACCTGTGGCTCCACTGCCATGTAACTGTCATTTCTGCAGCTCTCTCCACCCTACGAAGAATTTTTTTTTTTTTTTTTTTTTTT
>NW_006798798.1:1647877-1670479 GCF_000442215.2 Lipotes vexillifer | reverse complement strand
TTTTTTTTTTTTTTTTTTTTTGGCGGTATGTGGGTCTCTCACTGTTGTGGCCTCTCCCGTTGCGGAGCATAGGCTCCGTACGCGCAGGCTCAGCAGCCACGACTCACGGGCCCAGCCGCCCCGCGGCATGCGGGATCCTCCCGGACCGGGGCACGAACCTGTGTCCCCTGCATCGGCAGGCGGACTCTCAACCACTGCGCCACCAGGGAAGCCCCCTACAAAGACTTTTATAACTCTTGCGCGTTATAAGGGAAAAGGCATAAACAGAAACCAAAAAAATACTTGTCTTTAAATCCTTCAATTTTTCATTCAAAGCAAATTTGGGGATTTCTACTTTGTCTTCTAAAGCTAGAAAATCCTTCTTGCACCCTGGAGCCTATTCAAGTATGGCCTAGGGCAGTATCTGCAGGGGCCAACTCTTAAAGGGAGCAAAAAGTTAACTGGGGGAGCTCTAAGTCCCCCGGATCAGATCCTCATGCTCCGGCCCAAAATGACTCTAAATAGATCTATGAACTACATAAAAACTCGCCTCGCACCTCCCACTTCCACATAACTGTTCCCCGAAGGCCCCCTTCCAGAAATCCCTGTGCTGCCCATGACAGCACCCCAGAGTAGAAAAAGGCTTTCGAAGGAAAACAAAGGGTTAAAAAGTACCTGTCACGAATGTCCCTTGAAATCAGTCATTGAGAATCATCTGTCAGTAAGACAAAATTAATTACTACATGTAAAGTGAAGAAATCAATGTAAATTAAACACTGTATCAAAGTTTAGGACACCTTGATTGTTAAATAATTACTGATACACTGCGTGAATCTTCAACAAGCCCTAGCAGGGACATGGCTCGTGGGACTCTTTCCAAATCCTCCCAACGTTGAGTTTGGGTCTTTCTTTGGGTTTTCTACCACTTCTACTTCCAGTTACGTCTGGAGGTTTGGACAAATGCCCCAGCAAACACAGTAACTTGCAAAGTTCAGTAACATTGTAGCAGTTTTCGGCATTCAAGGCTGGTAAGAAGGACACAACCTCAGTTGAAAGGTTAGACTCGTGAACTCAGCAGATGAAGCACCCACCTCGCCACAGGGTCCCCGAGAACTTGGGAAATTACCATGCTACCCGGTGCAAATATTTCATTAATTTATGCAAAGCTGGTTTCATTTATGAAATCAAGTCAGTCATTAGAAATATTTTAAACGTGATCATGATTTAAGATGTATCTTTTGCACTTTGTTGAATTTCTAAGACCCAACTCCATGGCTTCTTGGTGTTGACATGAAAGGGTAAAAGAAAACCCCAGGGCTGAGGCTACTGTAAATCACAGGCCTCAGTCATGTCCCTTAGGGAGCTGGGCAGTGTACCCTGCAGCCCTACCTCTCCCATTCTGGCAAAGAGATACAGTCTACAGACGCTTGGTCCCTCACGGAAGGAGTCAAAGAAGGCATTTGCTGGCTCATCTGCCTCACCCTCAGACAAAGCCCTCTGCATCATCAGCTCAAACCAGACTGCAACATTCTGCAGCACACGTTTCCTTTCTGAGTGGGATCTAATCTGTTGTCAGAGTTGAACCCCCTGCAGGAACTTGTGAGGACCAAGGTTTCCTTCTGAAACTTCAGCCCCACTTCAGGATCATTCGGCTTTCCCCTTGTACTGGGAGCTCAGGGCTCTCAGAGCTTTTCCCCTAGTCTCCCTGACCTTCTAGCCACCTAACACCTGTCAGTCTCCCTCAAACCTGTCGGGCACTTCCTTCTCAATTTGCTGGTCCTGGGAGTGATTCCATTATCGTAGAGACTCAACTGACAGCCAGAGGCAGAGGGCAGGCTGCCATCCCTCAGGGGCTGATCCAATAGAATTTTTTCCCACGAAGACCCACAAACCCCATGGCTGAAATGGACCCTGAGCGACCTCCAAGTATACTTAGCAGAAACCAATATACAAAAATAAAAAAATTTACAATATACAATTTGTAAAATTAAGGAGCTGAAGATTACTCAGGAAAGGACGATTTGCATTGCAAACGAACTTTCTGATTTATAGAGTCACCACGGGGTTCCTTATATGAGTCACCAATCTAAAATAGGATTCAGCTCACAGTGCCTCTAAAAGGGGATTCGGTTGCCAAAATTCAATTTACACACCATATCAGCAACAGCCCCCATCAATACAGTCATTGGAAGAGTGAGGTACTCCCGCAGACTTGATTTTGCTTTCTTCTCAAAAGGTTTTCCTGCATGCGTATCTTCACTCTCAACACACTGGCCTTCCTTTGGTTTACTAATGTTACCCTTAACCCTTGGCAATCGGGGTCCCTTTCCACTCACAGCTCGGGGCTCCCTAGGGGTGCCCCACCTTCAGCCAGACATTGGGTCTCTGCCACAAGAAGTTGCCCAAGTCCTCCTGCCTCGCACCATGTCTGATATTTGGGGTGAAGTGAATGCCCATTTGAGGAGTATATTCAATGCTTAAAATAAGTTAAAGAGCACAAAAATATTCTATTAATGGATTCAGTAACTCCATTTCTAGTAATCTGCTCCAGAAAAATAATCTAAAGTGTGAGGGCACAGGGGGGATTAAGGGGGGCTACCTTTATGTCCAAAGACATTCCCTGTATTATATCTGTAAAACTAAAAAAGCAGGAAACAACCTAAATATTCAACAATAGGAGAAATGACTATAAAATCCCAAATAGGATATTTTATTACAACCATAACTTTGGACATTCAAAGAGTTTTAATAATTTGAGAAAATGTTCATATTACACATATATATTACATAAAAGTCCTGGCCTTTTATGTAAGTCCGTACAAAGTCATATGTACAGTATGATTATAATTACGTAAAAGGTAGCACAGGAAGAAACCTGAAAGGAAATAAACCCAAACTGTGGCAGTCTTCATGTAGTGAGAAATGGCTGGGAATGTTTTCTCCTATTTTTTAATAATCGGACAAGAAAAAAGTAAAGGTTGCGCTTATTTCTAGAAAACATAGTTGATTTCTTTTTTATAAAAGGAAAACATATCAGGTTAAAAGCAGTGAATTAGGGCTTCCCTGGTGGCGCAGTGCTTGAGAGTCCGCCTGCCGATGCAGGAGACGCGGGTTCGTGCCCCGTTTCGGGAGGATCCCACGTGCCGCGGAGCGGCTGGGCCCGTGGGCCATGGCCGCTGGGCCTGCGCGCCCGGAGCCTGTGCTCCGCAAATGGGAGAGGCCACAACAGTGAGAGGCCCGCATAACGCAAGGAAAAAAAAAAAAAAAAAAAGCAGTGAATTAAAAGTAAGTTTCAATTAACTTTGATATTTATTGTTAAAAACAAAAATTTCTATTAATGTCAAAGATCTTAGTTCACTCGTATTATAAAATCCTTTATTTAAATATTTTATACTTGAAATGTCATTATGCCCTAGGTGTGGGCAGGTCCCAGCTGCCAGTGCAGAGGTAACTAACCCAGACTGAAGCTGGGACAGGAGCTGCACGTACATGGGAATGTGTGCAGCCTCACAGGATGGTAAGTTTCCCAGAACTCTGCTTCTAGGCTCCTGATAGGGTCGTGGTACCTGACCTGTGCAGGTGAATAACATGCCCTCAGTGGCAGGGCTGTGAATGACGTCATCCTGTCTCTCCCACATGGCCTAGCACAGGGTCTGGTACAAAGCAATATCTCAACAAACGCTACATGAGGATTGAGTGTCCTTTGAGTGTGACTCCTGCTGTCTTGCCCAGAATAAGTACCAAGTCTGTCACTTCTCTATGTTCTCAAGAGGAGGCCCTGCACAGAGATGGAGATTTGGGAGTCACTGAGGAATGCCAGGTCAGCAAGTCTCCCTGCCACGCAAGTGGGTAAGGTGGAGCAGGTGGGAAGCTCTTGGGCTGAGAACAAAGACAGACTGGGTTTGGATCTTGTTCCTGACTCTTCCTAGGAATAAACTCATTATGCCTCAATTTGCCAATCCTTAGAATTGGGAAAATAATCTTATTCCCTAGGGATTTGGGTGTGCTGAATCAGAGGGAGAGAAATAAGTCTGTTTTTAAAGGCTCAACAGTACTGATTGCCAAACAGAAAAAAAAAAATCTGGTTTCTGTTTATTAACATGTTATTTTACTTTGACTTCTGGCTATGGCAAAAGGCTTGTATCAAATCAATGGTCCCAATGAGAACAAATAGAAAAAACTGCATCATAAAATTGTGTGTGTGTGTGTGTGTGTGTGTGTGTGTGTGTGTGTGTGTGTAAATTATTTTAAGGCATAAGAAAGTTATGCAAGAAGCCAGGACTTGAGGGGCCCAGATCCTAGCAAGAAGGGGACAGGAGAGCTGGGCCTGGTTTTGGCATTTCTTTTCCCCTTGTGGCAGTTGTGTATTTACAAGTGGCAGCTGAGACACTGGGAAGCTACCCAGAACTTTCCAAGGGACCAAAGAGACAAAAATTAGAATTCAGGGCCTGGCAAGGTGGAAGGTACCAGTAAATACCCAATGCTTTCAGTTATGACTCCTGCAGGGACACACTTAGAAGAAAGGGCAGATAGAAAATAAACAAACCCAATTTCTGATTGGCTTAGGGTGATCTTCCCCAAGACTAATGGCCTTCTGGAAACAAAAGTGAATCTTCCCTAGAAGGATGCAACATCATCTACAGCTGTGCTGTCCAATATGGTAGTCACAAGCCACAAGTGGCTTTTGAGCACTTGGGATGTGACTTTGTCAGAATTAAGATGTGCTGTGAGTATAAAATACTCACTGGATTTCCAGGACTTAGTACAAAAAAATCATAAAATATCTCATAAATATTTTTATATTGGTTGGTTACATTTTCAAATGATTATATTTTTGACAACTAATGTTAAATAAAATATATCTTGTTTCTTTGTATTTCTTTAATATGACTACCATAAAATTTAAAATTACATATGTGGCTCACATTGTATTCTTATTTGGCAGTGCTGATCTAGAGGCTAAAATTTTCTAAAAGTTTTAAACACAATGTTTGACATTTAATTAAAAATTATCAGGCAGGGCCTTCCCTCGTGGCGCAGTGGCTGGGAATCCATAAATAAAATATATCTTGTTTCTTTGTATTTCTTTAATATGACTACCATAAAATTTAAAATTACATATGTGGCTCACATTGTATTCTTATTTGGCAGTGCTGATCTAGAGGCTAAAATTTTCTAAAAGTTTTAAACACAATGTTTGACATTTAATTAAAAATTATCAGGCAGGGCCTTCCCTCGTGGCGCAGTGGCTGGGAATCCACCTGCCAATGCAGGGGACATGGGTTCGAGCCCCGGTCCGGGAAGATCCCACATGCCACGGAGCAGCTAGGCCCTCACACCACGACTACTGAGCCTGCGCTCTGGAGCCCGCGAGCCATAACAACTGGAGCCTGTGTGCCTGGAGCCCATGCTCCGCAGCAAGAGAGGCCACCTCAGTGAGAGGCCCACACACCACAACGGAGAGTAGCCCCCGCTAACCACAAGGAGAGGAAGCCCGCGCACAGCAACAAAGACCCAAGGCAGCCAAAAATAAACAAAATAAAAATTAATTAATTAAAAAAAAATTACCAGGCGCACCATGACATAAAACCAAATGAACAAAAATAGGGATTAAAAAATGAGACAGCAGGTAATAGAAACAGACCCACCGAAGCTACAGCTATGGAATTAAAGAGAGGCTTTACAGACCTTAAAATAACAGTAATTAATATAGTTAAGAAAACAGATGACAAGGTGAAGAATTTTGGCAGAAAATTGGAATCTATAAAAGAAATGAAGTGAAAATTTTAGAATTAAAAATACACTATCTAAAATTAAAAGCTAGGTAGATAGTTTTGACATACCTGAAGAAAGAATTCGTTACCTGGAAGAATATTCCAATTGTTAAGTACACTGGTGTGCTCTGCTCTTGACCCTAAAGATATTTAAGTTTTGCACTTGTGCTAGTCTGGCTCATGGCTACCTTCCAATTCCCTCAGGAGCCCACAAGATCTCCTTCTCAGAGGGTCAGAGAGCCGAGCGATGCTGGATACCACGACCCTAAAAGCCGTCATGACAGGTGCAGGAGACATGCTAAAACAAACAGAGGTCTGGGTCAGGGTCCAGGCCCTAGAGAGGACCAGCCACACTGGCCAGGACTTTCAGGCCTTCCATCAAGTTTAGCCTTGATATTCCCCAGAGATCAGAAGCAGCATCGACAGGACGGCCCTACAGCCCCACAAGGTTTTCTGACTGGAACATTCCGGGAAGAGACTTCAGGGCTTGGCTGGGCCACTTCTGGGTGGTCCATGAGGAAGCCACCGGATGTTTATATTGTTCTGTGATGTCCTAAACATCCAGCAGAAAAGCAAAGGACAGAGGGAAGAAGCCTTCCATTCTGTCCACACAGCACTGGCCTTGCACAGAACCTTTGGAAATACCTTGCTGCCTTGTTTAACCCTCACCACAAAGAAAGACACAGCCTTCCTCAAAAGAGCAGTTTGAGAGGTTACAATCTTCATAATTTTAATACCAGAAGGTCACTGAAAGTGGAAACTAATAAGCTGCTCTCACCAAGCATCTGAAAGGAGAAAAGAGCCTGAGATTCTAGAAGAGATCTGACTTTGGATTCTAAGAAGAGCTTCTTGATAATCAAGTGAGCAGGATGTTAAAATATGCATTTCTCTTGCTCTTTAGATGGAAACTCCAAAAGGCTACCCACAAAACAAAAGGGATAAACACTTGTTTTATCCAAAGTGAGATGTCAACTGGCAAGGAAGTGTCCAAACTCCCATACCAGCCCCCAAATTGAGGCTCTAGGAGGGTTGACTTTGAAAAGGCAGAGATCTGCACAGTAGAGTAGTTCTTTGGGGCATGTTGCTGGTATGGTCTGGTCATCAGCCCTCCTTCCATGGAGGAGGGAAAGGGGCTGCTTCCTCCCCTTCAAGCTTAGTGAATGGAACCTCAAAGTGAGCCTGTCCCGTGTCCCTTGGCATCAGTGGCACATGAGACCACTTCAGGACCCAGCTTAGAAAAGTCGAAAGGCTGGAGGCTGCAGGGATGGCAGGCCGAGGGGAGGAGCCATGTGGGGAAGTGGTTCCACTTCCAAAGATATTTGGAACAAATGAAAAGTTGTTTGTCAAGGTCCAGATGTAGGTCACTATGAAAGGGATCCCCTGCAAAAATCCACTGTAAAAGACTTGGCCCCAGAAGCCACTGGAAGGACAGCCTCAATAGGAAGGGACTGGATGTTTACTACGGAATTCAGTATCTGAGGGGCTGGCAGTCAACAGAGAGAACATTCTAAAACCGTAGGTGACCGAACCCTGAAGATGCAAGACAGTCTGCAGAGAACCCCAAAAAGCACCCAGCCCAGGGGAAAACACCTGCTGTGGCCATACAGCCAGCCCTGACTTCTCCTAGATTTTACCCTACATGGGTGGGGAAAACTAACTCCACAAAATGGGTTTAAATAGGCAGAAAGAATAATGTTATTCATTGCCTCCACCTTGTAGACTTTTCTCTTTAAATATAGAGGTGATCAAGAAATCTGCTGTTTGGTAAAGAGAGGGAAGCTCCTTGCTTGAAGAACATGCAGAATTATCACCCTTTAACGAGCAATGCAACCTGACCCTTTGGTTTTATCCACAAGGAGATGGAGGCCCAAGGAGGAGGGAGCCGGCACTCAGGAATGGTGGCGCCTGGGCAGCCATCTGGTCCCACCTCCGCCAGAGGAAGATGACGACCCATCACAGACTCAGCAAACAGGGCCCCGACTCGCCTTCTCCGTGTGTTAGTGACCCAGATTATCTCATTTCCTTTATCTCTAAAGTGATGATGGCCAAGCCCACGGTTCCTATGGGGCTGGCCACCATCCTGAAGTTGTGTGACCCCACTGAGCAACATGCCAAAGGCCAGAGGTATTGGGGTGAGAAAATGCACTTAAGCTGGGCCGTTCTTAATACCTTCTCTCAGGAACATTTCTGGCACCTTGCAGCTCGTGAGAGGCCCACAGAAGGGCTGCACCCATCATCCGGGTTGCCCGGAGTGAGTCTGAAACTGCCAGCTCAGAAAGCGCCACATGGCAGGGAGCTGGGTGTCCAGCAGGCAGAAGAGGAGGTAAGCTCTCTGTGCAGTGTCCTGCTGTGTTTGGAATCCCCATCCAAGAGGCAGCGTATGGATCTGTGCACGGATCTGCTGCCTCGTAATGAAATGGTAAATGGGAGGCAGTGCGGAGCGCTTCTCCACACAGCCACCAGCGGATGCCATCCACAAGGAGGGCAGCTGCTCCTCCAACCTGCCTGCTTTTTCAAGTCCACACTTTCTTTGGAGACCAAGGACACCCTCAGCCACACCCAGGAGCTCTCGCTGCCTCAGAGAACCATCTGCTCTTAGACTCTCCCCCTAACTCTTGGGGCGCTCCTTGCTCCTAGCCGGAGCCCCGGGGAGCCAAGACCCCATCCACATGGAAGGAGAGGGCAGCTTCCAGCCCCGGCAGGGAGCCATCTTGGAGAGCAGTTGTACCAGCGCCCAGTGCTCTGAACTGCACACTCTCCCTCCCTTTGTTAAGATAATAATAAACACAAAACAACAACAACAGCAACAAAAAAAGCCAAATAAATGATAAGCTCTGAAAAGAGCAGGATGGGACTGTCGTCTTTTCCAGATACCTGTTCACCACAGCGGATGGCCCGTGCCAACACTGAGCCGTGTCCAGTACACGCCATATGCCTGTTTCTTTACTTAGTGCTGTTTGGGATGGGAATCCTTCAGAGAATGGAAGGTCCCCACGTGTTTGGCAAGTCAGACAAGGACACCAGCTGAATGTGCACAGGGATGCTGTGTCCCTGAATGCAGGCGCGCGCGCGCGCACACACACACACGCGCGCGCGCGCTCTGTTCTTCTTTTTCAGGCCGTTTATAACTTTGCCCATCAATTGCTTTTTCTGAGAACAGTAACTAAATTAAAATAAGTTCGGGGCTAAGAAAATGGAGCAAATGAAGATTGACTTAATTACACTTTTGCTCGAATCATCTAACCGAAATTTTGGCCAAGAGTTCTGTCAGACACACACGCACCAGGTACACAAACACTCACACTTAATCTACTCGCTTTTGAGATTGGCCCAGAAGGGGCTTTGGAGATATGGAGATGGTGAGTTGCATTCCCAGGATGAGAATCCTATCCCCTTTCTCGTCCGATTGTTTGAGTTTGTAATGCAGGCCAGACTCGGGTCCTGGCCTCATTCACACACACAGACGCACATTCACCGGCATTAAGTGGAGGGAACCGCAGAGGGGACAAACACAAACCAACAGGAAATCAATGGTGTTTCATCATTGCAGGACCCTGGGCTATTCCAGTTGTCGGCAGGGGATCTGCTTGTCTGCCGCTGGCCCTGGTGCATGGGAGACACTCCTTGGCTAACGCCTTTGGGATGCGCAAGAGGAACTACCGGGGGTATAGCGGAGCCTTGCTAATGCCCGTGATGGTAAGGATGTGGCTGCCCCAGGAAATGGTCCCTCCTTTCCCCTAGGAAATGAGGAAACTGGAAACGTGGCAAGAACCTCTCAAGGGTAATCGTTTTTCCTGACTGGTATCTTGAGCTTGTCAAGTTCTTAGCCAGAGCTTTCCAAGGCGAGTTTGGAAGAAGCATATGGCGTTCGCCCAGTCCATATGACTGGCTGAGCGTCGACCACTACTGTTGATACAATATATCACTTTTTTCTCAATATTATGACAGCATTTGTCAATGAAAATTAAATTACTGTCAAACTTATCCTGCTAACTTACGGCACAACCATCAGAGAAAGCCAGCACCGCGCCTTAAGCCAGTGGGACCTCGTCTCTATGCTCAACCAAGATGTGGGAGAAAAAGATGTTTAAGAGTCTGATGCCAATAGAGGTAGACTGCCAAGCTAGCACAGGATGAAACAGAACTGACCTTCCTGCAGCCCCTGCTCCTGGGAAGGGGCTATGGTGGGGTAGGGGCAGGGGAACGTCAGCAAGGGCACATGTGCGCAGGATGGCAGTACTTTTTGAGGGAAAATGGCACCACATGTTACACGCAGGTGCTGGTTAAAAGGGGGGAAAAGTTACATCTTTAAAATCAGAGATCCTTGGGGTGTGTTTAAAATCTACTATTGACATACTGAAGCCGTAACACGGAAACGTTTAAAAGCTAGATTATGCCTGAAACTAGCATCAGCTTCTTCTCTGCCTTTGAACAATGTCAGTTTTCAGTCCAGTATCTAAAATGGAAGATTTTCTTGTATTTTCCCACTATGGAAGTGAACTAATTGTGAAATTTTTAAAGTTTCTAAAAATTCACCCTGAAAATTGACCATTTTTCTCTTTGATGACCTTCTTGGAAAGTGTTTGGAAGCAAAAGGGTGGCTGGCCGAATAGTGGCAGGTGGTAGTGGTGGGTCATCCAGGAATCACAGGGCCTGTGACATGATTGGGCTGGCCTTTCATTTCTGGTCCTCTTCCTGTCTCCCACCACATCCGAGCCCCACACCCATGCACTCAACTTCCCCATCTTCTACGGAAAATACCTTGGGATTGAGACCGACTGATGGAGCCTGACTGAGATTTTGACTTTTTCTTTTTTTTTTCTCTGTACCTTTCAAGAACAAAATCTCACACTAATTTCTGCAGGCAGGGGCTTCAGCAACTGATTGTTATGATTAGCATTGGCAAAGCTCCTTGGAAGGAGTGAACACACATAGATTGGGGCCTGGGCAGGGCTTCTTGTTTTCATAGGTTCATGTCTTCCTGTAAGAACATTCCAGAGTAATGCGCATGGCTAATCTAGAAAGAGGAATAGAAAATGAATCCCCAACAAATATTAGGACATCGCTATCGTCTTTACTATCACACCAAACAATTAAAAACCCATAAAAAGGAGACGGTTTCCAAAAGCTACTACTCACAGCTTAATAATTTCAAATAGAGGCTCATTCTCTTCTCTGTAAGGTCTTCCAAGACCTTTCACCTTGGACCCTCTCCAGGAGGGGTGCCTGTAAATGCAGAGCCCGTAGGCTCTGGCACCCCTGAGGAAGGCCCCCCTGTTGCCTTGGGAGGTGGCATTTGGGGCCATGTTTTACATGCCCAAAAAGCAAACAGAAGCTCCTCTTCTCACAGTGAGTCTCCAGCTATCAGCTGAGTCCTCAGTGGCTCAGAAAGGGAAATGTTCTCTCTTGAGGAGAATTGCCCCCCGTTATTTCTTGAGTGCTCTGCTGGCAGAGCGCTAGCTGAGGTGAAGGATGTTTTCAACAATGTGGACACCTGCGTGGCCCTCAGGATACCCGGGTAAGCACAGCAGAAGGAAGTGAGCTCAGGAGCAGGTCTGGAGCCTTCTCTCCTGCCCCCCTCACCTGTGGCTCCAGAGAATCACCCCCTAAAGAGTCACAGTTCACTCAAGACTAGCAGTGGCAGTGGGAGCGACCCACTCTTTCTTTATCCAATAAAGGTGGGCCAGAGAAAGCTGTTGGGCCTTTCTTCTCCACAGGAGGATCCAAATATTTGCAACTGGCTCTACCCAGCTGGGTAAAGGGAACATCAAAGAACAATCTTTGCTTCACTGTCAAAAGTCCCAGCCTTTCGCTGAAGACATGTCCACAGACCCTGGCAGGAGGGGAGACTCAGGTCTGGAGGCTGGACCTGCCACGGGCTGCAGGATCTCAGCGCAGCCATGGCAAATTCCCGGCACCAGCAGTCAGATTTCCAGCCCAAAACTGGTCTCCCCAACACAAAGAGGGGCAGCCTGGCGGTGTAACAGAAGCCAGTGTGGGAGGCAAGGTGACTGCACATTTCAGCTTGAATGCTCCAGTGTGGGGCTTGCACCTGATCACCAGATGCTTCAAGCAGATGGTCAGGGAGGGGAGAGCCGGCTCCTGGTTGCTTCCGAGGGGCTCCAGGAGAACTAATCCAGAGAGCCGGCCGGGAGTGCCCGGCTGCCTCGCCCAGCCTCCACTCCAGGAGCACTTGCAAGGCTGGAGCCTGTAGTCTCTGTTTCCAGGAAAGGCTTCCAAATATCCAGCAGCACACCTCGAGTGAGGAGCTCAAACTGGGAGTGAAGCTCGGCCAGGCCAGCAGGAGCCTTTTTGTCCACGGAAGCTTTTAGTTTTTAGGATTTCTTCTCTGGATGGTCTTCTGGAACAGGCCAGGCTGCATCTGTTATCTGATCCAGAAGGTCTCAGTAAATGTGATTCATTTGCAAATTAATTTTTCAGCAAGTGGCTGGGTGAGCAATAAAAAGGAGCCTCCCTGTGGAGCCTAGGCCAGCCTAACTTGCAGCCCTGGTATGGGTTGTGATGACCTTGGCCCAGTGGCGAGTCCTGACAATGACCTAGGCTATGATGGAAGCAGCCCTCCTATAGGAGCAGCCCTCCGATAGGAAGACCAGGCCTGTGTCAAGGAGCGCTTTCTGGAGAACAGAGGGTTTTTCAAAGCTTCCTCTCAGCAGAAGCTGCTGGCAGGGTCTGCAGGCCAGGGCTGAAAGGGAAGCTGAGCCCCACTCTTGTTCCCGCCTGGGGTCTCCTTTCTCTTCCAGGAAACCCATGTTCTTGTGTGCCCAGGCACACAGCCTTGCCAAGGCAGACATGTGCACACAAACTACACACACGCACACACACACACACACGCAGGACACCTCATTGGGAGCATGGCTTTTGGCTGTTTTATTTACCGAGGTACCCCACATCTGGAAAGTGCTTGACATATACAAGGTGCTCAATAAACATTGTTCAATGAATATGTGAATGAATGAATGACTAAGATCTTTACTAACTCTATTCCCTTGTTTGTTTTCTTCATACACACAATACTATTTGAAATGACCTCTTTTGCACGTTCATTTACGAGTTCATGGTCCATCTCCCCTCATCTGAATATAAGTTTCATCAGAGCAGGCCCCTTGCCCGCCCAGGTCACCTTGGAGTGTCCCCTGCCTGGCCCAGTGCTGGGCACCAGTAAGGATGCGGTGTTTGCTGAATGAATAAGTGAATGAATGTTGCAGTCTCTCCCACCTGCCCAGCCCAGCATGGGTAGCAGCTGCAGCCCCAGGTGCTCTCAGGCAGGCCCACGGTGCCTCTCACGGTCTACCTGAACAGATGAACTTGTAAGGACAATGACCCCCCCACCCCAAAGTGCATCTTCCAGGTCAGCACTTCCTCACAGTTCAGGCTGAGCCAGGCCCTACTCCTCAGCACAGTGCCCTGGTGTCTGCGCACTAACCGGCATTCTCTCTGGTTTTGGACTGGGGCCGGGTTGGTCAGATCTGTTGGGTCTGGGCCGAGCAGGGGCCACTGTGCTTGGGTCACTGTGAGCTCCTGTGCAGGGGGGTCTCTCATTCCCCTTGACCTTGGCATACGCCTGCCCAGCCCTGGGCTGGGTAAGAGCACTGGTTGATGAGTGGTACAGGAGTGTCCGGTGGACACAGACTCCCAGCAGATTCCGGGCCACAAGCAGGGCCAAAGCCTAGGAGGGCTGCCTTGTTCACCAGCTCTGTAACCTTGGGCAAGTTACTTGACCTCTCTGAGCTTCAGCCTTTCATTTATAAAATGCAGATAATAAGGATGCCCACGTCATAGGGTTGTTGTAATGATCTGGAAGGAAAGCCCTGTCAAGTGCTCAGCCCGGTGCCTGGCACTGTGAGAATTGCTCACACTTACCTGGTGCCCTCCCTATTCCAGGCACTAAGTGTCCACTCGGCAGCTGCAGAGGGCCCCAGTCTCCCCTCTTTCTCTGATAACAACCCCTTCCACAGGAATGGGCATTCAGTAGGTGCCCCAAAGTGACTCCTGGATGGACAGGAGCTACGCGGTGTCATGTTCTCCACTTCCTCGGTGCAGGCGGAGGCAGCTGCGGTCTGTGTGAGGGTTCAGAAGTGCAGGGATTAGGAAAGGCAGCGCTGGGGCGACCAGGAGGCCTCAGAGGCCCCTGGGGTGGTGGCAGGGTCCCTGGGCCAGCGCCGTAACAGGCGGCTGTGACTGGTGGCAGACCCCCCGGCCCCAGGCTCTCCCACAAAGGCAAGGATTAGCCCTGCCGCCCTGGCCAGCGGCCAGCTCAGATCATTTCATTTGGCCTCCTTAGCTTTCCCCCGGGGGTGCGGGGAAGAGATGATTCATCACTGTCTGGGGCACCCTTGTGCACAGAGGCTTCCACCCAAAAGGGGGCTGTGTCCCTGTCAGTCTGTGTGACATGACAGCCACGGTCCCCAGGGCCTCCCCACGGGAAGCCAAGGCAGCTAGGGATGACACTGGTTTGGGGTGGAGGTGTGATGGCCACTCAGAAAAGCAGCAGCGAGGACAGGAATGTGTGCTTCCTATAGCAGGGCTCAAGCTCCTGACGGGGGAGCGGGGTCATGTCTGTGCAGTAAGGCTCCCGCACCATCCACTCTGCTCCTGTTTCTCCCGCCTGTCTCGGGCAGGGCTGTTGGGTGAAGAGCAAAGCAGAAGCCCTGGTCTCTGTCAGCTCAGGTCTTGGACAGCTCAGAGCTTCACAGAACCTGAGAGTCCAAAGGACTGGAGACACCCTCTTTAGGGTACACAGGGCCTGAGAGGCAGAATTTAAGTGGGGTGCTACAGCCCAGAGAGGTGAAGTAAACTGTCCAAGGTCACACAGCAAAATGGAGGCAGACTGGAACCCAGTTCTCTTGTCCTCCAGCCTAGAACCTTCCTACGTATGTCCCTGTGTCACCTGGGATCTATCCCCAGAAGCACAGAATGGTCAGAGGGACCGACAGGGAGTTGGGTGGGGGAGGGGCCCCGAGCTCCCAGGCCCCTCCCTCAGGAGGGGACCTAGGTGGGCCCAGGGAGGGGTCCCACCGAGATAAAAGCACTAGCTGAGCCTCCGCTACCTGGGGGCCCAAGGCCTTGACGAATTACCACCAGCCTGATTATGTTGCCTCTCTTCCCACATTTCAAGAGTTTGGCTGATTCGTTAAATATCCACGGCTGATTTCACAAAAGAACAATGGGAAGAGGGGAGGCCGTGAAGATGAGGCTTCAGGCTGCAGAGCCGGCTGGGCGCCCCGGGAGGCGGGCGCTGGCTGGGCTGCTGGGGATGGAGCGCGGGGTCCCGGCACATCCGCCCGGCGTTACCTTCCCTTCTGCACAAGTAATTAAGAAACACCTGTGTTTCTCTGTCAGGCTTCACGTTTGAGGAAAGCCCCCCTGCGCCAGGTAGGGGCCCCCCGTCCCCCGCAAGCCCACGGGGCAGCCCGTGGCCTCCCTCCCGCGTCTCCGAGGGGGATGCGAGAGGCCTGGGAGCCCCAGCTCCACTGAACAGGCCTCAAAATGGCCGAAGCGCCCCCAGAACTTTGAAATCAGGATCGACTCCTCGACGGGTCTCCTTGCCAACGCTCACGCCCATGCCAGCTTTCTCACAAACGAACAGCTTGTATCCCCATGAAAATCAATGGATGGAACAAATTGTATTAAATTATGTAAAATGATACTAAAGAGCACATTCTACCAGTGAAAAGAAAAAAAGTAACCCCCCAGAAAATCTTACTTTAATAAATCTAGCAAAATTATAGAAGACAATTAGGAGGAAAAAATGCTGAATTTTTATGACACTTAAAGACACATAAGCAGAGACGCAGGATTTATCCCCTCATAGGTCAGACAGGCGTAATTCTTTTGTGTGTCTGACACCTGTGAATTATTTAGCGCCCCTGTGCACCAGCCAGAGACGTCTCCTGCCTGCTCCCTCAGTGGACACAGACCGCGCTGGGCGGCACAAACAAGCATGCATCTTTCGGAACCAAATTTCCTTCTCTTTCACATGGATATTATTTTCCTTGGTAAATAACTGTAATTACCATTGAACTTGCAATATAACCTCTTGCCTATATGCAGAAGAAAGCATTTAAAAATATTTTAGCCACTTCTATCCTTTCAATTCCCTAGCACAGCTGCCATTCTTTAAAAAAAAAAAAATCAAGAATGTCCTAAGACATGGTGTTTAATACATCAGGACACCCTCCTCAGCCCCCACTCCCAGAGGTCATGCCATTCTCCAGCACACGGCCGTTGCGTGGCTGCAAGGGTGCAGAAATAATCAGAACACAGGAAGATCTCAGGTCCAGAGCACGTTTCTGTCTAGAAACAGTTGAAGCTGACTTGGGGGGGGTCCCTAAATGCGGTACAGTGGGGAGAAGGCAATTTTGAATCTTGTTTCCCCACCTCTCAGCTGTATGACCTAGAACAAAAGTTTACACCTGCCTGAGACTGTCTCCTCACCAGCAAGGTGGGTACACGCATGCCAACTACCCAGTTCTTATGAGGAGCGAGGTAATTCAGATAATATCAAACTTCCAACACAATTCCCTGCACAAAGAAAACATTTCCTAAACGGTTGCTTCTAATATTTGTGATAAGAATTGTTATAATAGTAATATAATGTGTGATATATAAGATAATAATACTGTTTGTAATGATAATCTTCTAATTGTTTATAATAATTATAATCATTTCTCCTGGCTGTGATATATAATAGGGCCAGTGCAGGTTGACTGACTTTCCTCTTAAGCCCAGTTTGGAAAGATGTTATCACTTGGAAAATCCAAACACATGAGTTTTGAGATCAATCAGTTCTTATGCATCCATTGGTCAAGTGAGTAATGACTGCCTGCAGGTCTAGGTCAGAGTGGTGCCCAGAGGGTCATACTCTGAGGGCCACGGCAGTCCCTTATCTCATCATGGGCAGAGCTCACCTGTGCCCAGTCACCTGCACTCACCTTGAACCCAACCTGAGCCCCCAAGCACTCACTGGGGGGCTCGCTGGGCCAGGCTGCCTTCCAGATGGCTGGGCCATCAGTTCTGCTCCTTAACAAACCCATAATGCTGTGCTTCCTTGGTGCTAAGACTCAGACATTCAAAACTGAACACGTCTGAAGTTAATAATGCAACTTACAGTAGATATTGGGCTTATTTATGGTTTCCCTCAGAAGATGGCCCACTGTATAGCTGATAGTATCTCCAAGTCAAGAATGATAAGAACGTGTGATAATAAGAATGCTACTGAGATGCAAAGTTACATATAGGAAGGATAAACAACAAGGTCCTACTGTAGAGCACAGGGAATTATATTCAATATCCTGTGATAAACCATAATGGAAAAGCATATGAAAAAGAATGTATATATTTGTATAAGTGAATCACTTTGCTGTGCAGCAGAAATTAACAGAACATTATAAATCAGCTATATTTCAATAAAAAAAAAAGAATGCTACGACCCAGGAAGCCATCACTCTACATACTAAGTGCTCTCCCAGCACTATAGGATCATTGGGGCTTTGGTTCAGATTCCAGGGCGAGGTGTGGGGAGGACCCTGAGGCTCAGAGGAAGGCCCTAGATTCCAGGGGCAGGGCCAGGACTCACAGCTGGAACAGAGATCAAAGGGGGAGCTTTCCTAGATGATCCAGCGTGGGAAGGCTGGGGGTGGGGCTGATGAAACAGGGAGGAGCCTCTTAGGTGTTGTCCTATGGCCTGTGGGGAGGGAGAGGCAGAGGCATTTGGGGCCCTGAAATCACAGAGGGCTAATGTCCCATCCGGGCCAGCAGATGAGCGGAAGGCCCCTGAAGAATCTCTCAGAAAAGAAATGCAAAATGCCACCCTGGTTTGCTGACCCTCCAGCCCCAGGCATCCTGTAAAACAGGCGTCCTCCGCCTGCCTGGTGACTCCAACAGCCAGGCTCCCAACCCTGGCAGCGTAGCCAAAGGAACAACAAATATAAAAATCCTCCCCAAACAGTCTGAAAATATAGAGGTGTAAAGCACTGCATCCCAAAAAAGCCTCCTGCTAGAGGGACTATTTTCAAAAAGATTTTTAAGAGGTGTGAAAGTGAAGCTATTATATTTCTCCAGCAAGGCACCATATCTTCGGTTTTCTAACAACCGACACGGAGGGGGCACTTCTGGTTCACCAGTGGGCAGGAGGTCCTGCCTGCTCTTGGCCCTAAGCCAAGCATGGCCCCAAGGGGGAAATGATGGAGCTTTTCGAATTAGGCTGTCCAAGCAAACCAAGGGAAAATTGAACTCTTCTAAACACAGTTGGTTCATAGAGTCTGAATTAAGGTGAACTTTGCTGATGTCTCTGAGATTTTGCTCCTGCTAAACACCATTTAAATCTGCATTATTAGCCCCTTCTTTGGGAAAGTACAGCTGCTGCTGTACTTACAGCTTTTATATACAGCAAATTGCCAAAAACACCCAAATAAATAACAGGGAATCTATTCTTCCCGTCTGCCTAAGGGTCAGTTGAAAGCAAATGGCAATAACTGACTCTCTCGCTTGCATCTGCAGGAGAAATGGACGTCTCAAGCCGAGAAGTCCATGGTGAGCTAGTTTTGGTTACTAAAGGTTTCCATTTAAATGCAGAAGCCAGAAACTTATTTACAATCTTCTGTTTGAGGGGCGTGGATATGAATCGAAGGGCAGCGCCGCGGCACACCATCTAGGGGACCGCTTCAAACAAAGTGCTTTAGTTTAAAACACAAATCAGTCGAGGAGAAGCCCCTTGAAAGGAAGGCTAGGAACATAGGTGGTGTCAGATGGTGCTGTGAGGGTCCTGGCCCCAGCCCCCAACTGTCCACCCAGCCTGGGCACCCGTACTCCCACTCCCGGCCGCTCTCCACCCCGGCTTTATGTCTGTCATAACTTCACATGCTGTCAGGTTTAAAACAAAAACATAGTTACATTATCGCACTGAATTACGGCTGACGGTTGTAAAGATATTGTTTTAGGTCTGGCGTTTAGAGGCCACCCTGGATAGCTTTCAAAGAAAATGGAGCTCTCTTGAGCTCACATTTCATCTCATATGGACTGTTTGATGAGTCTGGTGAGGGAAAAGGATACTTGATTTTGGCCTCTGGGTGCCCCCACTGAGGAACAGAGCTCCACACACCCTGCTCATAACAGCGAGAGGCCGAGCATTGTCCCCAGCAGCCCCTTCCTGAAACTTTGAGATGGGAGACCTGGTCAATTCCCCCCCAGAAATGCCTTCGAATCATCTGTAATGATCTGTAAGGGAAATAATCTAACCAAATCTAGCTGCTTCACTCTTGGTGAAAATTTTGCTTTTTAATCTAGTATCTTAAACCTCCTAAAATGATCCTCCTTCCCCTCTCCCTCCCCCACCCAACAAGTATGTGAGATGCTGTTCTTCAAACCTTAACTAAAAATACTTTCAAAAGACAAACGTGATATTCTAAATGTCACCGCAGAAGACTATAAGAGCAGTTATTTTCTATTTATCACAAATATTGTCTGATGCTCTGTATCTAAAGAATACTCTTGATTAGAAAGGCCCTTCCTTTTGTTCAGTGCTTCTAAAAATATAAAGACTATTATAAAAAAAAGAAAATCCTAGTACAGGTGACACAAATCTTTCCCAACAGACTTTTTAATTTTTTTGTTGTTGCCAGAATTGGGGTAGCACATTATGATGAGGATTCAAAAAGAATAATTAAAGTTCTACATGGACACAGATCTGCCTCAGGGAGGACCTTTTATGTTGTTTTGCATTTCGTGTGTCATTCAAAAGGTTTGCAACTGGGAAATGATGTTGAACTAAAATAAGACAAGAACACACTGACTGAAATTATACCCTGTCCAATGAGTTGACACCCCTTCAGACAGCTCACCACGATGGTTCTGGAGCCACCACTGCTCTATGTGTGGATGACATTTAGACTTTGCCCAGGGGCACAGGGAAGAAGCAGTCTTGGAGTAGGGAGTGTGCACACAGATCCCAGGATGGCAGAGGAAAAGCAGAGGCTCACCTGGTACCTGCAAGTGTTCTGTCCACTGACTGAACAGGAGTTACAACCAAGCAGCTACACTGGCCCTTCTGGGACCCAGTGTGCTTTGTTTGGTTTGGACCCACATAGTATTCTATTTTGGAGGGTTAACATTTAGCAGTAATGAAATTTCACAAATGATCCAGATGTCTGGCTTCATTTTAAAAATTGGCAGCTGTGGCAACACTGCCACAACTTTCCCTTCTGGTGAACTGGAGCAGCAGAGTGGAGGCTGCCCCTTTAGGCCAGGCATATGCTCTCCAGTTTTCCACAGTACCCACCAATCCGTGTTGTGACTTGTCATTGAAACTGAGTGTCAGCCAGCATTTATCCTTACATTTGGAGTGTTCTTTTTATTATAGTAAAGAAACATTTCTTTTTACCTATACTGTTACTTTAAAAAAAGGATTAAAAAGAAGAAGAAAAGGCAGAGGTGAAGCAGCATGCTTTAAGTAACAGACAGCGAAGGACTCTTCTTTGTGAAATTAAAGACAATCCCAATAGGTAGAGCTGTAAATATCAAGCCCAGGTCACTCATTTATGTCACTTGCCTGGCACCTCTGGGCATTTATTCATTCAACAAATATTTACTGAGCACCTACTATGTGCCAGGCACTGCTCTAGATACCAGGGATATCAGCTAGCAAAACAAACAAAACTTTCTTCCTCAATGGAGCTTGCCTCACTGCAGGGAAGGGCGGGAAATTAAAAAGTACCTAGACATAAGAAATAAAGGATTCATATGCATGCTAGAAAGTGAAAGATGCTGAAGAGCAAAACTGGAGTAGAAAAAGAATACTGAGAGTGTGTGGAGTGGATAGCAACTTTGAACATGCATTTGAGTTTGTGAGCTCTGGGCTTTGCTCTTTCTGCCTCTGTGACCCCTACCAAATCTCCTGCGGGAAGTCTTCCGTGACCACCTTCTCCCACACCTACCTCTAACTTCTCTGATAGACAATAGCACTGGCTAAAGGCCATTCACACTGGTCCTAATGAAGAATATACATTGAGCTGCTTCAGGGACCTGGGTCCTCCACTTGGTACCATGGGGGAAGTGGAGTCCCTGCCATCCACGAGCTGAATCTAATCTGGGGATGAGGCAAGTATATAAACTACTCTCATAAAAATAAAAAGTACTGAGCATCATAAAAGAGGTTGAAAAAAAGTGGTACCCGAAGTTCAAAGGGGAAGTCATTACCTGCAACAAGAATGTGAGGTGCACTGGTGGTCCCCCCGTTTCTTCACTGCTCCACTCAGCTCCTGTCCTTGACTCACACTCAGCAAGGTGCAGTCAAGGCTTCTCATTCTTCATTCAAGGCCTCAGCCTCTTTCCAACCCAATATCCCGTATTCCATTTCCTCTAGTCAGTCACCTCAGCAAATGCCTCTGTTAATGATGACCCCAGAAATAAAAAAGGCATCAGAACCATAACCATAACCATAAAGAAAAAAAAAAAAAAGAGAGAGATAGAGAATATATATCAAGAGAGAAATTTCTCCAGGAAAGGATAAGAACATGTTGGGACATAACATGCAATAATGCTCAACTTGCATGTACAATAATTGAAATAGAAGGTCTTTGAAACAGAGTGTAATGAAGAGATACAAAGAATCAAAATGTAGACGATCAAACAAGAGAAGGACTTAGACAGGGATGGAAGGAAAAAAAAGCCACTTTTCCAAAATAAAGAAGAAAATAAAATAAAGCCGTTCTTTAGAAATAAAAGTCTCATTAGAAGCAGAATAAGCTAACTCGACACTGCTGTCACCACAGAGATATGGAAGGGCTTGAGAAAATCAAGCAAAATAAAGTTCAAGAAATCAAGAACTAAAATTAATGATAGAAAAAAATGATAGGCAAGACAAAGGAAATTCAGCATGTGTATAACTGGTGTAAGTGAAGAAAAGAATATTTTTAAAGTAACACCCAAATCAGAGATACAATAAAAGAAAACTCTCCTCAAGTAAAGGAATGGAATCTTTGGCTGGAAGTAGCCCTCAAATCTTAGGAAATCCTGATGCATTTTAGATTTCAAGAATTAAAAATAGGAACCCTATATATTCCATATTAAAACAATAACAAGTAAACAAACATATAAAACAAAAATAATAAATCAACAAAAAGGTTTGAGAATATTATTAAGATATATAAAATTATATAAAGGAAAAACCATTACAATATTTAAAATACTTCTTTTCCATACTATTGGTGAAAAAATATACCATCACGCACACAACAAAACAAAGAAAGCTCAGATGATAATACAGCAGAAAATAGGAAACAAAATACAGAAGAAAAGTTAAAGTAAAATCATAGTACTACAACCAAATATACTGTTTGCCTCAATAAGTATAAATGGGCTAATCTTACCTATTAAGAGAAAACAAACTTTCAGAAAAGGAAAACAAAATATCATGCTGCATATTTGACTTATCTGAAGCAAAGTGACTCAGAAAGATTAAAATTATGATGATTGGTAAAGATATAATATGAACACATACTGTAAAAGAAAGTAGGATTTTGATAATTTTATCGGGTAAGTTTAAGTTTAAAGTAAAAGTATTTAACCAGACCAGTGCAGCACTTCATAATGATCAGTTGAAGAAGACACGCAAAGATCTAGTTATAGGTCATTGAGCTCCAAAATATTCACAAAGCAAAAACCAAAAAACAGAATAACAACAAAAGAAGTTTTTAAAAAAGCAAAAATTACCAACACAAAATAGTAATAGAAAACGTTAACTCATCCATCACACGTCAGGTAGATAAAAATTAGGAAGGACGTAAAAAATATAAGTAGCATAACTGACACAGTAAATCTAATAGACATCTAT
>NW_006798798.1:1635048-1647867 GCF_000442215.2 Lipotes vexillifer | reverse complement strand
ACTCTTTCCAAATGCCTATAGAACATGAACGGAACAATCAGTGACAGGGAAATTTGATGCATCACCAAAACCTGAGATAGATCACAGTGTCTGAGCAGTATGTATATGAATCTAGATATTAATACCTAAAACAGAAAACAGCAAAACAACAACAAAATAAGTACATTGAAAGCCTTTTAAAGATGAAAGTTACTTGGGATAAAGTAAAAATTAAAAGGAAAATTGCGGAATCTCTGGTAAAAAAAAATTATTGCATGTCAAGGGAGTTAAAGATATAAGAGGGGGGAAATCATAACCTTTAAAACCTAGGTTATTCAGCAAGAAAGCAAGGAAATAAGTGAACCAAGCATTCAATTTACAATGAAGAAAAAGAGGAACTAAATATATCTTACTAAAGCAAAAAGAATTATTAGAGTGACAGAAGACATTAATGAAAAACATCTAATGAATATATATATCTTTGTAAGGGAAAACACAATAAAATAGATAAATCTCTAGCTATCTCAGTGGTTCTCAACTAGGAATGATCTGTTCTCCCAAGTGACATTTGGCAATGCCTGGAGATATTTTTTGGTTGTCACAGTTAGGGAGCTGCCTGGGCACCTCATGGGTAGAGGCCAGGGATGCTGCTAAACATCCTGTAGTGCCCAGGACAGTCCAACTGCGAAGAATTACCCGGTAAAATGTTAATGATGCTGAGGTCAAAAAACTCTGAGCTATCTTAATAAAGGCAAAGGAAGGAAAGCACAAATTTGCAAAATTAGAAATAAAAATATGTATATAAACACAGGAAAAAAGCAGTACTAAACCATATAGAAAATAATACATTTTTTCATTTTGTGCAAATAATTGGAAGTAGATAAAATTAATATATTTTTATGAAAGTAGAAATTACCAAAGTTAACAACAGAAGAGAAAAAGAACTTAGGTCAATTTCCATGAGGAAAAACATTGAGAGAATCGTCAGAGCGCTATCTCAAAAATGCAAGAGGCCCAGATGTTTTCACAGGTTAATTCTATTAAGCCCTCAAAAAACAAACGATACCAATGCTATTTTAACTGTTTAAGGGCTTAAAGAGAGAAGGAAAATCTCCTAATTCTTTTTCAAAAGTGTCATAACATTGACATCAAAACCTGACAAAGGTATAAAAAACAAGAAAACCATAAATCAATCATACCTTTCAGTAGCAATGCAAGAAATCCTAAATAAGGTTTTAAAAGTAGATTTCTGCAGTAGTACATTAAAAAGGACAACAGGCCTCAATCAACTAGAGTTGATTCCATAAATTAAAAGGTGTTTTACTACTAGGGAATCGATTAATATGACCCAGTATTTTAATATTTTAATATTCTATCAAACAGAGAAAAAATGTTTTATCATCTCCACAAATCCATAAGGGGTATTTATCAATTTAAACACAAATCCCTGATTAAAATAAATAATCAACAAATAGTCATACAGGGTGTTTTTGGAACATACATATAACAAGATGCTTGATGCTGAAATGCTCAAATCATGCACTCTGCAATAGGAACAGGCTGTCCACTGCACACCATTAATGAATATTTTTCTCAAACATGTTAATCATTGCAATGGAGAAGGAAAAAGAAGTATAAGGTTCTAAATTTGTTTAAAAAAGGAAAGCTTATTATCATTTGTAGGTAATATGATGCCATATAAGAATACTTATGAGAAACTGCTAAAAAATATATTCGAAACAATAGGACAATTCAGCAAGGTGACTGGTTGTAAAATGAATATTCAAATATCAGAATTTTCTATTAACTCGAACAATAATCAATTAGAAAAACATAACTGAAGAAAAGATTTGATTTACAATTCAATGCAAAGTGAGGAAGAGAAAGAAAGAGAGAGGAGAGAGAATACCTAGAAATAAACCTAAATATAAATTTTAGGGCCTATATAAATAAATAAAAACAAACAATTGTTTCCAATGACTGAGCAACACAGATGGAAAGCCCTGTTTTTCTCTTGGGTATAAGACTCTAAGTCCTAACAATGGTAATTCTCCCCATACATTTATATGTTTATTGCATTTCCTCATCCCCCTTTCCAAAAACAAATATTCTCCTGAGTATTTTAAGACTAAAACTCATGTAAAACAAACATAAAACTATATGGTGAAATTTTGAAAAAGAGAAAGCCTTACCAGATACTACATTAAATTATACATATAGTCATTAATATAATTTGGAACAGGTGCAGAAATAGTAGGCTGGTCAATTGAGTAAATGGAGAGTATAGAAATGGACGTAAATGCATTTGAGAATTTGGTAAATGATAAAGGTGCCTTTTTTAATCAGTGAAAGAAAGAAGAATTATTTAATAAATGGTATTTAGTCAACTGGCTGGCCACTGGATTAGGGGGAAGATAAAAAAGTAACACTGGAACTCATTCTCTTCCTACACCAAAATAAAATCAAGATGATTAAGGATTTAAAGGCAAAAGATAATAATGATTATCAAAGATAACATGGGGATTAATATAAAATCTAAGAGTTAGTAAGTCACAGAAGTTGTAATATGACAGATAAATCTAAGTATAAAAAATCTAAAACCTCACTAAGATAAAAAAATTATAAACAAAATCAAAAGACACATGACAAAGTGGGAAAAATATTTATAACACAAGTGACAGAAAAGGGCTAATTCCCTTAAAATATAAGCTCTTGCACATCAGTGAGAAATATATCAATCATTCAATAGAAAAAAAAAATGGGAAAATGATATGAAAAACCAATTCACAGAGGAAGAAATATAAATGACTTATAAACATATGGAAAGATGTTCTTTGTCACTAATAATTAAAGACATGCAAATAAAAAGAGCGGGAAACCTATCAGATGGGCAAAGGTTTGCATCTTTGACTTGAGCAGTTTTACTTCTTAGCATTTGTCTTATAGGAATCTCTCATTCATTCTCTCTCTCTTTCTCATCTAAAGTGACCAGTTATAAAACAAAAATTAGGTAGATAGATAGATATAGATTTTATGTAGATATATATTAGACATATATATACACACATATGTATATAATTATTCATCAACAGGGGACTATTTATGTAAATTATGGTAAATCTCTATAAAAGAACTAGGAACTCTGTGCAATCATTAACAAAAATATGGAAGATGTGGAAAAATATGTGTGATATATTGATTAAGGAACAAAGCAAGGCATAAAATAGTGTACATAGTATGTTTCCAGTTGTGTTTAAAAATTAATACATGTACTCATATATATTTGCATAGACAATATGTTGAAATATATACATTAGCTATTTATGGTGGTTATCAATGGAGTTAGGCTAAGAGTTTGGAGTAAGGGGAAAATTCACTTCTCATTATACAGGTATATTCTTTGGTACAGTTTGAGTTTTATGTACATGTGTTAAAACAAATAAAAAGCCCTTCCTGAGTGCTCAAAAAATGATGGAGTCATGTCAAAAGGACACAGGGGCCAATTTGAGGATGCTCCCAATGGCCAAAGCTCCAACAATTTGAACAAGAAAATAATAATAGTAATGTATTTATAACCCATAGAACAAAATATCATTGAGTTCATATGATAAAAAGCAATTCAATGGGAGAGAAGGAATAGCTTTACCTTATAAAATAATTCCAATTTAAGAAATGTAGGAGGGGCTTCCCTGGTGGCGCAGTGGTTGAGAGTCTGCCTGCCGATGCAGGGGACATGGGATCGTGCCCAGGTCCGGGAAGATCCCACATGCTGCGGAGCGGCTGGGCCCGTGAGCCATGGCCGCTGAGCCTGAGCGTCCAGAGCCTGCGTGTCCGGAGCCTGTACTCCGCAATGGGAGAGGATACGACAGTGAGAGGCCCGCGTACCGCAAAAAAAAAAAAAAAAAAAAAAAAAAAGAAATGTAGGAGTGAGGGAAATTTAAAAAATCATAATTAGAACATCATAGCAATAATTGTTATAGGCAAGATTCACTAATGGATATAAAAATTAGTGGGCAAAAGCATGAAAATAAAAATGATATTTGCTTTGTCTCAAAGTATTCCCACATGATGCTTTTTCATTACAAAGGAAAAAATAATAATTCTACAGCTAAGGAGATACCATCTTAACTAAGTGATCGGAAGTTAACGTTACTAGTAAATAGGTATGTGGGGCTCACAGCCCTCCTGATACGATGCGCTGAGGGCACACAGTATCGCCCCCATGACATTCTTGTCTAAAATGCATAAGGTCCATCTAATCATGACAAAATAGCAGCAAACCCAAATTGAGGGATGTTTTACAAAATAGATGGCCAGCACTCTTTAGAAGTATTCAGGTCACAAAAGACAAACCATGACTGAGGAACCATCCCAGATTGGAGGAGACACATGACAACTACATGCAATGTGGGGTCCTGGATTGGATCCTGGCCCAGAAAAAGGGTATCAGTGGGACATTGGGGAGATTTGAATAAGGTCTGTATAAGGTCTGTAATAAGGTCTGTAAGTTAATAATATTGTATCGAAGTTAATTTCCTGGTTTTGATAATCAAACCAAGGAAATGTAAGATGTTAGCATTTAGAGAATTCTATACTATTTTTACAACTCTTTTTGTAAGTCTGAAATTATTTGAAGATAAAAAATTTAAAAAATAATTTAAACAAATTCTTTCTGGAAGTCCCACTGGGATGAGCAATGAAAGATACAAGATAGTTGACAGTCAATGTCATTAAATTACAATGGAAAATCCTGGGACTAGTTGGGCCTCACTGTCAGATGAGAAGGCCATACCCAGAGATCTCAGTGGGGTGAAAGGAGGGGCCCCTTTTCTCTGGTTGACAAAGAGACAATTGGTCCCTTGGGGGGGGGGAAATTAGTCAAGTCCCTTGGGAATAGAAATGTTGGGTGTGTAGCCTCAAGGGTCTGTTTTGAGTCCTTGCCTTAAATCTACATACTCATAGGCATGGGTTTCAATATCCTGCTGGGTTTGGAGAACAGAGAAGATGCTAAAACCATCTCCTTCCCACTTCAGCAGTCTTGGAAAGTAACTCAGCCATTCACAGTTTCTCATTTCTCAATCTGTAAAATCTGGAAAATAAAAGCTTAAAGGAATCCTCCTGAAAGCACTGAATCCTTAAGATGGGACGCGCTTTTCATGATCTCAAATCCCTTTCGGAGGTTACAGCAATCACCGAGGACACGAGACCCATCCTCGATTCAGTGTGCAAAGCCAGGAATCTGAAATGAGCATTCCAAAATGCCCAAAGAGCAAAAGAAGGTTGGTGCATTGGAGCCTTGACTCCTAGCTCCCAGGGCTGCCACCAGTTCACGCTTAAGAGATGAAAATTATTTTGAAAACCAAGGCCAAAGGCCACGGGCATATATTTGCAGCAGATTATTGACACGAGTGTGCCATAGACCTAGCCAATCAGAAAGTAATTTTATAAACACTGTTATTAAACAGAAGGGCAATTACTTTAAGTACTGGAAAAATGTCAGGGTCATACATGAATTTTGTGGGTATCACATTTTATTTGACACTCAGTGGATCAATGACTCCAAGGAAATTTATTCAGAAATAAAACACACCATGCCACCAACCTTAAAGCTAAACCTCCCCTACACAGATTGCCCAAATTTAGACAGAGGAATAATTTCTGATTTATTCAGTTTACTAAGAATCCAGAAATGCGGTCAAAGCTCTTTATACATAAAAGTATGGAAGTAATTAAGGATTATGTGGTAAGTATACAAACATGGTTGATAGGACTGCATTTTAGAATGGACCCTTTTTATTTCTGTCTTTGTCAACTAAACAGAGCAGAGGTTCTAATGAACTGTAATGAGAAGTGTAAGAGGGGCCCAAGGGCAGCTTCTCTGTGATGCTTGTTTGTAAACTGAATGGCCTTGAGGTTCTCCGAGTCCATGCTCCCCACACTTCAGATTTCTGCTGCGGTTGAATACGTTGCTACTACCTTAGTGGCAGTTGCATGAGTGTAAGGGGAGGGGAAGCAGAGGCGCCTCCAGGAGCTAATGCTGCTTCCCATCACCTTGGAGGATAGATTTCTTTCAGTGTCAAGTGGCCAGGTAGCTTATTACACCCAACAAGAGTTTGGAATGGCTCTCAGTGACTCCAGGGGTCCCCTGTCCTCCCCTTCTCCTAACCCTGTCCTAGCAATGATAGTTCTATTTTGCATGAGTGGCCTATGCCTTAAAAGGCAGAGAGGCAGAGCATGGGATGCATACAGTAGGCCCTCAATAAAGATACAGTAAATGGATGAACGATTGCCAGTCTCTTCCAGGTCGGCAAATACAGTGAGAATAAATAATAGAGACTTTTCAAGAAATGACGCTGCTTTTCGTAGAGGCTAATTTTTGATAAATTTCGAATACAACAACTTAGGCATGCTGTTCCTTCTCAGAGCTGGGTGCAGTTCCCTCTGGGTGTGGCCTTGCATGGGTGAGCCCTCTTCAGCCTCTCCACCCACGGCAACAATGACAGTGGGCAGACAGTGGGTTCACGGAAAACATCCAGCCCTCAAAGAGGCAAACTAAACAGGTGGCCACTGGAGAAGGGGTGTCATAAGGGAAGCAGGTCCAGAAACTGAGTTTGTCTTAAAAGCTTGAGATAACATGAAGCTCTGTTTGGTTTTGTTTCAACAACCAAGCTTCCACTCTGCTCCTCATTCAGAGAAACTACACAGAAATACTTCCTCCTCCAGATCAGCCGAGGGGTGACAGAGCAGCCATCTACAGACACCCCCGCTTCCCCTGCCCCTGAAGTGGAGAGACTCACAGTGATGGGTGGCCCAGCAGGCCACTGAGGGGGTCTCTGTGAGGGAGGGGGCCAGCCCAGCCCCCGGGGTGAGGGAGGACCAGCCTCCGCAGCCTCTTGGAACTGCCCTGCCAGGTGGGAATAAATATGGTTGCCTCTCCCCCAGAATTATTTAGGTCCATTTTTTCAGATCTACATAAATTAGAAACATAGTTTTTTCTTTTTAGTTAGAAAAGGAGAAAATGTGTTGTAAATGTCCACTCTATTTGTTCGTCTCTGCACTAGAAAGACGACTCAGAGGGGCTGGGAGTATGCTCTGTTTTTCATCTTTCTAACCACAATGCCTAGCACATAGTAGGTGTTGAGTAAACATCTGTGGCATGAATAGGTGGATGAATGAATGAATAAATGAATGAATGAGTGAATGAATGAATGAACACCTTGAGGCCAGAGTTACCTGGTAGTGTAGCACAGTTATCATAGCTATTGGCTAACCTAAATGTACAAGCCTCATTTCAGGCCACGACTATGAACCTCTTAATCTTTTTCAAAAGCTTTATAATTAAGAAAACACTTTCCTTGACTGCGTCTCTTTGGGTGCTCACAATAGCTCTGTCAGAGACGCTTGGCAAGAATTGTCATGCCCTTTGATGGCTGTGAAAACTGAGATTTAAATATGTTAAGGCCTAGTCACACAGATCTTAAGATGCAGTCAGGAATAGAACTTAGATACACAAAAATACATTTGAAGCTCCTTACATACGAACCCACAAAAAGTAATTAGGAATCGCATAGGAAGAGGACAAGACGTATTTTGTTGGGTCTTGATGACTCATATACTTGATAATATTTCCATTTTTACATTGACGGCTAGAAGGCTCAGTTCCTGATCGGTAGCGTACCTCTTGGAGGGCAAAAAATCTTCTTTTAATTTTGTAAGCTGCCTTAATTCTTTTCTTAGAGCTGGGATGAAGCAGGGGGTTATGATGTGTGAGGAGGGAAGCAATGGAAGAGAAAAGTAAAAATTCTATTACACTCTTATTGTCCAGAAGCGGTCTCTTTCCTGGTCGCACTATCCATCAAACTCAGCAAGCAGCTACCATGCTGAAGCCAGCAAACCAAGAGGAGGCCAGGTGTGGACAGGACCTTTTATCACCTGGCCCTCTCTACTTCTGGGGCTGCCTCCTGGCTTTGGGATGGGCGTCAACACATCTCCCACGGCCACACGACAGTTTTACTCTCTGTTCACAGTTCCGAGGCCACATTCTGACTAGGATGCACATTCCTTAGACATCAAGGAAACTGGTCACGATGTCAGGGGATCGAAGGTCCCGCATCTTCTTTAGAGAGGATCACAGGGGCCTTTCCATAATAGAAGCTCAGCCAAACCATCTGTTCAGGCCCCTCAGAAAGCCACAGAGAGAAATGTGGTGATCAAGATTCCTGGTCCCCAAGCTGCCAGGACCCAGTTCCTTAGAGCCAGAAGCCACACCTGACTTGACTATGTACTGCATCAGCGTCTTCTAAAGCCCCCTGGACTACTACCCAGCATGGCTCACTCTAAATCACATTTCGCAGTCACCTAGCCTACAGCTGGGTAAACAGTTCAAATCTTGTAAATGCTCCAGCAGGACCAGAGTCCTGACTGATTCTTTTGAAGGTCCAGAGTTGATTTCTCTCCAGCAAACTCTCATTCTAATGCACATCAGATCACCCAATGCAACCCTCCTGGGTTTCCCGCACCTGCAGATGTCCAAGCCAAGCGTTCACCTCCTCATTCCTCCAGGAAATGTTTACCTGCAAAAAATGGCCCAGGTAACCACTTCCTAGAAATCCATTTTGTCTGCCCATAATTACCTTTGTCAGATTTCAAGTTTCCTTCTGGTCTAGCCCTTGACGAAAAAGTCCATTTTCATGTGAGTCGTACCATTTAAGATTTTGTAAATATTATTCCAAACAAATCCATTTAAAAATCAATTGTAATTTCTCTTCTATGAATTTATTGTACAAATACAAAAGTACACAAAAGATACTTGGTGTGGTATTATTTGAAATAACAGATACGCATAACAAGCTAATATCCTCTGTGAATGGGCATCAGTACAGGGCTGGTTAAATAAATTATTGCACACAATAAAATACTATGCAACTAGTAACAATATAACTTGAGACTAAAGTCAATACTTCCAAATCTACCTCATTCTTTTCAAGTGAAAAAGGCAAATTGTAGAAAATAACTATTTTATGATGATTGTATGATCGTATTTACAAAAAAAAGAGTAAGACTATACAGTAATACAAAACATATGTATTTCTACCGTATTATATACATATGCATAGGAAAAAATTTTTCTGATAGCATATGTTACTTTTTTAAAATTTATAATTATTTAAGTAAAGAGGGGATGGGAAAGAAAAGTTTGATGAACAAAGGAGAGCTTAACTAAAATTCACAATGAAAATAATCATAAAAAATCTTCCTCACAAAGTATCAATAAAAAAGCTTCATTCTGTGTTTTCTAAAACAAAGCAAATGGCACATAACTTTTAAAAATCATTTGAGAGCAGGTTATAGCTGCACTCAGTCACACACAAAAAAAGGATGGAAAAGGATCTAATGGTGTTTTGCAGTGTCTTCAACTCAGGAATCGCTGGTAAATAAATTTGAAAAAAATCATTCTATTGTGGAGCTTCAAGGAAGCGAAAGGATCATTTGATGTAAGTTACTCAGTTTGCAGATGAAGGAGAAACTTGGTCCAGGAGGTCAAGCGTTGTGCAGAGAGCGGGGCGATGGCTTGGCCTGGGGCCGGTGTGCCCCATCACCTGGCCAGCGTGCCCTGTGTCACCCTGGGGGACACCTGAGTCAGCCTAAGCACTCACTCTTTGACACCCATTTTCCTTTCACTTTTCTGCTCCAGCCAGTGGCTCCACTCTGGCACCTCCTCCAGTTGTTTCTGGGCCTTTCACCAACAGCTACCCCCAGTGTGTGATGCACTGGCTAGACTGGCACAGCCAGCCAGCACTTTATACAGACCCTCCTCCCACCCAGACACTTCTTCCATGCAGGTAACCACGCAACCCTCTTTTTACAGAAGAGGAAACTGAGGTGTGGAGAGGCTGACTTTCTCAAGCTCGCAGAGCTGGAGAGGGTTCCAGCTGGATGGGAATACACGGTGTTGGCCTGCAGAGCCCAAGCTGCTTCTATCCTCCCCATGTGCACGGGCTTCAACTCCATTCACACTCGGGTCCATTCCTGCCGGGGTCTTCACCGAGTCTAGTCACTCCCTCGAGGATCTATGTGAAAAAGGAGACAGCCACCTTGCCTTCAGATAGTCTTGACTGAAATTCTGCCAGGTGAGGTGTCCCCCACCCTAGACTAGGCATTTGGAGCGGCAGGAAGGTGTGGTGGGGTAAACAGTGCTGACTGCAGGGGTCTCAGCACCACCCATGCCCTCAGGGCAAAGCTTCCACTCCAGCCAGGCAGCCCTCGGCAGCCCAGGGCCCACACCGTGTGGCCATGAAGACCCAGCGGCCCCAGAAGAAGGCATTTGGCACTTGAAAAGAAGAGGGCACCTTTTAAAGGCCCCGAGAGATATGTGCGTCCTTGTAGGCACATTTTCCTAGTAACATATGTTCTTTCAGTTTGCTGGCAACCTGGACATGATCTCAGCTCTGGATCCCAGAGAAGGCCTGTTACTCAGAGACTTGATTCCTCTCCCCCAACTCATGGCTTTTCAAACAGCCAACTTCTTTTTCCTCTTGAATAGCAATTTGACTCCATTGAAACATGAAGCCACCAGGGTCTGTATGAAATCATTTTATACTTGCCCTCTTATGGGGAAAAAAAGAGAGAATGGAGTCATGGGGTGGGGGTGTGTTCCAGCCATAGAAGTAGGAGAGGAATCTGTCGGGTGATAGAAGCAGTTTGTCCCACCAGTCGGCTAGGGACTCTGATGTCCAAAAGCATCCTCCAGGCATCCCACAGCATCAACAGCCAGGCCGTGTAACTACCCCCCAATGAAGAGTAAGTTTCCTCATCTGTAAAATGGGGATAATCAGAGTCCTTACACAACAGAGCAACAGTGAAGATTAAATAAGATAATGAGTATAAAAGTGCTCCAGCAGCATGAGCTGCTCTGAACGCATGGACTCCTGCCTTGGGAGCCTGCTGTCTCTGGTTGTATTTCTTGTCCAGAAGCCCCACTGGGCAAATCCATTCTCACATGGAGGGCTGGGGACCAGGATTGCTAGCTCTGCCCCAGGCTTGCTGAGCAACCTCAGGCCAGTCACTCACCCTTTCTGAACCTCAGTTTCTGCATATGATAATGAAGTGTTGATTTAATTACCTTAGCAATTTGCTACTTTTGTTTTTTTTTCTTTCAGGCTCAGTAGTTGTGTGGCATGTGGGATCTTCCCGGACCGGGGATCGAACCTGTGTCCCCTGCGTTGGCAGGCGGGTTCTTAACCACTGCGCCACCAGGGAAGTCCCCAATTTGCTACTTTTAAATTAGCAACATTGCCTTTGATTCATTCCCCAAGCCCCACAAACTCAATTTGTTGATAGATTGTTATCTACCAAGAAAAAGTTAACCTATTGTGTAATAACTAGTTCATTTTCCCATGCTAACTCATCAAAGGCAGTTGTGGTGACCGATGAGTGCCTGTGATAAGAAAGAAGAAACCAGTGGAGCTGATAGAATTCTCACCAAAAACATTTGACATTTTAGTGAAGTTCAGCAGCCTTCTTTTTAAAGTTACATTGTTAGTTTATTTTATATTTTCCAAATTAAAAAAATATTCTTCTTCTTATAAATTTAATATATACTCATTATAAAAATATAAAATAATACTCAAGTATATAAGATAGATGTGTAATATAGACTTCAAAATGTTTCCATGCATATATAAATGTGAAAAATGTACATATTTTTACAAAAGTGAACTTTATGATGTATATTTTCTGTAACTTTTAAAAAAACTTAATAACATATTATTGGCAGACTTTCATATTTATCCACAGAAATGTATTTTATCATTTTAGTGCTTTACCGATTATTCAACACGCTGCTACCCCTGGACGTTGGGGCTGTTTCCATTCTTCTGCTCTTGCACCCAGCAGTGTGTTGAACATCCCTGTGGCTTACTCTGGGTGCGTATTTAATTATTTACTTAGTTTTCAGTTCTAGAAATGAAATTGATGCTTCCAATCACATGTACTTTTTTTAAAAAGAGATTTTACTACGTGCAGTACCATCTTATGAAATCGTCCTTTGTAAATAATATACCAAACTCTACTCCCATCATCAGCGTACAAGATTAGTGGCAAGTGGCATCTCCTTGTTTTACTTTTTTCAATTAATTTTTAAATTATATATTTAATTTTGTATTTGTATATCTTTTGTATTTGGTATATATTTTGTATTTGTATTTTGTATATATTTAATATATACAAAATAATATCCAAGGTGATCAATAAGATTATGATAGCAATAAACTGAATATCTAGATACTCTTCACCTGGCTCAAAAAACAGAATCCACAGTGTTTTTATAGGTAAGCACACGGCTTTTATTTGTTCATTTAAAATGACTTGATAAGTGCAAGCCATCTCTGCTACCTCTACAGGGCCTGTGGAGTTAGAGAAGACAGGCTGAGCACCAGAAGGTCTGACAATCCCTATAGTCACAAAATTCTGCTGTTTGTCCATCCATCCATCCATGCTTTCTTTCATCCCTCCATCCATCTATCCATCCATCTATTGTTCTCAGCGAGTGTCTGTTGAATGCTTCTCCTCTATTTCAGGCACTGTGCTGGGCCCTGGGGTTCAGGGATGAGCAAAGCGGGCACAGGCCATCCTCCTGCAGCCTCCAGTCTATAGCACTTGGCAGACATCAAACGTGTCTGTACCACAAACACCTGTGTAATCACAATGATGCCTGAGTGTGTGAGTGAGAGCAGAATGCCAGGACAGCAGGAGAGCCGAGGGCAGGCGGGCTGGCCCAGGCACAGCTGGCAGGCCGCGCTGCCACTGCCACCTAACACCACATCTGACCACTGCTTCCAA
>NW_006798798.1:1634117-1634987 GCF_000442215.2 Lipotes vexillifer | reverse complement strand
GCTCTTTGCTCGTCTGGGGTAAGGGATAGTTGCCTGGCTTTTTCCATCCAGTGTGAAGATTTATTTAGCAGTATTATTTTTAAACTGCTCTTCAAAGGCAGGATTAAAATCTCACGAGAGCACCCAGCCAGCAGCTTGCTCCCTGGACCTGGGTCACAGCAGCCACAGTCCATGCAGAGGACACCTCCCCACGTTGCACAGAACTGTATATTGATTAGGGTGCTCCTACCTGGGCTCCTCTACCAACCTGCTCCTGGAACCCTGGGACTGTTCAGTCGGTAGCCTGGCTCCTTTGGACCAAGTCCCTATATTCAAGCAAGATGTAGGTATGTACACAGGCTTGGTGGCACCATGGGGCCCCTGAGCTTTCACCATCACTGACTGAACATCTTTGCACAAGCTAATTTTCACAGGGAGAACAATGAACACCCACCCAGTCATGACTTCTGACATCCACGGGAATTTGGTTGCCAAGGGCTCTAAATGTAGCTCTGAGTATGAAGAAATGTATTTGCGCTGTATCAGCATGCCACATGGCACCCAAGAATGGTGCTGCACAAGAGCAGGGACTTCGTCTGCCTCGCTCCTCGTTTTGTCTCCACTGACTTGAACAGAGCCTGGCCTATAGCAGACACTCCATATCTTTGAGGAAAGAATGAATATAAACACCAAACCCCTGAGTGTATGTTAATATCCACTGGTCTTCCTGCGTCTCATCATCGCATGCGTGAGCACCCAGGGCCCCACCCTCCACCCCAATCCTGTAACCACTGCAGATAAAAGTTGTGGGTGGAGGGCTTCCCTGGTGGCGCAGTGCTTGAGAGTCCGCCTGCCGATGCAGGAGACGCGGGTTCGTGCCCCGTTTCGGGA
>NW_006798798.1:1621960-1633861 GCF_000442215.2 Lipotes vexillifer | reverse complement strand
CATAAAAAAAAAAAAAAAAAAAAAAAAAAAAAAAAAAAAAAAGTTGTGGGTGGACTGAAGTTTCCAACAGCACTTTGCATGCATAAAGCTTTAATCACATGCTCCAAGGTGAGGTGGGGATGAATGGACTCCACTTCCCGAGGACCACAGAGGCATGATATTTTCAACACCCTCCATTTTCCTTCTTTGGGCCAAGGAAGTTCTCACCCCAGGCTAGAGAGCTCTAGAGTGGAGTTTCTGAGCTCGAGTCTTACCACCCTCTCTCCACTTCATTGCATCACCACCTCATCTCAGCATCACACAACCAAACTGCAGAACTTGGGAGAGCAAGTTCCTTCAGCAAACACTCCCCGCCCCAGACCCTTTCACACCAAGGCAGCTTGACCACAGCCTTCTGGGTCTCCTGTACTTATACCCATGGCTGCCCACTCTCACTCAGAGAACAAGGCTCCCACATTGCTTTGCGTTTCTCAGGGATGGATGCCAGGAAGTAGAGCTTGAACTCCTTTTGGGAGTCACGGGTCCATCTGAGGACCTGCTGGCATTTGTGGTTTCTGTCTCATTACAGAGATGCCCGTATTCCAATGTGGCTTCAATTCAGGGGTTCCTGCAGCCCTGAAACCGGGCGTGGGCCTTCCTCAGGTGGTTCAGATACCTTGACTCGGTCCTCTTCCCAGGGGTTGTGTCCAACAAGCTGAGGAAGAGGGTCCTATTGTACCATCGATCTTCTGCCCATATACCCTGGCATGTGACTTTGTAGACTGCAACCCCAATGTAATGTTGCAAAGAGCCATGGGTTCGTATGTTCACTGCCAGATTCCCAGCACCTAGAATGATGCCTGGCACTCGATAGAAACTCAGAAAATATTGCTGGAATGAGTGGAGAATATAGTCACAGGTAGATCACTTTATCTCTCATGCCTCAGTTTCCCTATATGTCAAATAAAAGCTTAGGTTTAGATGAGCTCCCTGGTAAATTCCAGCTCCCAAAGTTTATATTTTGGGTTCCAGTGTCCTCACCCAAGGAACATGGAAAATCTGGGGAAGAGCCCTCTTCTGGCTCAACCATTCCCTCAGCCTGGTCTGACTTTTTAGCCAAAGACTTTCCCCAGAAAACAGGGTCTAAATACCATCTGCACTCAACTTCAAGAAAACTCCATAAATAAAAGTCAGAAAGTAGTGGCTCAATCAACAACAAAAACAACAACTAAAGCAACATTTCACTTTACAAAAGAGCTCTTTTTCAATGCGGTGGGCAGACTTCAAGCTGAAATGTCTGGTGTCCGTCCTTTTGGAGAAGAGGCCTCTACAAAGTCAATCCCATCCAAGTCTGTTACTAGCTACGGAGGGACAACGGGGATACGGAACGGGACACACAACAGAAGTTTCGAGCACCCAGGACACCCGGCACCTCAGCCTGCTGGGGCTGCTGGCCAGGCTGTGCCCTCATCCAGGGCTCTGCTTGCCGACCTGCAACGTGCTGGACCACCTTCCTCCTCTTATGAGCTTCAGCAGTGCGTGTTCAGTATGTGGGGAAGGACAAATGGGGGCTGGGTGAGGAATGCCTGGGCCCAAAGAAACATCCTAGATGCCTTCAAGGAGTGATGGGACTCTGATCCTGTCTCCTCAGCTCTGGCCTCAGACAGCACCTCAGATCACATCTAGGTTTTCAGTTTGTAAAAACTAAGATCAGTAAACAGCTCGGAACATTTTGGAGTAGAATACAGGCCCGGGGTCACTTTTCTTCTAGTGACACTTGATGGAAATTGTTACATTTTAAGCATGACACGCACGAGGCCAAGAATAAAATCCAGAGTGGGGATTTGTCACAATTTTTAAGGGAACCCAATGGCTTTTAGGGAAACCAAAAGATGAAAGTCCCATTAGTCCACAAAACAGCCCGTGAATAGGGCAAAATGCCTCAAGGTTGCCAGGGAAAAGGAACACAAATCTGCTTTGTGAAACTTACAGAACCTCATCAGGTCCTCGTCTGTCCTGCCGTTGTTGTCCAAATTCAATGCTTCACTTGTAACTCTCATTTTTCATACAATTAGAAAAGAATATACAATTTCTGCCTTGTCCTGTGAAGGGATGCAAATGGCCCAAGCGTGAAGAACTGGATCAGTGCATTTTCTAGGTTACGGTCTGCGGGCCAGGGTAAATCGGCAAAAGTTTACTGAGTGGATAAAGGAATGAATAAGCAAAGTCAGAAACAAGGAAGGGAGGAAGGGAGGGAGGGAGGGAGGGACCTCTTTTCCAAGAAAATTGACGAGTAAACTAAGAATACAAACCACTGCTATCCCTAAGTTTAAATAGAAAATATAGTATTTTTAAATTAGAACTTCGGATTAGAGCTTTGCTGGTATATCACAATGAGTCATCGAAAATAACGTTCCACTGGATAATCATCATGTTTACTCAGATCAAAACATGGTAGAGTGAACAATCTTTCTGTGGCTGGGAGTTGCCTGGCTAGATGGAGTGGATAATTACACTTCACTCTCCCTCCGCCACACCTAACCATTTGCTTTCCTTTCATTTTGCCGTCATTACCCAGAAAATTAAGAAGAAAGTGGAGTCCCTAGGTTTTGGCATAATCTAGACAAGGATATATATTTGGTGTGGCTTTAACAGGGGTTTTCAAAAGTCCTTATGGGGCTCTGAATGGAGGTGTTTTCATGGTCCCAAGGGTCTCTGTAGTGATTCTCCCAGGATGGGTACTTGGGCACCTATGTCTTCCTTCAGGTCTTCCTGACCTGAGTCATGTTACAGCTAAACTGCAGAACACCAGTGGGAATTTCGCCAGCTCTGTCAATGACGCATATGCCTACTATGTATCCATACCAGCTCTGCGTATTGCATGCACAAGTAAACCACGATAACAATAACTGCAGTAGCAACATTATTGAGCATTACTGTGTATTTTACACACGTGGTTTCATTCAACTCACGAAGGTAACTATTATCTCTAATTTAAAAACCAAGACAGCAGCGAGCAATGTCACCCTTGAGTGACACAGAGGAACCAGGTGTCAGGTGCGGGCGTCTGACCCCAGCACCTATGCTCTTAACCACTACCCTATGCTACCTTCCCTCGCATAACCAAAGACAAGGTAAATTCAGAGTCATTGAGCATCACCCAGGGACCAAGCCTTGCGTTGTCGCCTTCACTCCCATCATCTCATAAAATCCCATGTACCCCTTGAAATAACCCTGCCAGGTTGGTGCTATTGGCCCCGTTTTCTAGAAGAAGAAACCCAAGCTGGTTAAAGCCGTGCACTCCATCTGTTTCCAAAGTGTGTGCTGCTCGTACCACGAGTGGACAAAAGCCCTGTGCGTCCTGTGGTGAACTTAAGGAGAAGAGACCGAAGAAAGAGCAGTAGCTCAGGACCGAGGGAGACCACATTACAAAAGTCAGCCGGACCGTGAGCTCCAAGCCCTGGGCTGGGGGATCCGGGGATTGCTCTCTGACCCTGGCGGGCTCCACCACCCATGTGACTGGTCCAGGGACAGGGGTCTTCCAAGACCAAAGGCCCGGACTGAGTGGCCGAGGAAATTTAGGGGATCCAGCCACAATGCAAATGTCCCCGCCTCTTTTACATAAGATCACGGAAAGCAGAAAGATTCTGCTCTTGAGGATTTGCTCTTTGCATTACAAGAGGAAACAGCCCCAAAATGTAATGGGCTCATCAAAAAGGCCAAATCAGGTGGATGGAGAAACCAGTCCAATAATGGGAGAGTCTTCTTTTGCAGGGAGATTTTTTTTTAAGCTTAAAAAAAAGAGAGAGAATATAGCATATGAAATCTGCCTCATTTCACAGCCTCATCAAACCTATGTGGTCATCAGACCAAAAAAAAAAAGTTTCCTTAAATATTGCACGACCGACGACTTGCAGAGCCTCTTTCCCCCATGGAACATTACTTTTTTTTTTTTTTCTTTTTGCAGCTTTAGAAAAATAGATAATTACTTCAGTTAATTTCAGCAAAACAGTTCAAACTCATCAGGGCTGAACAAGTATAATTTACTGCTCCTTCTGACTTATTGTTGTGACTAGATGTGGATTGATGATTAAAGTGGTAAACAGTAACATTTCTGTAAAATGGCTGACTCGGCTGCCAGCGTGTCAGGGGAGACACCTGCCCCAATGGCTGTGCCGGGATTGTGCCTCTGCTCTAGGCTGTCAACAGAGAATATAAGTATTTGACAAGGTGTTATCTAATTGTGTTTTTAAAAGCCACGATACATACATCTTTTAATGTGTCACTTTAAGCAGCCAGAGAATTTCTTTTATTAAAAAGTACAAAGGAAAAATGAATGCCTTGCATTTTCTTTTTTCTTCCCTCTCCCTCTCTCTGTTATTATTTTTTTTTTTTTCCTTTCCCTTTCCAAGCTCTGCCCTTTTGCCGTCATTCGGTGGAATATATTTTGCTCTTTAGTCAAATTGGCTTTTATTTAAATGGTTGCCCAAAATAGCTCAGCCACATTAGGACTATAAGAAGAAAGAACCGTATGTCCCGCAGAGGGTCTTTGCTCTGGTCCTGGTGGGAATTAGCCCGTGGTAAAGAAGGCAAGGAACAAATCTTCCCCGAGGCCCTGCGCCCTGAAAGTGAGGGTTCACTGGGACTTCCTTGAAAGTGTGACCCTCGGAGACACCCCCCCCAGGGGTCCTCTCTCATCATCCCCCGGGACCCCATGCTTCCTTTCCCCTCTCTCCTGTCTCCTTCCCCCCCGACGTTTGTCCCAGGGAACACTGAACCCCAAAGAAGACAGGACTCCTCCCGCCCAGTAGTGCAGGCAGTTGCCCGGAAAGGACAGCAGCCAGTCGGGGTAGGCCCTAGGTAGGCACCTCCAGCAGGACCACAGAAGTCGATGATGCCCTGCAGATTTGTGAGTTTGAAAGAGCCAGAGAGAAGATTTGATTCACAAAAACCACCTGGAGAAGGCAAACGGAGGGACAAACACACAAAGTCCTTCAAGAATGGGGGTCCTGCCACCATCACCAGGTCCTGAGGGATGGCCGCTTAGAGGGCCGTGCCCATTGTCTCATCACATGTGGGGAAACCCAGCCCTCAGATCGCAGTCAGAAAGCAGAGGTCACACCTGCAATTCAGACCAACCCAACTCCTCAGGCTGGGCCGGCCCAACCGCACTTTGCCTCTGTGGTTCCCTGGCCCTGCTTAGGGAGCCGTTTCTCTGCTGTGCCCGCCACACCGCCTGCACCCAGGGCCCTGGCGGGAAGCATGTGACACAGCAGACCAACCCTGGAGGAGCCCGCCTGCCGTGGGCAGCCCTGAGCACACACCTGAGGCCCCTCGGCGTGGGCTTCAGGGCACCGGGGGAGAGAAGTGGTCCTGGGGTGCCTCAAATCCCACCGCTCAAGTCCATACCCAGGTCCATCTAGACTGCTCCTCTGGGCCAGGCTGACTCAGATATTGACTTCAGTTTTTGCTAAAGTGAATGTAAGTTTCTCTCCCGAAAAAGACAGAAGAGGAAGGAGAAACGGGGAGGGAGGTGAAGAGGCAGGGCAGGCCAGCTCACCGCCACAGGGAGTGGAGCAGGGCCCCAGCCAGGGGCCGCCTGAGCAAACCTCTAGCAGGCTCCACTGGGCATCCTGGGGATAAGGGCCTGGAGGTCTGGTCAAAGCAGCTGTCTAAGCTGTCACAGTCAGTGTCACGTAGGGAGTCAAGCAATTTGTTACCAGTCATGCAAGAGGCAGCAGCCAGTGATGGAGGAAGCTGAGGAGGAAGGTGGCAGGCAGGCCTCGGGGTTCATCCTGAGATCTGGGCCAAGCCTGAGAAGGCAAGGAAAGGGTGGCGACCTAGCCCAGCTCACAGATGTCTGCCCAGGCCACGGCCCGGAAGGCAGCCTTAGAGACCAGGCTGGGGTGGGCCCTGAGGCCTGACCCCTGCCTTTCTGCAGAGGCCCCCATGGGGTACCCATGGGTGCATTAAGGAGCACAGCTGCTAGCGCTGTGTGAACAGATCCTGGGTCAGGCTGGGAGGCTGGGTCAGACAGGCTCATGTGCTGGGCACGGACAGCTGTGGGGAAGGATGAGGTGCACAGCAAGCAGTCCTCTGAACACTCCTCCATATGGACTTCTCCATATTCATTGCCCGTCTGGAGAAACTTAGAGAAAGGGCTCCAGATCACTGATTGGGCTTTGGTCTTGGGACAATTTTAGTGCATGGTAGCCCCGTGGAAGATGCTGCATTTGGTATAGACATAGCTTGTAAGGCTGAGAGGATGAGACTGAAAGATGGAGCCATGGGGCAGTTGATATCTTTAAGTCTAGCCTTTTTCTCTTTTTCTTCTCGGAAACTCCAGGGCTCTACTTTGAAGGGTTCACTCTATCCAGCTATCTCATGCCCTCCAAATGCTCTGAAGTCTTGTCGGGCCAGCAGACCCAGATCTCAAGCCCAAGGCTACCTGGGAGGTCACTGCAAGGTGGGCAAATGATTGACCCTTGACTGACATCTAATCTCCCTTCTTAGAGTCTTGGAGTCTCAAGTCGGGGTGGGGGAGTGATGGGAAAGACAAAGGACAGCAAAACTCCATTGCCTGCAAGCCTGCCAGCTGGGGTCAGAGCCAAGACTGGCCTTGCCAAAGACCAGAAGTGTTTTGCTTTGCCAAAGACTCACAACCATATTTGCTCTGCCTGCCTACCTTTTCAGGAAATGCTCCATTTCAGAAAGTGGAAGCCATTCATGAGAGATGGTACATTTGGGATGCTGGCCAGGGCTGGGCTATCTGCAGCAGCATGGACAAGCGCTCACGGGGCCATCCATACAGGAGGCTTGGGGAACCTGTCCCAGGTCTCCCCCCATCTGGAATATTGGGTGACTCAGCTACAGGGCAGCAGATGGCCTTTTCGTCATGGCTCACAGGAGTTCTCTTCATGACGATCCTTCCTGGCTGCCTAACAGACCAGCAGGATCCTCCCTGGAGTTTTCAAGGAAGTGGCATTTACTCCAAGGGAGAGCCCAGGAAAACTGGGATTGGCCTGGAACTGGATCCAACACCAAGAAACAGAGGCCCAGCAAGCACTGGGAAAGGGGAAGAGAGCAGGGAGGCCCCACGGATCCATTTGGACAACCCTCCGCTTGTTCCCACCCTCACACTGACAGATGCAGGGATTCTGAGTGGTTTTATGCCATGTGGTTTTCACACAGCATCTTCTCTCTGATCCACCAGGCTGTAGTTATAAATACTTGATAACATTTGCACGAAAGGATCTTTTAACAACAGGTTTAATGAAGGGTTCTGCTCCAGAGATACGGGAGAAGATACTGAACCTCACGATAGCTTCTAAGTGGTATGAATGTGAAAAACCTCAGCAAATAATAAGCGTATTCAAGCTTTCTACCTGTTTATTTCACACTTTCTTTAATATACCAATTATTCATGTAACACCTAACTGAGAAATGTGTTATATCTAGCAATCACTTGTAAGAATTTGCTAAACAGTAGCACAACGGATGTGTCCATCACCCAATCATTTATCATCCTTCTATAACCATGAACTTGCTGGCAAATGAGGGGTAAAGTTGATTTAATCTTTGCGTTTAGAAAAAAAAAACAGAAGATATTTGTGATTATGAGACATTTGCTTTTCATTTCCACAGCCAGTTAGGATTCACAAACATGAAAATCCATTATGGAATGGTGTGTAAAGTGTGACCGCGTCTTGTTCAGTCAATTAGTGAGCTGAGCCTGAGTGTGCTGTTTACCCGATAATCTGCATCTTTAGCCTGACAAAAGTAAAGAAGATATTCAAAGAGACGGGGAATGGGTTGAGGGATGCCTTGATTCTGCCACACTTCGTATCCAGACACCCACTTGCCTGACCCACTTTCATTCCACATCCTAAAAATGGGCCCAAGAAAAGGAGGCAATCAAACAAGTTACCAGAAGTGGGGAATAGGAGAATCCCACTGCATTCCCCAGGTTAACACCCTTGGCTTAAACAGCCTTTCCAAGTTCTACTCCTTGAAATCTTTTGTGCCCCCTTGACACCTTGATTCAACACCAGTGGATAATTTATCCCAAAATGGATGCTATTTTTGCTTTGCAAGAATTTGATACATAGTGACTTGTGCATGGAAATTACCCTGCACATCTGTATTCTGATTATGATATTTAGTGCAAGGGTCATGAATAATAATACTGCTAAATATGCTTATTGCCATCTATAAATAAAGGTTATCACACCAGAGAAGGTTTTGTTTTGGAGTGGCAGAACAAGGCAGGTTAGTTGCAAGACAATAGAGCTTTAATTTTAATATGAAAATAAATACTTAAATTTATAAATATGCAAATGATTTCCAAAGTGCAGGAAAATGCACCGCACCGTACCTGCTCAGGAAGTACCAAGCTTTCCAAACCGCACTGGGAAAGTTTTCCAAGGCCACCTTGTGAATGTTGGAAACAAATTCTGAAGGGCAGGGCCCCTCTCCAAGGGATGTGTTTCTCTTATATTTTTAATAAAATTACAGTTTGTGATGGAAAGCTCAGGACAGCCTATCATCCCTTCCCAAGTTGCTCCAGTGACCCATCAAAGCTGGCTGTGACTTGGAGGGGTGAGTCGGTGTGGTTGAATGGGGTAGCTGAGGGAGTGCAGGAGGGAAGCAAGTGGCAATTCTGCAGAGCCTGAGCAGTGAGAACACCCCAGACACCTGATCACTGCTTTCGCAAGGGGAATGGCCATTTCTCCTCTGGTGTTATCTGCTTCTGCTCTGAACGCTCTGCCACCAGCCGGGCAGGGGCATCTGTCTTTGCCTTTCCTCCGCGAATTATCAGTTGTCTGTCAGCACGGATCCCACTAACTGGGAAGCAGAACTAGCTGTGCCAGGCTCTCCCCTCCGTGCACAGCTGGGACCTGCACAGGGCAGTGTGGCTCAGGATACACCAGAAGCCCTGGGTCTTTTCCATCCTCTGCAGGCAGCCCCTTGCCACTTGCCAGTTCCCTGCTACCTGGGAAGGTTTTCAGTCATTCTTCCCGATGGCCAGCCTTCCTTCGAAGAGCTGGCCATCACAGAGGCTTTATTTGTAAGTGCTGGCTTAGTAGGAACTGCAGAAAACAAACCCTAGATGTGGAAGTGTCCTCTGAGACACTCGCGTCCACACCACGCACTCTGCAGCTGGGGAGACTGGCCCTAGAGGATAAAGGGGCCCTGGAGGTAGCTGATACAGTGACACCTAAGCCCAAGTCTTCTGGATAATGTTTCCACTCTTTCTGGGGTTGCAATATCCAGGAGAAAGAGTGGTGCCTATACCAGCTCTACAAGTGGTCTGTAGACTGTAGTACAAGCTGACTGCATGGACAGGGCAGGAAAGGTTTAAAATCCACTGTAGGACCATTTTCAGGGAGATGATAGGAAAAGAAAACGTAAGAGCACTTATCTTCCTGAAACCAGAGGCAAAGCAAAGGCTTTGAAGTCCAAAAGAGCCATACTGAAAGGCAATTGGCACCACAGAAAGATTTGCATGTCACCCATTCTCTGTGTCCCAAGACATCAGGGACCAAGAGTCCTGGGAAGAGGGCTCCATAGGAACAAGCTTCACTGTGAGGACACTGTCAAGCTCACCCCTACCACGAGTCACCAGGAAGAGAGGAAAACACTCCAGCATCCATTGAGGGTGTCACAGTCTGCAAGCAGCAGATCAAAGGGCCTGTGAACAAGGTCCAGGGCATGGGCATGCCCCAAGTCGGCACTGACCCGGTGAAGAGAAGAGGCAGGGTTGACTCTCCCAGCCATCAAAAGTGGGTCACCTGGATGGATCCAGAGGGCTGGCTCTAAATATAGTCAACTTTTCACTATCTTAAAAGGAGATCCTTCGTGGCAGCTGCTGACAGCACCCTACCCAGACTCTACACACACCTCTGCCACCAAAGGCTGCCGGGAGGGACGCCCAGGAATTGCTGTCAGAAGGCATTTTTCAGGACATGGAACCATGTGTAGCCTACATTCAGGGCTGGCTGGAAGTGCCAGAGGGTTCATTCCCCTTGAAGAAACCCCCAACTAATGGGGAATGGAGAGTCAGGGGTTAAATGCCCCAGCTTCCTGGCTTCTCAACTGGGAAAACTCTGAGGCACATTCTCATTGTCCTTTTCTGTCCCCCAGTGGAACGCCAGTTGGCCACCATAGTAACCGGCTTGAGAATATACCCTTTTTCATTCCCTTCCCTTCCTTGCCTCACTTCCCCACACCCCTACCTGTTCTTCCTGAGATCATCCCAAATAAACCCCTGGTACTAAACTCTCAGACATCCACAACCTGGGGACGGTCCCTAGAAGGAGATATTTGATATCAGAGCCAGTTCTTTCAACAGCAACGACAGTCAAAGCAAAACAAGAGTTGTGGTTGGACCCCCTCAAGTTCACAAGAAAGTCACGGAAACGTCTCATTGCTCAATCGACCTATTTAGTGGAGATGCCAATCTAATTGCCGTCTCCCACGGGAATAGTCAGCATCACGACCCCTCGTGGTCTGCAAGAGCAACAAAACAGAACTGCACAGAACCCCGGGCTCAGCAGGGTCCTGGGGTGGGTCTGAACCCTCCTCCAGGCAGAGCTGCCACTGCAAACAGCCCTCCACGCAGCAGCATCGAAGCATCCTCCCGAGTGGGAAGCTGCTAAGCACTACGAGGTCCCTTCCTATTCTGAACCTATATGTGGTGTCCTCCAACTTCCCCCCGGCCCGTTCTGAGGTCTCCTGGGGACTCCAGCACGTCCAGAAACAACCCCGCGCCCACCACCAAGCTAAGCACCTCAGCGGGTTCTTGAATAGCCCTGTTCCTACAGCGGCACCTCCCATCACGGCTCCCAAACCGCGCCTGTTGTCACAATGCCTCTGTGACTCTAGCCATATTCTCCTATCGCTTGTACTAGCATTTCCTTACTTCTTTTTTTTAAAAAAAAAAAAAACAAAAAAAAAACGGGCTCTTTTTACTCTTTACATTTATTCTAAAAGGAAGCTTTCTATCAGAACCATAAATGGAAACCCAGGAGTACTTGACGTAATTAGGAAATAGTCACATTAATGAAACAATGAAAACAGGAGCGCGTTACTCAATTCCAGCTAGAATCAATTGCTCAAAAGGCTCTGGGACTAAGACACTCTCTTTCTGGGTTAAAAACTGTAATTAGTAAATGTAGGGGAGGCATTAAAGACAGAGCAGCACCAAACCCATATTTTCTTCTTGGTTTGAATCAGAAAGGTCAGAGAGAACTGAAAAGGGAATTCATCTCCCCTGACATTTCTGTAGGCTGTGGGTCATCTGAGACTATTACCGAGTCCTCTGTGAGTGGCATGTGCCCACACAGGACACACTGCATGTGGCTCCTCTCCTTTGCCTGACCTCCAGCTTGTCAATCTCCTCTCTAAATGGGGTATCTGGGCCCACACAGGTATCGCCCTGGACCTATCGCTGACCACTGTGGTCAGAACACTCAGCATCTATTGATGCAGGCATGACCGCATCAGTGTCACGGGCTCAGGGTTGGGCCCGGCCTGCCACTGCTGCAGGGGTACCAAGGTCAGGCGCCAGAACACCCTGCTTGCTCTGCAAGGGTGCTGTCCGCCAGAACGGCCCCAGATGGCCGCCTGAGCTGGTAAAGATAGGCCTCAATTTGACCTCCAGCCTGGCAGGTGCATCTGCAATTCAAGGCACAGCTGCCACCCGAGGGAGCTCCCTGGGAAGCCACATGTTGCTACCGGATGAAGATTGAATGCACTTTGCAGCTGGGGCCTATGAGATCTAGTGGGATTCTCATAGGAGGAAGCAGAGTGCCACAAGTGGCAAGGCCATGCATGGACCAATTGCAGTAAGTTAGAAACAGAAGTTACCTTTTTTTTTTTTTTTTTTTTTTTTTTTTTTTTTTTTTTTTTTGTGGGCTTTTT
>NW_006798798.1:1597999-1621722 GCF_000442215.2 Lipotes vexillifer | reverse complement strand
CCCGCGTCCCCTGCATCGGCAGGCGGACTCCCAACCACTGCGCCACCAGGGAAGCCCCAGAAGTACCTTTTTAATGCACCAATTCCAGAAGCAACTTTGACTCGACCTTATGAACCACAGAGTCAGCACTGCTTCTGGCTGCTGCAAATTGAATGGTGACTACGCAGGTCAGAAAGGGTTTGCAGCCGTTCATGCTCTAGGCTTCTCCACTCTTTCACCTAAAGGGAGCCTCCACGCCTGCAGCGGTGCAGACGCCACGCCCACAGCCATCCCTTTGGCAGATGGGGTTCCTTTCCATGATGCTGCCACCTGAAACACGACCTGTTAATTCATTCAGGGAATGAATTCTCCAGGCTGTGAAGCTGAAGATCAATAGCTCAATTGACAATAAAGGATGTGAGTGACCACAGCCTGTGGAAGGCTACCTGGACACTCTTATCTAGAGCCTTGAGCCTGCCATGCCTGCTACTCCCAGAGGTAGATGCCAGGCACCACTCGGGGGCAAGCACCACAAGAGCTTTCCGATGAGTGGTGGAAAATGTGCCGTAGTTAAGAGACTTGGAGAATGGGAGAGTAATGCCAACTGGTCTTGATTTAGTTGGAAAAATGCATTCTATCATTTGTTGTTAACTATTAAAGTCATTTAAACCCTTCTGAGAATAGATCTAACACTGGGTTGCTTTGAAGGTTTGATATGTCTTGTAATCCATAGATTATTGAAGTTAATTTCTCTACTGAGATCCTGCTATCAGTGACATTGCATGCATACTCAAAAACTGAAGGAAAAAAAAAAAAGAAAAAAGAAAGATTTTTAATTGGATTCCCGCTATGCCTCAGTCCAGAAAAGTAGCAATGGTGGAAATGGCTAGATGAGGATCTAGGAGGAAAAGGGCATCTTAACTCCTTTCAAATCGTTTCCCAAGATATGTGTGGCCAAAGTTATTTGTACACAATTTGCTCTTCACTCATTTAGGCATCTTTTTTGGTTGTTTTTAGAGTGTCCCTTATAGGATAAGCTAAAATGGGCCATAACAGTGTGCTGATCTATATCATTGTGAATCGTTTTTTCTGTACTTGAAATTAATTTTAATTGAATCTCATCCTCTGGACTTTCATTTGCTTTTAAATGAGTTTCAGTCATAGAGTGGGAATGCAACTGACTCCAAGAGTTGACAGATTTTAGTGTTTTGATCATAGATTATTATATAATGTTAACAAATGTTTGTTGGACTACAATACTGCATTTTAAATACTTTACAATCCTCGTGGTACTCTCAATCCACACAATGTTTTCCAGGTAGGCCAAAAGCCGGCTAAATGTGTTACAAATGTAATTAATTTCCAGAAGCTACAATTGCCTCAAGAAGTGATTGCAAATAATTTACCAGTTTATGATCATCCTCAAGAAGCTGGCTAGCCGGGAAAGCCTTTTTAAAAATGATATTCGGTATTGGAATTGACACCCAGCACCAGAAGGAGAAAGAAAGGGAGGAAGAGGGGAAGGAAAGGAACTCCGTGGCTTTCTGGGCTGGTTTTCAAAGGTGCTCCCGTGCCGGCCACTCTTCCAGCTCCACAAATTCACCCTCTCAGCTCCCTGCCATAGCTAATAAAACTCAGCCTTTGAACTGTCTTATAACTTTCCTAAAGACACATTGCTACTAAGTGGTAGAGCTGGGATGCAAACTGACTATGTGTAAGCTCCAGGATGGATCTGTGGGGCTGGGGGAGTCTGGGGGGTTATCTTGTTGACTGGTATAGCTCAAGTGGCTGGAACAGTGCCTGGCACAGAGTAGGACTCAATGCATATTTCTTGAAGAAATGAAGAAATTAGCTCCAGCACTTTCCGCTGCAGTGTGGCAAATGCTGAAGCTGATGTTTCAAATGTCAAGCTATGTGGTACAGACAATGAGAGAATGTTCTATGGTCATCAAGTGGGAGAAGACATGTGTTGCCTAGGGTCAACAGGACAGGCTACTAGAGAATGTGAGACGTGACGCAGGCCTTGAATATTGGGTAGGTGGTGAGAGGGGAGGGCATTCCAAGTGGGATGCATCTCAGGGGAGATAGGATATTGCAGAGGTGAAGATATAAAAGATGTGTGTGGTGGCAGGGATGAGACTGGGCTGCTTGCAATGGAGGGCTTGAGGATAACTTGGGCTGACTGTTGATTCTAGATGCACAAAAACTGGGTGATACCAAGCAACAGCACCCACCCTGACACTTACTGTGCCATTCATTATTCTGCAATGATTTTTGAGGGTCTACCCTCTACCAGGCACTGTGCTAGGAGCTAGGAATGCATTAACTGTTGTCCTCACGGTGATTACAGTCCCTCCAAGACGCTGGGAACAGCACTTTCTCTTCCTGCCAACACCAGGATTGCTCCAATGGATAATTTCAGCATCTTTCTTGGGCATTCTCAGTGTGCTTAAGACTCTGTATTTAAGGTAGATTTGACTAGAGAGAAAAGATAAACCTCTAGGCTGCAGTCAGTGAAAGGAAGACATACAAACAAAGGTGCAAGTTCTCCAAGGTGCAGATTTGAGACATTAGGAGTCAGGCAGGAGAGAGACAGACCTGTGTGGTTCTGAAAGGCTTCATTGAAGAACAGAAAAAGAAGGTTCATCCTGAAGGCTTGTAGTGGAAAGGTAAGGAGGAGCTAGAAAGTGTTCTATGTTGAGTCTCCAGTGTCTTCAAACACTGTCTGAGCTGTGCTTTGTAGAGATAGATACTCACATGTACAGATATTCACACTTGTATTGAATCAGGAGTGCTGCTACACCTCGGGGAAAGAGATCACATGGCAGGGCCACAGGGGAAGCCACATTTTCTACAACACCCAGACTAAACACGCTGCACCTTCACCAACAGCTTTCTTCCCACTGATCCCTTCCTCCTGCTGCTAGGGGGATTGAGAATGTAAATAACATGGAAGCTAAGAGGTGTTATCTGCCTGAGTCCATACGCACTCACACCCCAAACCATACCCCTTCCTTCAGGAAGCCCTTTGCAGAAGCAAAGTAAGGTATGGCACCTGCCTGCCAGCCTGGCCTGATAATGGCCTCTCCTCATCTCAAAGACATCACTCCAGGCCCTGTGACCAAGCAGAAGGACCACTGCTGGGGCCCCTAGTGGCATCTCCCCACTAGCCCAGAGAAGGGCCAAAGAATCGGAGCCTCCTTTTCCCTGTAACATCGCCCTGTACGGTCCTGGCTTGCCTGGAGACCCTACTCTTATCACTCCTCCACTGGCCTTAGAAAAGCCACTCAGTGGCTAGGTTTCCTTCCAACAAGCTCCATGACTACTGGTGTTACTGGGGCCCTTGGGGATCCACGCTTCTTGGCACAGATGTGGTACCTGAGGCCTAAAGAGGGTTTGAGACTCACCCAAGGTCAATCAAGGAATGAGTACAAGTACTCAGATCATCAGACATTGTTAACTTTGGAAACCCCAGAGAGTAAATAAATTGTTTTCAACTGTTTGGGCAGCAAAATCTCCCTTCCAACACACTCCCTCAGCAGTAGGGAGTAAAGAGTCATCTACACCTTTTGCTTGGTGTATACTCTACCCATTGTGATTCACTGCCTCAGTTTCCCTGAGCTGCCAGATTACATTGTTTTCCAGGCCCTCAGGTTTTCCCCATTCTGAGCCAGAGCTTGCGGAGCTTATAGTGAGTGCTGCTCTGGACAAGGCCGAAAGCTGCCTGATAGCTGGTGAAACCCTGCTGGGGGCTCTTAGCCTCTTCCCCATCCTCTCTCCCTCCCAGAAGTCCACTTCGAACCCTTCGGAAATCCAGTTACTTTGGGTTCTTTGGTACCTGTCTCTCAGACATTATTTTACATTGTTTTATTCATTATTTTACCATCCTGCTTCTAGTCTCAAGAGGCCCAGAAAATACTCCAAACGAGGAACACAGCCCTGTCAGCCAGTCTCCGCCTCTCTCTGTTCCTTGCAAGAACCGCCTCTGGTCTTCAAAACAAGTCTTCAACCATGAGGAACAACCGTAACTTTCTTTTATAAGTTTAGAGGCAGAGGGAGTTAGCTGAACTTATCAGTTTGTTACCATTTCTTTTCCTAAAGAACCTGTATAGTGGCTTTATAAGATCTGCTTGCAGATGGAATCTCAGATTTTGGAGGTTCTAAAGCAAATCATCAATGCTCATAATTCCAGAAGCAAATACAAATTCTTCAGGGGAAACCATTTCTAGATTAAATGAGGACTGATGTACTCACACAGGTCTTGGAAAATGCTGAACCCACCTGCGACCACAGCTGCCCACTTCCTGTGGGCACAACTTCTGTCCCATCTCATCTGCAGAGACCTATTACCCAGGGCTCCAAGGACGGCATCTATGGGGTCACACAGCAGGGAGGGCTTGCAAAGGGCACCTGGAAGCTGGGAGCTGGGATTGCCTGACCACCAAGGACACCCAGGTGAGAAAGAGTCCCCAGGGAAGGGAGAAAAGTGCAGGAAGCCTCAAGTCATCTGAGGCCTGGGGATGAGCTGGGATTTCCTTGAGCCCCATTGTTTCAGGGCTCCCCACACGTCCCAGGAATCAGAACACAGAAGACTTTGTGACGGCTACTTCCCAGCCAGAGAATCTTTTGGCTGAGAAACAGCAGCTTGTCTGGCTCCTGGGCCCCACCCCAGCCCTTCTTTGGAGAAGCAGATGGTGGTCTAGCTCCTAGCTCCTCCCCGTATGCCACAGATGCACACGTGTAGCCTTGCTTGTGTAGGCACAGGTGGGCTGTGCTCATGACTGCTTCTCAGGTGTCTGACGCCGCCGCCCTCAGCGCACCCAAACACACAGGGTCAGACTCCGGATGCTGGTGCCCTGGAGACACCATCTTCTAGCCATCAGGGGTAGGAGGTGCATTCTAGGGACTTGCTACAGAGATTCCAGCTCTCTTAAGAGCTGGCCCTTTACTGCAGTTCATACCCCAACAGTATAAGTAGAATCAGAGCTCAGATGGGGGTGTAGAAGGGAGAGGATTGAGTGGCCTGTGGGAATGTCGGCCACCAGGGAAGCTAGAATGCATCCTCCACTCCAGAACCACTGGGTGACTGTGGGTCTTCCTGAGGGCAAGACGGCAAGAGAGAAACGGAGGGGAAGGGAGGTAGTCAGCAAGGGGTGAGGGGAGAAGGAGGATGGGGCTTTCACACCCGGCGATCACATCTGCCCAATTCCAACCATGCTCCTGTAGAAGTCAAGAAGCTGGAATATCTAACCAAGACTGTGTTCTCAAAAAGAGAGAGTCTACCAGCAGAAAGAAAAAGAAAATCAGGTTTCCATTATGGAAAGGATGTATCTAGTGGTGGCAAAGCAGGCCACTGCAGATAGGACCTCAGAACACACTAGAACAATATAACGGAACATCTCACTGTTAGTGGTGTCCTGAGATCAGAAGATTTAAACTCTCTTCTAAGACATTTATCAGAAGATTTAAACTCTCTTCTGAGACATTTGATTCCATCCTGTTCACACCACTCGATGTGTCTGTTGGGGATTTAGGGACAGAAAGAGATTGACCGGCCTCACTAGTGGCTGCAAGCTTATGCCTTCTCGCATCCTGCCCTTTGCTGCCCTACACTGACTGTGGGCTCAGCCAGGTGGCATGCTTTGGTCAATGGGACAACAGTAACTTGATGCAGGCAGAGTCAAGCACAAGTGCTTGTTGCATTTCTGTTTGCTCTCTTGGACCCCTGCCTCTGACATGAGAACAAGTCCAGACCAGCCTGCTGGAGGAGGAGAGACACATGGGACAGAACCAAGTAACCCCAGCCAAGCCCACCCTAGACCAGCCAGCCTGTTAGCCAGGAACAGAGGCATGAGCAAGTCTGGCTAAGATCAGTTGAGACTGGCCTGGATCAGCAGAATCACTTAGCTGATCCAAAGACCAGTGAGAAAAAATGTATTGTTGTCATTTTAACCACTAAGTATTGGGGTGGTTTGTTACACAGCAGTAGCTAACTGCTACAACTGTAGCAGAAAAAACCACATTTAGCCTTGTAACCAGGGACAAAACATTTTGCCTCTCCTTGTTTTAGCTCTCTAAGCTCTCTTACACTCCAAGGATCTTAGCAGTGATTTTCTAGATATAATTAAAACAACTAATACTGCCACCCTCATAGCCAGTAGCTCATACCTAATGATCAATAACTTAGCCCCAAACGCAGAGCTAGGTCCTTTGCATGCATGACATTATACAGTCATGTTGGGTAGATAGTTGCATTATTCCCATGAGGAATCTGAAGCTCAGCAAAGCAGAGCAACCTGTCTAAGGTCACACAGCTGCAAGGGGCAAAACTGGGACACAAACTCAGTTCTAGCTGATGCTAAAGCTGTCCTTATAAATAGGGCACTACGATAGAAAAGAGTCTGTCCAGAACCTGGATGACCCTCATTCGACTAAACGCCAAACCCTAATCAATGAGGAACTAAAGCCCCATTTTAGGAAAGATCTGGTAAGAAGAGTCCTTTGAGGGCCACACCTAAAGTGAGAAGTGTCGGCCTTGAGACATCATTACTGCACCAGGAAGTGGACAACTTTCCAACCGAGATGGTTCTGGAAGAGACTGGTATTTCAGCAGCTGAAGGGTATATGCACTCATGTTCTGTAAAACCGGGACTTTTGAATAGCGCAGCCCCATGTGAGGAGAGAGCTTTCCTTATGTCACACAGGCCAACACCTTCACAGCAGTGGGATCCACCAGAAAAACCGAGGTGAGACCAAGCTATGTCCTCGGTGCTCTGACGTGGCCAAGAAACAGGCAGAAGACTGAGAGACTATGACCGAGAGAGAATCTGAGCAGAAAACCTTAACACGTTTTCTTTGCAAGCCAGGCTCAGAACCCCCGGATCCTGTGCTGTGACACCTCCCTGATACATGGCACAGCGGAGTCTTAAGTCAAACGGGCATCGCCATTTCTGGAAGCATCATGGCATTTTACTGGCCGACTCCCCGCTCACCCGCAGGAAACCCCCTCCAGTGACTCAGTTTCCAAACTTTCAGGTCTCCGAGTCAGGTGAACATTTTTTTAAAAATCTGAAATTGCAGGGCAGATGTTACAGCTTTCCTCCAAAATCCCTTCACATTCCACCTCAGAACTTTAAAACAACAATTTTATTTAGAGAGCTGATTTATCCCAAGTAAATAGGACACAGTGTGGGTGAAGGCAAAGGGACCAGGAGGAAGTTATTGGATCTATCAGCACAAAAGCTGCACTGTTGCTGGCGCAGCCAAGGCTCCGCCATCCCTGTACCTTTCAAAACTAATATGTAACCATATCTGTTTTAAAAGAGTGATTCATTTTCCTCCCATTGCCTGCGAAACTCTCTTCATCCCCACCACAGGAAACTTGAGTCTGATTTTAATGAGCTTCAATTGGAATGTGGCCTTTGAAAAGTAGTGCATTTGAAAAGATGGAACATTAAATTTTGTAATGATGTAAAACATCTTCAATTTTTGACAGGACAATGGTGCTTATTGTACTTTATGAGTCCACTGGCGATTCAAAGGTCACTTTGTATATGACTCCACAGACAGGGGCAGCACGGAATGAAAATTAGGTTACATGTGATCAGCTTTATTATTAATCAGACGAAAATGGATTTTTAACATTTTTCTAATGAGCAACAGAGAAGGAAGAAAATACCACGAATAAAACTACAGAAGAAAAAGAACGACCAAGGCTAAAAATGCACCACGGCCATATCTAAAAATGTGCTTTAAATCTAAAATACTTAAATACTATCTCAAGGAATAAAATGCAGCTGCGTATTTTGGTGTCATAAATACACAGAAAACTGCTGAAATACCTACTCTAATTTACTATCTCTGTCCTTTGTTTATAAGTAACTAATGAACTGATTTCTCTGCACAGTATATTACCACAGTCCCCAAGAACACCAGACTGCATGAGGTGGTGTCACTATTTCCATGATAAATCCTGTTTTTCAGGGGTTTATAACTCAGCTGTAAATATGTAATTCAGGCTAAAACTTGGCATACAAGGCCTCAACCAGAAAGCAAATTTACGCTACAATCACCACTCCACCCCCATCTGATTTTTTAAATCTTTCTATGTGTGATATTTTGGTATTGAAGAGCTGGGGTGTTGAAATGGAGGAAAAAAAAAAAAAAACAATAAGTAAAAGTTGAAGAGTTGATTTTTTTTTCATTTCTTATTTAAATCAGAAGAGGCTATTTTTCAACATATACTCTGCAAAGCGTATGAAATAAATAGACTTCACATCCCAAGGAAATCAAACCAGGCACAGAGGCATATTTAAAATTCAGCTCTGAGGAGCGTGCATCAGGGAAACAGGCAGCGATGTGCAGGCTTGGGTGAGCTTTCCCAAAGAAGCACACCACTCCAGAAAGGGCCAGCTCCTCTCACCTGACCGCTCACCTAGGAGGATGGCTGAGTTGCTCAGAGCACTTCCTAGGGCGAGAAACAGACCCAAACCCCACGCACATCTGGAAGCTCAGCAAGAAGCAAAACCTGCAGTCCTCACAGGGTAGCCGAGCCCAGAAATGTACCCCGTGGGGCACAGGGGGAAGCAAGGAGGAGAGAGTTGATGGTGTGGTGCAGCAGGTCCCCACTCCTGTGACCAGAACCCGGCTCTCTAGCCCACAGTATCAGGTATGAAAATGGCCAGTGTCGACACTTCCTTCTGAGACAAGAGTAAGACCACCTGTGTCTACCAGACAGCTACCTAGACGTCCACAGGAGGTAAGGAAGAGGGCGGCATAAAGAGCACACGGGAAGGAAAGCGATGTTCAACAGTGAGCCTGGCACTCCTGGGGTGTGTGGGCCAGGGGGATGGGGGTGGGGAGAGGGAGGGCCCAGCTCAGGCCTAAGACTGCAGTGGGCATAGAGGAGGCAGAGGGAAGGTGCTGGAAGAGCACGGGGGCCACACACCCGGGCTCAGGGAGTGAACCTCTGGGCTCACGTCACCACTAAAACCCGAATCTGCAAAGCCGCTGTCACTCACTGCATCCCTGCCCAGCCTCCTGTCCTCCCAGCCCACACCGTGGGCCCCTCCCCAGTGCTGGCCGCTCACACCCAGCAGACGTAAAGCTGGGGTCGGGCCACCTCGTGATTTGTGGGACCCACCACAAAATGAAAACGCAGGGCCCCAGTTCAAACATCATTAAGAATTTTAAGATGGTGACAGCACAGCATTCTTCCAAGAGCAGGGCCCTTCTGCGCTCAGGGCCTGCAGGGCCCCCATGGCTGGAGGCATCACAATGGTCCACCAGGCTGTACACTGTCCCCGTGGCCCTTGCCTGACCCTCTTCTACAAAATCCCCAGCAGTACAAGCGGCTCGTGGCCTCGGGCCTGCGGCCTCGCTGTGCCTGTCTACAGCCTGCTCCCCAGACCCTCCTGCGCTGGCCTCCTTCGTGTCTTTGCTGGAACGTCACCTCTCAGGCCGTGTCTCTATCCCCCCATGTAAAGTAGCAGCCCCGCCCGGGCGCTCACCCAATTCTTCTTTACCTTATTTTTCTCTAGAACCTTAGAACCCCTTAACCGACTAGTTACTTCATTGGTTCACTGGGCACCACACCACCCCAAGGACGTGAGCTCCCGGAAGGAGCTTTTCTTGACGGCTGGGTCTCCAGTGCCTAGAAAAAGACCAGAGTAAAGGGGAAACATGGTCCTGGGATCTATGGCAGCATTGTTCATCGCTGTGCCCGGATGCTTGGAGGAGTGACTGGCATATGAGAGATGGTCCATAAATACTGGTGAATGAAATAATGAATGAATGAATGAGAGAATGAGTGACAGCTGCATAGTACCTCCTGACTTTGTTTCCTGCAAACTCAGGAATCCCCTGCTCAGACTTAAGGGGTGAGGGGTAGGGCCTGCCCAGGTGGAGGCAAGCCAGTGTCAATCCGTGCCGATGTAGATGCATCCGCGCAATGCCAAGCCCAGGTGTCAAACCTCAGCCCTCGTCCTTCCAGCTGTCACTCTTCCATGAAGGGCTGCACTTGACTAAATTCAAACCATACTATGACTTCATGTCCCACCTATGAAATAACTCCAACAGGATGAAGCAGAGGCCGGGAGGGGAAATTCATTGACTAAAAATATATGTGTATTATTTTTATATTTATTTATTACACGGTATATATGTGTATATGTGTGTGTGTGTGTATAGATATGCTTACATATACTTGATCCTGGTGAACGGCCTACACTCACTTTTGTTAACACACTAAGCTCTGGCCTGTCATGAGTTCTCCCCAACACGGCACCAGAATCACCTGCTTGCATGTAAGCAACCTTGTAAGAAGAGCTCTGTATCTACTAGAAACCAGGAAGGCCTGGCGTCCACCGGTCCAACCTGAACCCTCCTGTTGCTATGCAAGCCCATTGTCTGTGCCTGACCTTTGGCAGCAGTGAAAGGCGCAGGCCCCTGCTATTAGGACCAGCCGTCTGCATTAGTCATATACTTCCTGGGGGCACCTGCAAGCCAGCTTCCCCAAGGAAACAGTGGGAGGATGTGTCACCGGGTTGTCCTCTGAAGAGGAACCCACCTAGGGGCCTTGCACCTCTCCTCAAAGAGCCTCCTCCCCCAACCTTAGTTCATGCGGATCCCTGTCCTCTGGCCCCACTGCAAATCCTCCCTTATGTGCGTAGAACATCACAAATAGTGCTGAGGGAAAAAAGCAGTCTTTCCACTTAACTGTCTCACTTTGAGAGCAGATAGGGTGTTTTAAGTTTGTTCCTTATGTCACCTTTTAGTATTGGGAAACAAATAGTGTCGCAGCTAATACAAAAGGTGGGCTACCTCTTGTCTCCCACAGAGGCCAGAGTGGCATGAGATGCAAATAATATGGCAACCAGATGGGAGAAGAAACACTAAAAAAAATTATCCAGAAATAGCTATTCATTTGAAAGCAGTTTGCCCAGACAAGAACAGGGATCCTGAAAAGAGAACGGAGCAGTCAGTCTTGACAACGGGTCCCCCTGAACCTCAGAGTAGCAGCATCTATCATCAGGCCACTGTCAGAAGGCATCAAGGAGAGGCTGAACTTAGTGCCGGCCAAGGTCAGTGTGGGGTGGAACTTCACAGCCACAGGCTGGTCTGAGCAGCAGCAGTCCTTGGTAGAAAGTCATCTGCCTTTCTCCAAGGAAACTTGACTCAGATTTCCAAGGCTTTGGTCCATGTTTTCCAGGTGACTTGTTGGGTGTGGCCATTAAGGGTCCTGACTAGCTCCAGCTCTCTACCCATGGGATCCCTAAGAGGAAAACTGTAGGCTATCGTCAAAAGAATTGACTCTGCCAGGGGCAGTCTTGGTCTGTGGAGATGAGTGACCCTCATCTTGGGGGACCTGGGGGAATGGCTGTGTTTCTCATGGGGGGATGCCATGTTCTCAGGGTCATGTGACCAATTCTCTTAGTTTCAGGTGTTGTTTTTAAGAGTTGGGTTACTGTGCAAAGAGTCAGTCATGGTGCCTCCCCGAGACCCAGCAGTCCTCCAGTATGGTAGGTCAGGCCTACAGGAAGACCCTGAGTCCCACGAATGTGCAGAGGTTTTCAGGGCAGCAGAATTAGCCCAATGTTGGGAGTCAGGAGGCCTGGGCACCTACCCTGACTTTCACTGCCATTAACTAACAGGGCAAGTCATTGTTTTCTTCTGGACCTTCATCTTCCCCCTTCTGCAAAAATGGGGAGGAGTCCCAGTCCCAGCTCTGTTGACCACGCAGGGCCATAGAGAAGCTCAATGAAATCTCATTGTCTGGGAAAGCCTGTGGAAACGCTGGTCACACACACAGGGTGCACAGGCCTGAGAACTAAGCCCCGGATGCCTGTTCCTTTCCCATGCCAGAGCCTTTCTCTTCACTCTCCCCACTCTTGGAACATGCATCCCCTAATCTTTGCACAGCTCCCTCCAATGTCACCTCCTCAGAGAGTTCTCCCTGACCTTCACGATATGTGATTCTGACCTTCCCATGTTACTCTCTAAGCCTTTGCCGCTTCATCATCTTCGCATCATTTATCATAAGCTGAACTTATATTTGTCTTTTTTAATGATCAGTGTTCGCCCGTGGAATGTAAGCCCCATGAAGGCTGGAATCTCAACTGCTTTGTTGGTGACCATCTCCCAGCTCTCTGGAACAATTTGATGTGTGCTGAATAAATGAATGGCCAAATTCATTTCCTGTCACAGATTCTTCTTTCTAAAAGATTTGGAGAAAATGCTGTTTCTTCCTTCTCCAGCACAAAGCCAGTGGAGTGGAGGGTGGGGTCTAGGGGTGGAGGCCACAGGAACCCCCAGCCAGCTCTCCACACGGCATAAGATCTTCCTTCTCCCACCTCCTTCCCCACACCCCACATCTGTTCCCCTTTTGTGCTCCTTTGTCCCACTTCACAGCCTCTGCTCTTAGCACTGGAGCCTGGCACCCTCATGTGACCATTAGTCCATGAGTCCCCACTCCCAGGGTTGCACCAGGAACCAGCCTTCCCAATGCAGGCTGCACACCTGGGTCCCTGCAGAGAAAAGCAGCCTCAGGAGGAGAGATTTCTCTTTTCAGATCAGGGCTCTTCTCAGCGTTTCTGCAGGTGGCAGCTTGTTCTAGCCAGAGGTGACTATACAAATGCGAACTCATTGCGCATTTGACCCAGGGCTACATTAACCTAATAAGCCCACCTCTTACCCTTGCTTCCCAAGTGGCCTGGCCCTCTGCAGAGGGAGGGGTGTAGTAAAACTTGCCCCAGCATTGCAGGGACAAGTCACAGGAACACCTCCTTTGCTTAGGTACTGATCCCCAAGGGGCAGAGGCTGCCTACGGCTGCCCCAGATGGCGGAATGAGGGCCAGTTACAGGGACCTGCCTAGACACCTGGAAGCAGCAACTGTTGTCTCTGGTTCAACAACCAAGGCAAGTCCTCTCCCTAAGCTGCATCTGGAAAATGACCTCTAAGGTGACTTCTAGCTCTGATAGTCTAAGAATCTTCCATTTCATTATGGAGGGACTAATTTTGGCCTCAGTGAGCTCTAAAAACAAAGCAGGCTGCCTGAGGGGCATCAGAGATGCTATGGGGGAGGCTCATGCATTTGAGACCCTGGGATGGAGCTGGATGCTGCGGGAACACAGGTCAAAGAGCCTAGAGAGGCGGCAGGAGAAGGAGGCATATGGAGAAAGGAGTAAGGCGGTGTAGACTGGAGAGAGTCTGTATTCCTGTTGAAAAAAGTGGGCACCGTCATTTGTTCTCCTCACTGAAGAGTCTCTGCCTGTGGGTCTGATGCAGCTTCCTTGGGTTTCCTCTTTGGGAGGTCCCTAGCTTTGGACCTCAGCAAAGCCAGGAGCAGACCCACAGAGGTATGCTGCCCTCAACCTGTCAGTGACTCCCGAGCTCCAGAGGACGCCCCTGCCGTGGAAGTGCCCACAACTCTGCCAGGGACACAGTCTGCTGGCTGCAGGTTCTGAGCGACCAGCCCCTGGCCCACTCCTGCCCTCCCCCCTCCAGGAAGCAAGTCTTTTCTTAGAAGAGTACCTACGGGGCCTCTTAAAGCGGGAAACGTGCTAAGACGTGAAAAAGCCAGAACCAAAAAAACGGGAAGGGCGACTGTAAAAAGAGGCTGAGTGCAAACAAGCCGCTGGTGTCTGGGGAAGTGGGGGGGCAGTTAGGAGCGCCGCGGGCCCAGCGTGAGGCCCACTTGTCTCCTTTTGAGGAGCAGGGGACAGCTGACCGCTTGTCCACGGGATGTGCTTTGATAACTCCCAGAAATGAGAGGGTGTTTTATGGGAGGGTAATTGGGCATAATTCCCTTCATGACTTCGAGTCTACAGGCAGCCTCTACAGCTGGCCCTTATTTGGGACCCATCAGCAGCAAATGTTTTTTTTCATGGCCAATTTATTAAAGAGTCCATGTTTTTGAGGAGACGTCATGGACACAAAAAGGGGTATATTTATTGATATGTTTAAAATATAGGTTTTTAACTCCATTCCTCAGCCCTTAAAAACAAAGTAAAGAGATAGACGGATACAATTATGTTCTGACTAGTTTCTGCCAGCCTGCCCAATGGGAACATTTGTATATAGTTCTCAGTGGCGCTGAAATCTGCTTAGGAAAGCAACAAGTCCTTTGTTCCGTTGACAACAGTTATTACAATTAATTCATTTTGTGATTGGTACTTGCGCTGAGTGACAAGCTGTTATTTTACCTCAGTAAAAGTTAAAGTGGAAATACCTACATGTGCAGTGCTTGCAGGCTTGCTCTCCCTCACGAGGGAGAAGAAAAGACTGACTCCAGCTGTCTGCTCAGCTGCCCCCTCCCCACACCAGCACGCCCAGTTTGAGCTGGGAGGAATGTGCTGGAAGTTTCTGTTTCCCACCCCCCGCCCCGCCCCGGGTCTCTTGCAAAGTTTTCACAAAGGCATAAGGTCCAAAGTTGACATGATTTGGAGGGAGAGTGTCTGGGGAGTGAGCCGAATGCCACAACGTGAGTTGGGTGGTAAATCTTGTCACTTGACTTGTCACCATTTTAGCTTGGAATTTCACTTGAAGGCTGGGTACTCCCAGCTGTACACCAGGATTTCTCAAATCCTGTACTATTGACATTCTGGGCCCGATAATTCTTTCCAGGCCTGTCCTCTGCATTGCAGGATACTGCTAACCACCCTGGCCCTTACCCACTAGATTACCAGGAGCACCCCTCAATGTCTCCAGTATCTCCAGATATTGCCAAATGTCCCCTAGGGGGAAAAACATGCTTGGTTGAAAACCACTGCTGTACTTCACTCTCCAGACTGTTTTTGTACAGTAGATAGAAGGTTCAAGAACCCTCCTCTGACTTATCCCGTCTCAAGCTCTCTGAGCCCATCTGACCCAGAGGCAGGTTCAGGTCACAGCTCCCCAGAGAAAAGGGCACAGGAGCACAGTTGGCCTTTTGTACCATTGAGAGGGAGTGGGCAACGGAGAGCAGTGGGATAGAGGGACTCAACACCTTAGCAGCAATTTCAAAGGACATTTCTCCTAAGGACCCCAGACTTCCCTTCAGCCAGGGTGACTAAAAAAAGGCACTTTCTGGTAATAGGACCTTCCACCCTCAGCAGGGTCTTCAGAAATGTATAATATAATAAATGCCTCAACACAAAAATATGTTGAACATAGCTTGTCTCCACTCATCATTATGAATTTCAGTAATTACACACCAGGGTTCGAAAAATTCTGGTTATCTGAATGTTCCGGCAGCTGGGCAGATAAGTAGAACCTCCTCTCTGCTCATTTATTTGTATTGATTAGACATTTGGCTTTTTACTCAACTTTCCTAGGTAGATACTACCACATCACATGGAGGAAGGGGTACAGGTGGGGGATGAGGCCATCCTGGTTCTGGATGGGATTGTCTCAGGAAGGACATATTTTGGGGGGCAGGAGGTCCTGAGGAGCAGAGCTGGCAGGGGCCATGCTCCTCTGACCTGTTCACCCATCACCTCCTTCTTTACAGCAGTCCAGTTGGGTTTCTGTAGCAGAGACATACAGTGACAAAGTGCTAAATTCTTGGCCATTGAGCCCAGGTCCCAATGCATCAGGACCCGGGCCCAGTGCATCCTCTTTGCCACCCCAGAGCATGGCTGGATGTTGCCAGGGTCCCCAGCCAGCCCAACATCCTTTCAATACGAACAACTCAGCAGAACCTGACTTGTACTGTACATCTGCATTGGAAAGCCATTGACAGGGAACCACAAAAACCCTTCCACTGTTTTGTTTTTTGTTTTGTTTTGTTTTTAGCAGTATTTATCACCTTCTCAAAATCAGTTGCATATTTTAAATGAAAACAAATGACTATTTCCAGATTAATCAATACTTGCATCTTTGCCTTTTAAGAAGTAAAAAGTTGAATGTAAAGAAATCCTTATCTTTGCTCCCATCAATCCAATTTTAATATAATTCAGTATTTAATACATATAATCCTCTTTGTCTGTGCGGAAAAACATCATAAAAAATGTGAACGATTCCATGGTATCCAGGACCTTGTGAGGTGGAGACGTGGCGTCTTCCCCGTACACTCCGGGCCTCAGCGCTTTTCTCTCCTTCCCGGATGACGAACCGTTTATTCCTATTCAGTCTAAAGAAAAGGGTTTATGTATTTAATGATTCTAAAACCAAAATGCTACCTACTATCTGCGCAATTGCCATTTTATCTCTTTAAACTTCTCCAGTTGACGTTTTTAAAAGGGCAGAAGCAGAAAACCCGTATATAATACCTAATTTGTACATCTGCGGTTTCCCTCTGACTGGCACAGGCACCATATGTTTTTAATTATCATAATAGCCCTAAAGAACCTGTTCGGTGGGAAACACATATGATCCTTTTATTACTGGTTTGTAATTTAAACAGTTTTAACAGAAAAGGTCTGGCTAGAGGGGAGTGACAGGCTCAAAGGCCTAAGATCCCCGTCATCGACCTCTGGAAGCTCAAGTTCAGATCCCACCCACCAGGCGGGACCGCCTTCTCCTGCTTGACAGAGGTAATTGGTCACATGTGAAGCGGCTCTGTGGGACCTTAAAAGACAGGATCTGTGATCTCCAGTGATGCTGGGGTTTGGTCAGAGCCTGACACGGTGAGCAGAGGGTTGATAAATATTATCCTAGTCTGACCTCTGCTGCTTTCACAGCTGGGTGCTGGGCCCATGGCAGCCCCCGTCTGGAGGGTCTACTGGTGCCTTGGGCCACCCACTCTCCACTCTCCCCCACCTGGACCTCAGGGAACAATTGCAAGGTGAGGGGTCAGGTTTCCTTGAGGCCCTCTCATTTTGGGGAGGGCGAGGGAGACACAGTTTTTTCCCTGAGGCTGAGAAGTATAATAAATACAGTCCTAAGAATAATTAATTCACCGACTGGGAGATGGAAGGAATCTTGGGATGATCCAGTGGATGAAGAGGTGAGGACCCCGAGGGGATGGGAAGAGACCTGCTCAGGGTCACAGGCAAGTTCTAGGCCAGCTCGGTCACATGGAGCACACCTGACCACACCCGGTGCCCCACCCTGCTTACTCCTGGATGACAAGCCCCAGGTTCTGTCTGTGACTGGCATCTCTGCTTGAAATTGCTGCATCTTCTCCTGGGACCCAGAGCTACAAGATGGCAAGAGCAGGCGATTTTTATTTATTTGTTGGTTGGTTTATTCATTTTTGACACATCCCAAACAAGGGTTAAAGGCACAGGAAAGCAACACAAGGTGAGGCAGCAAAATGTCACCCTCATGGATCTCCACTGCCTGACTGAATCTCAGCCTCTTCACCTACTTGCTGAGTCACCTTGGGTAAGGTAAGTGGCTTCTCTGTGCCTCCATTTCCCCATATGTAAAACTGGAAGAATAAAAATTACATCTACCTCACGGGATTTTTATAAGGATTAAATGAAAGAATAACATTTGCATTATATATGTAAGGTATTTAGAATGGGAGTTGGCCCTGGCACATAGTTAAGTATTTATTATTTAAAACCAAACTTGGGGGCCTCCCTGGTGGCGCAGTGGTTGGGAGTCCGCCTGCCGATGCAGGGGATACGGGTTCGTGCCCCGGTCCGGGAGGATCCCACATGCCGCGGAGCGGCTGGGCCCGTGAGCCATGGGCGCTGAGCTTGCGCATCCGGCAACGGGAAAGGCCACGACAGTGAGAGGCCCACATATCGCAAAAAAAAAAAAAAAAAAAAAAAAAAAACCAAACTTGGTAGATGGAAGGATAGATAGCTCAGAAGTCCCAATCCTACAAGTGAAGGTAAGGGCATAATTCCTTGGGCATGGGGAGATCAAGGGGGAAACTGTCACTGTCCTTAAACACCAGAGCCAAGATGCTGGGTTTGGAATGGGACAAAACCTCTGGGTTATAACTGCTTTCTGGTAACTTTTCAAGACATCCGGGGGCGGGGGCAGCGTTAGGAGTGATGGCCATCTGACATCCTCGGCCTCTCCAAATGGCAGGCCTGATTCCACTCAGCTGCCATGAAAGTGGCTTTCTCGTTTCCACTACTGGTTGGTTTTAGCATCCAAATGTGACTCTATGATATTGTATTACTTTGACTTTTTTTTTTTTTTGTCAGAGCCTGATATTGGAAATGCAATACAGCTGACCTTTGAACAATGTGGATGTGAGCGGCTCGGGTCCACTTACACACAGATATTTTTCAATAAATATACATATGTACTGTAAATGTATTTTCTCTTCGTTATGATTTTCTTAATGGCATTTCCTTTTCTTTAGCTCACTTTATTGTACGAATACCGTATATAACACATACAATGTACAAAATATGTGTTAAATATTTATGTTATGGGTAAGGCTTCCAGTCAACAGTAGGCTATTAGTAGTTAAGTTTCATAGGGAGTGAAAAATTATACACAGGTTGTCAGCTGTGTGGGGGTCAGCACCCCAAACCCCTGCATTGGTCAAGGGTCAACTACATATTATAGAAGAGGTATAATATAGCTGATAATACCCATCGCTATCATCTAGCATGTGCTCTTTGCAAGGCTCAGAGCACAGCACCAGACACATGTGTCTCCGTCACTTGCTGTCCTTGATGCTGCAGGGCAGTCACCTGGTGCCCGTGTGCACTGACTAAGCTGGGGCTCAGAGAGGCTCTTTAACAGAATGCTCACGACTTGAGAAGTTGGAAGGCTTTTCCACTGAGCAGAAAAGTAACATTGGGCAAGTCACCTGACATGTCGTGGCCTCAGTTTCCTCATTCATAAGATGGGTTCTGCTGACCAGGTGAGTTTGGTTATGCAGAAGTGACTGGGAACCAGAAAGGCTAAAGAAGGACCAGCTGGTGCGGGGGCCTTCCCGTGAAGATGGGCCTACACTGGGGTGGCCCGCCTACCTGGAGGGCGAGGCTAGGACCGAGTCCATAAGTAACAGGGACATCTTTCCACACTGCCCCATCTTTCCTCCTGCAGGACAGGCTGTCTCTGGGTCAGTAGGTGGACAGGCATTCATCTGGTCAACCCCACCCTTGGGGGAGGAAGGAGGGAGTCACATGTTCAGAGCTGGCCCTCCAAGTAACCCCAGAAGACGAGAGGAAGCCTTCTCGTAAGTTTAAATAAAGGGGGGCTACAAAGCCCCCACCCCAGAGGGGATGCTCTTTCCTTTTGGCAAGAAGAGGGCCAGATGGCCACCTTCCTTTTGAGACGTAAATGGTGACCTCCTGACTCAACAAACAGCAAGTGCATCTTAATCAGAGAGTGCCCTTCCTGTCCACCAGAAAAGGCGATTGCACCGACCCGCCCCTCAAGGAAACAAGGCCTTCTTAATCACAGGCTGCCTCAAGGGGCTGGAAGGGGGACCAGAGGCCCCGGGGGCTGACCCCTCCACCAGCAGCAACTGTTCCCCCCCAACACACTGCCTGCCTGACTGGTGCCAGCCCAGCTCGGCTGCCCAGCCAAGCCTAGGCTGGGGTGAAGGCACCTCTGAATTTCCAGTTCTGGGAATAATAACTCACATTACTTCAATCCCATCTGCACCCAGTGAAGGCAGAGCAGGGAAAGCAGCATAAAACACAAAGTTCCCACAGTCAACATCTGTCTTAGTACAAACAATGGACCATTATCTTGTAAATAATTCTGATTGAGCTGCAGCAGCGTTTCCTCCTGAAGCTGGAGGTCGGGGGTGCTGCTGGGAAGCCGGCCTGGGCCACCGGGTGCTGCTCTAAGGCCTCTCCCCCCGCCCCAACCACTCAACCTCTTCACCCAGGCGGTGAGCACCCTAGCGCCGCCCACACAGGCAGGCCTTCCGGCCAGCACCTCCAAACCGCGGGCGGCTTCCGGAAAGTTCCTCCCTGCCTCCATCCTCTCCTTTCTGCTGGCTTTTCTCTTGTTCCTCCTTCTCACTCTATTTCCCACTCTCCTTACTCCTCCAGCTGCCACCTTTACCATGTTTCTTCTACTCTGTTCATACTGATTTTCTCTCCTCTTACTGTCTCCTTTCCTGCCCTTTTATCTTCCCAGGTCTCCAGTTTCCCTTTTTCCTGCCTTTTCCCTTCTCTCCTCTTCGACCTCACCTCCTCCTCTCTCCTTTCTCTCTCCATCTGCAACTCCGTCTCTCTGCTCTTCAGCCCTCTCTCATTGTCTGGTCTTTTCTGCTCTTGGTCCCGCTGGGGCGCTTTCTCTCTTCCCTTCCTCCCATCCCAGGCCCCTGGGGCTTGCCCACCCCTCCAGACTGTCCGTGGGACAGATGGCTGGAGTACGTCCAGTCTGGGGATTCCAAGGCCTACAGGTCCCACCTGCTCCCCGGCTCTGTCAGGCTGTCAGGCCTGCGCAAGGCCGACTGGATGCACTGTGCCCACAGGAACGTCTCTTCCCACCACTGGGAAGCCCCTCATGCCCCACCCCAAATCCAAAGACCCTTTCCCTCCCATGTGTTCCAGGGTGCCGTGGTCAGCCTGCCTCTGCACTCATGCCTCTACTGTAGAAAAACCCAGCGTCATGAAACAGAGCTGGGGCTTCACAGAACTGCCCAACATTAGGGAAATCCAGGTGTTCACCTGTTCAAAGCAGAGAGGATGACTCATTTTGTGAGGGCATGTATCCCAAAGCCCTCAAGAAAATTCCCCTGTGATTTAAAATTAATTGCCTGAGTGTGATTTTGAGACAACACTCCCAAAGTTTCCATGTAAAGCAAAAAGCCATGGTACAAGAATCTTATTCCTACTAGTTGACCACTAGAAAAATTTAAAAATCTCCTAATTGTCAATCCTTTGCAGCATTAGAAAACAGGGCAAGGAGCTCAGTTGGAGCGAACAGGGGTGATGTCTGCACATCCCAGGAATGGGATCACTGAGACAGAGCACAGCTTCCTCTGTGGAGGTGTTCACACTGAGGATGGACAAGAATCCCAGTGAGGCTGTCTAGACAAAGGCCTTCATGTGGTGAGTACAGGTTGGCAAGGATGAGGGGCTCCCTGCTTTGCAGTACTGTACCCAGATTCTCCACCCGCTTGGCAAGGTCTTAGGGGGTATGAGTCCTCATGGGAGCCCTGCCTGAGACCTGCACGGCAGCAGAAATCCTAAAATGACTAAAATGTGGGTGACTTGCCAGCCTCCAACTTATTCATATTCATTTTATTGTCTTGAGGATGTACAAGGGTACACAGGTGTATCCTTTGATGGATGAAAAACTAGAGGCAATCAAGTTACATTCAATCAAAAGCAAAAGGCCAAGGACTTGAGGGGCTCAAATTTGGAGATAGTATACACTGTCCCAAACTAGGGGGGCTCGCTAGCCAACAGCTTGCCACTTGGAGTGGCCAAAGGAACTCTGAGGTTGGAACAGTGGAAAGGTCACAGGTATGGAGGAGGATGTGACCTGTTCCTTGTGCCGCATGCATGGAGTACGGCATGGCCCCTCATCTCTCCATTCCTCTCCCTCTGTTACCGGGTTGGAGTGTTGGGTGGGAGTGGGGGGCTCCCAAGAGGGACTACATACTTTCCAAAGAGGGACACAATAGATTATAAAATTGATACCTGTAAAGCACTTGAGGAAACCTTAATCATCATGAAAAATACTATCTTCTCAAGCTCGGTTGTGAATACAAGAGGTTGGAAAATGGCAAAGAAGAAAAGTCAAATAATCAGGTTTTTCTTGCACTACTATGAACCCAAAGATTCAGTTTTACTGACTCCCTCTTTAAAAAAAAATAGTTTGATTGACTTCCAGAATTAAAAGAGAAATGCCTTGATGCTCTTCTTATGAGTTAATAAAAATGTCTTGATGATGAAGCAAGTATTCACATGCCCCATGCCCAAACTGAAACCCCACATGTTCATGTGCTTGTGGAAAGACTAGCTGGGCGCCCACATCTGGGGCCCTGCAGGAGTCAGTGCTCATGAGGACTCTAGGACTGACCAGGTCCTAGAGGGTCACCTGAAAAGTAAAAGCTACAAGGGATCCTGAAAGGCATAGAATTTGAGACACAAGACGGTACCGAGGGGACTTGTCCAAGCTCCTTGGAGCTCAACTGCTGTATACACTGCCCTCCATCCAGCCTCCAGGAAGCCTGGTTCTAAGCTGAGTGCGTGTCTCAATATTTAAAATCTGCAGTTCACTTCCCACAGGCATCTTGGAGTGTGTATCTGCCCTCATGCTGGGCTCTGGAAGACTGGTGGCCTTCTGCAGTGAACCGGGGTGTAAGAACCTTCAGACCAGGGTGTTCCCACTTGTGGTGGATGCTGTCAGTGCCCCACCCCTTCCCCTCTGGCTCTCTGGGACGCAATGGCCTCTTGTTTCTCTCTGACCATGAGAAGACTGCTTGGCTGTTGGGTGAGCTGCAGTGACCCTCAGCTACTGACTGAGAGCTGCAGAGTTTCTTCAGCCCTCAGGGGTGTTGCTGAGGTGAACTTCACGTAGTGTCCTAGAGGACCCCCAGGGGACAAAGCCCAGTCCCTGAGCAGTGGCAACCCTGTTGTTAGGCCCCTCGCCCCATGCCTCCCTGGATCGCCTCCCACATAAATGACCTGCACCCAGGTCCTTATCTCAGGTCTGCTCTTGGGAGATGCCAACTAGGTGAGCAATGGGCTCCTAGAGGACTGAGAAGATAGATGGACTCTCCTGGACAAGAAAGAGCCCCACATTCTGTGCACCCCTGATTCAACACCAAGGCCTCTGCACCCCAGAAGACACCAGCCTCCATCCCGGCCTCAGGTGCAGGGACACCTTGGATGGCTCGTCCTTGTGTCTGCCCTAGCACTCCCCCCAGGACATACAAAACACTTGAGTCAAAAGAGAAAAGCGACTTGTCCATCATATAAAAAGAGCAATAATTTGGTAAATTAATTGCAAATTTTCTTTCCCCGCTTGGTTGCCTTTCTCCTTTTATGTGGATAATTGAGAGCATATTATATTAATTTGACAACAACAGAAGTTCAAAAAGAAAACTTAACCTTGTGAGCAGTGGGTTACCATTAGATGGGTGTGTCTGAACAACTCCAGAAAGAGCATGAAAGACAAACTCCTCATAAGCCAGCCAATTTCCGGGTGCACAAATGGAGATTTTTGCTAATGAAATAGCTGTGCAGAGTTCCCCAACTTTAACCTTGAAAATGCACCCTGTTTGCTCAAGAAGCAGAATCTGCTCATGCAGAGACAACACTGCCCACGTGCAGCTGCATATTTAGGGATGTAGTTTAATCAGCGTGATGTGTCTTTGAGAAAAAGTGACTATAGGTGAGCAGTAATCGTCTCCCAAAGTTTAAATTCTTTTTCCCTGCACCAGAGCATTTGAATTTCATCAAAGCAAACACATTTCGCAGCACGAGTAATTGAAGACGGGGACTTGAAGACTGGGTTTCACCATGAGCTGCACAGCGCCTTCTCCCTCGACCTATCCCATCTCACGGCGCAGCTGCCTCCTCGAAACTCCACTGCCCTCTACAAAGGGGGCCTCTTTCCACCTCAGACCAGTGGGCCATCGCTGCTTACAAGGGTTTAGGCTGTAGGGCCAAGGGCAGAGTAAATAGGAGATGCTTGGGGCTGCCCCAAATCTGAGCCCAAAACAGGTCGGGCTTGTTATAATGCCATGTGGGGATTGGCGGGGGTGAGGTGGCAGGCTTCCAGAAACAGGACAGCCGGCCCCCGTGTTGAGCCGTGAATGAAGTCAGCTCATCCCAGAGGCCTGGATGCACCCAGCTCCCTCACAGCCACAGACAGGATGTTCCCAAGAACACGCAACTGGTGAGAAGGGAGTTCTTCCCCAGAGGCAGCCGGGAGG